>NC_090934.1:1303330640-1303673451 GCF_040938575.1 Ambystoma mexicanum
CAAGAGCGAGTGTCCGGAACTTGATGCTCTGTCGGACCCTGCAGCCCTGTCATCTTAGTGGGGCTGGCAACAGCTAGTTTATGAGGGCCAGGTTCTCCCAGCGCTGATTGAAGGGGCGTAAGACTGTGTTTCTCTATGTTTCTCTGTTCTATGTTTCTCTGTGTTTTGTGTTTGCTCTAATGAGTTTTGTAATCTTCGCTAATACTTGAATCCCAAAGTGTTGCTTAATTCACTGTTTACGCTTTTTTGTCTAATAAATGCTAAACATTTTGAAGGTGTCATTTTTTCACTAGCATGAGTTTACTGCTCAGCACGATAGAACCTGTATTTTTGGCTGAATTGGGTACTTCTTGCTCTCAAGGGCCCGAGGAAGATTTTCCCCTTTTCAAGACATCCCACTCTTCCCACGACAGAATACACAAACCTAACATGTGTGCCCTCACCTGCCACAGCCCCGCCCCATCAATATTACCACCACCATATCAAACGAATACTAACAGTGCAGTGCCACCAGGTAGGAAACTCCAGAAGGAATTAGAAGAAGCTTTGCAGGCTGCACAAGCAGAATTGGTACGGATGAGGGCCCTGTGGGAAGAAGGGAGTAAATTGGGGTGTGGACTAGATGAGTGCAGGGCCCAAGGTATTTTGTTCAGTGCAGAAAGCACTGCAATCAAGGATGTACATATTGAAAGGAGACGAGTGATGAACGAGAAGCGGGGATTGTAGGTTTTGAGACGGTGAGGTCGGAAGGAGATACTAACAGAGAGTTGTTGGAGGATGAGAGGGACATTATGGATGAATTGGAGGATGAGGAGGAGGCACCAAACTTACCGCATGGGTACAGAGCTTGTGGGGTCTGTAGTTGAAGGTTTGAGTGGGCAGCCATGGCCAGGAAAAAGGGAAGCGACAGCAGGAAGGGAAGAAGGGGAATGGGCACGCAGTTGCCATTATTGCATAAAGGCCCAGGGAGGGCGCAATATTTGTCCCGGGTTCAGAAATGATAAGAACAGCCTAATTAAAATGGTCCCGCCCCTCGCTGCGGGGGCTGGGAATTGAATATATGCTTTTGAAAAACAGGCAAGGAAGGAATACCTTTAGCAGTGGGAGACATACAAAATGTGCTTGTAGCAGTTGTAGGAGATCAGGCTGGAGATGTTTGGGTTAAAGCTGGTTACCCGGGAGTAAAAGTAGACAATGACACGGATGAGGGGGCACCATTTAATAATAACAGAGCACAAGTGGGGGACGCACTGTGGCGGGCATACCCCGACACATTGGATTTTCAGTCCATAATGCAACATGCCATGGGGGATGATGAAGACCCCTGCTCAGTAAATCTTGAAGGTGTCGAGACGGGGGACCAGTGGGACTGATCAGTTTCTATTTTCTATTTTGTCATTAGAAGGGGAATACCCAAGGAAGTGCAGAAAGTCCTTGATAAGATCATGGGCATAGAAGCGAAATGATGGGTCTAAATACAGCCTATAATTATACATCCTTGTAAATGAATAAAAGAGAGAGAAAAGGAAATGGCACAAAGGCTGCAGGCTAAGGAAGTGAAACTGGTACAGCAATAATTTGAAAAATAGCAGTTGATGGGGCAGTAGCAGCAGTGACACAAACGGAATCCACAGAGCAGGCGGCGGTGCGAATGGACGCAAGAATAGCAGCGTTCTGGCCAGGCAGAGGGCAAGGACAATGGAGCGGTGGACCTCAGCTGCAGCATTCAGAGTGGTATCAAGGAGGTCAGCAGCGTGGAAGAGGGGGGTTTCAAGGAGGTTGGGGGTCAGGGTGGATTTTCAGGGATGGGGCTGAGAGGGGGAGCATGACCAGTTCAGTTCTGGGGATGCAAGAAATCGGGTAATTTTGCAAGCGAATGTAGAAGAAGACTAGGAGCAGGATACAATCCCTACACCCCCACCGGGCCACAACAGCAACACTTCCCTGTGCCCCCGATGCCCACGTCCATCCCATACAAAATACATCAAGCATACACACAGCTACCACCACGGCCCACACAGGCACAGCTGCCTGCCCCATATAGCGCCCCAGTGCAAGCAGTGCTGCCGAACCAATCGTACAGTGGACCAGTGCCCGGAATTAATGCCAAACCAATAGGGACAGTGGCACCATACAGGCAGGTGAGTGTCCTGGAAGGTAACCCTTTCACGTTCCCGGGTACCAATAAATATCCTGACTAGGACAGCCCACAGAAAGCTCTGGCGTGCACAGTCCTGTCTGTGACAACTATCTCTGACGAGGAACCCTTGGTGGGCGCTTAGATAGGAAATATGCAATTAATCTTTATGGTCGACATGGGTACACTAAATCATGCATCAGTGGCTGTCGCCGGGGTTCCTTACACAAAAGAAGTAGCTATTAAAATAGGGGCAAAAGTGATGTGTGTACCCTTATTATATTCAGAAACCTCCCCAGTAAATTTGCTAGCGGAGTGCATTGAACATGACCATCTCCTTCACAGATCGAGTAATAATATGTGCCACCCCAGGAATGTGTGCTATGAGGGCGATGGTGATACTATAGGCCAGAGGAGGGGAGGTGGTGGTTTGTGAGATTCCGTTTGACCCTAATATGTTTCTGTATGGGATTACAGTTTGTATAAAACAAGGGGAAGGACCAGGGAAGTTCCGTTGACGGACATTAGTCCCAGTTCCGGGAACCTTTATAGAGCCTTACCCAGATTCACAGGACCCCTTTGCTAATTTGCATAATTTAAGTAACTTTGGGTTTCACCCTAAGTTCCTGTGGGAATCCGGACGTGGACCCCTTGCTCACTATTCTTAGAGAGGCACAGCTCCACCCTTCTGAGGAGGTCCAATAAGACTGAAACACATGTCAGGGGTTGCTGTTGGTACTCTTTTTCAGAGGAGAATTGCCTAGCATTTTGGTGCTGGACTGCCCCAGGGCAGGACAAAGACTGATATGTTTTGGATATTTCTCCTCTGTGAAAGAAATTGAGCTAAAGAATCTGGGTAAGGCTCTCATAACCAGGACTCATGTCTGGCAGAGGGAATCCCATGACCCCCCCTTGTTAATTGGGATTACAGTCTTCCTTGATCCATGATAAGGCATGTTGGCGGATACCATCTGATTTCATCTGTATCCCCTTTGTTACCCCAGAGCTTGTGGCAGGGATGATACTATCATTGGATCTGCAAGGGTTGGTGGTGTCTGCAAAAAAGATTGTTGTATTGGGAACTGATTCAGATGGGTGTGAGTGGCACACTGTATTGTGTATTGAGCCAACAGTACCCCTGAAAGAAGTAACAGATGCAGAATTGTTTGAGGGCGGGCCGATGATGGGGAAATAGTGTTGGCTATTTGCATCCCCAGTGAGATAATGGTGCAATATCGCAAGGTACAATGTTCTTTGATGGCCCTTTTTACTCCGCCCTCCTTCACTGATAAAGATCCAGAGCAGGTCCCTGAGAGGTTATGGGCAACCAGTGCCCACAATGTAGGGCTTTTGCAGGGAGTGGCACCCGTAAGAATAACAATCAGACCAGGCGCAGTGTTCCCTGAGTAAAACGATATCCACTATCTAAAGAAGCAGAGGAGGGAATGCAACACCCCATTACCAAACTCCTAAATTAGGGGATTATTGTTCCCTCCAACTCCCCATAAAACACGCCTACATATCTGATAAAAAAGGCAAAGGCGCAAATTGGAGAAAGATTCAGGATCTCTGGCCCTTGAAGGATATTGTACTGCCAGAATTTCCTGTAGATCCTAAACCCGCAACCATCATGTGTAGCATCCCAAAACAAGCAACCCATTTCCCTGTGGTAGATTTGAAGAAAGCCTTCTACTTCATGCCCCTGCACCTAGACTCTCGATATGTCACTGCGTTCACGCATGGCGGAATGCAGTTGGAACACACGCGATTACCACAAGCGCACTGGAAATTCCCTAGTATTTTTAATAGAATACTACATGCAGACTTAGGGAACATCCAAGTGCCCAGTACTATCAACCAATATGTGGACGATCTGCAAGTTTGCAGTGACAGTGAACAGCAGTGCCGAAGTGACTCTGTTATCCTCTTGCAGCTGTTAGCATATGAAGGGTACAAGGTAGACAAAGCAAAGTTACAATATTGTCGCAAGTAAGTACTTTGCCTGTGTCAATTGATATTGGTCATTGAAAGAAAATAATACTAGAACGTGCTGAATTGTAACGCATTACCCCCAAGCCCATAACTGTCAAGGAATTGCCCATGCCAATGACAAAGACGCAGTTTTCCTCAGTAATGCTGCCGCAGAAGCAGCAGCCAAGCTAGCGGCGTATCTTCCCATGCGTGTTATTTCAGAGTATTCCAGTAACACACAGACAGGAACAGTTGCCAGCCTGTACACTTCTCACCCAATAGCTCAGATAATTTAATTACAAATGCAGCCACCACATGAGGAGAAAGAGTTGTGGAGGAAGAGAGGGTGTACACAATCCCCTACAGATAACACAGGCATAGATGGTATGCCACACGGACTGCTGCTGATCGCTTTCGAGCAGTTGCACCATCCAGCACATTTGTCGAAACAACACATTGCTGCAGACATACAGGAGGCCTGGTTTGTTCCCAATCTCCAATACGGTCTTTCTAATATGGTGATAGATTGCATCATCTGCCAGATATACAGCACTGGTCAGACTCTATGAACAATATGAGGTACTTTGCCCCACCGTCCTGGGCCATTCAGAGACTCCACATCGATTAGGCAGACATGGGAGAGTGGTGTAAAGGGTCAAGATATTTAATCGTTGTGGTATGTCCCATTTCATGATGGGTCGAGGCTGATCCTTGAGAAAATCCCAATGCTAAAAGTGCAGCCAAATTTCTAATGAGGGAGGTATTCCCTCGGTGGGGTGTTTGTGATGTCTTGCGGTCAGATAATGGCACCCATTTCTTTAATTAACTCTTCAAGGAAGTGACCGTATTACTGGGCATTAAAGTATCAGATGTGCCCAATTTAACACCCCCAGGTCAACAGGGTCATAGAATGGATCAATGGTCTATTAAAGAGTAAGCTCTCAAGGTTATGCACAAAGCTGAAGAAAAATTGGGTGCAATGTTTTCCCCTGGCTTTGTTCAGTATGTGCACACAGTCCTGTAAGGATCATCATTAATCGCCTCAAGAGGTGGTAACTAGCTACGAATGACACGCCCCTATCTCCTATCAGAAAAGCCTTGGATGCTCACAGGGCTGCGTCCGCTCTAGTGGATGAGTTCAGAGATTATCTGTCTGCCTCAACAAAAGCCATAAAATGTTTCTCTCAAAAGATAGCACCATCGCAGTCTGAAGATAAAACCAGTGCTGCATCTACTGTAGTGACGTCACCACCACTCCAGCTGTTCCCGGGAGATCACATTTTTGTTATGAATTTTGTCCACAGATGTAGCGAGCCTAGATACAATGGTGTTTTTAGCATTATCTATGCCTTCCTCTTGCGGTAAAGGTTAAGGAGCTGTGGTATTGGATACACCTTCAGACGCCCGAAAGGCCCCCCATACCACACCCCCTGCAAAAGAAGTAGTGGTGTGGAAACTCTGATAAAAATTGACATGTCGATACAACATACATAGGTGTACATATGTATATAGCCAGTGTTAGGACATTCATATTATAGTACTACTTATAACAGTGCGTTTTCATTGTATTACTTTTATTGTGTTTATTCTATTTGAATATACCATTACTATCTCAACACTGCTATACATGATTTGCACTTTATTCCCCTGTACTTTGTTCCTCCCTTCTTCCATTCCCCCCCTACTATTCTTTTCCTCCCTCTTGTCATGATGAAAAATGCAGATGCCTACCAATGTGTTTGGTACATGCTCCCAGTCTCCTTCTCGGAAGCACTCTATCCCAATTGCATTTTCTTCCATTCATATTTGCATGATGTATTGTGCAGTTGGATTGTTTTGCTTATTTATGTTTGGATTAGCGATATATATTTGGGATGTAGCTTTATATGGGGAGGGCATATAAAAGGGTGGGGACAGGCAAATGACAATATTTCATCATCACTGAATGTTAATACTTCACTGAATGTCAATATGTTATCACTGAATGGGGGGAAGGCGAAAAATAACACAACACTTATTAATATGAATGATGCTCAAAAAGAGATGACAAAACCTACTAAACTTGGCATGTCATTATTGTTCCCCAATATATACTGTGATATAATTGCCAATGCAAGCACATTTAAATGTTTTAGAAGGCAAGTGAAGGGAAATAACTATTATTAGTACAGAGGATTAGGTTTTGATGTGAAAGAGGATGTGCACCACCCAAAATTGAGTAATAGCTGGTACGCAGACATGAGCTTGGTGGGGAAAAAGAGGGTTAATAGGAGTTGATACATTTGTTCCTTGATACCACACACATCGGGGGCCCCCAAGGTATTAATGTCGCAAGCGATTCCACTCTTGGAGGCCCAATGTTTGTTCCATATTACATTATGCAGACAGCAAAATATTTTCCAGGACTTAGCATACAACTCACCGTGATCGATCCTGATGAACAATAATGTGCCCTGAATCCCAAAATCCCAGAGTGTCTACAAAGGCCAACATGAAGCTGGATGGTGTAAAATGTGTGGCAAACAGATGACAAGAGACTGCAATGAGCTGCATGGAGGAAAGTTTTGTGGGATTTGGAATAGAAATAATCAAAAGGGTGAATGCTGTATGCAAAGAATACAGCATATGTGGCAAAACTCACGTGGATCAAGGCGATGGAAAAACCAGTGGAAGTGTAGAAGGCAAGGAGAGAATTAACTGTGTTTTTACAAAGAAGGAAGTATCTATGCAGGGGCCAACAACAAATGCAACAAGACATTATTCATCCCAGATCTCAAAAAAGGGACAGCAGCAGTGATGGACAATTATTGGGTCTGTGGCCAGTAGGCGTTTCTACACCTCCTGCCACTATGGAGGTGCACTTGCCCTCTGTCCTCATTGCACTCCACTGGGATAGTGGAACCAGGTGGGTTGTCCACCCCAACAACAGCACCAGTGTCAGATGTCCATACCACAATTCTGACGCAGAGACCAGTGGTGGAAATGTAAAAAAATGTGTGGGGCGTTTGGGGGGGGGGGTGCCTAACGAGGCAGGGTTAAGGGGCAGAGCTGGCAGTTGACCTCCGATCAAAGGAAATGTCCAAATTAATAGTTTGAAACAGCGCTACTTCTTTCATGCTGCTTCTTTTCCAAACTATATATCAATTCCAGTTTAAACCACTTCCATGGCACTGGTGATGAGTTACGTCACTTTTGACCAGTGTTGCTGAGGAAATATTCTTTAAAATGCACAATTTGCATCCCATTTTATAAAAAATCTCTCCCTTGGGGACTATTCAAACAGGGTGATTTCTGTTCACCATAGGCAATGTTTTCTTTTACTTGAACCACACCCGGCACAGCTCCTGCAGCTCCACTCTGAACGCAGTTGGGTGGATGCATCGTGTGTGAGAGTTTCAATGTTAATAGGGTATTTATTTATTCATGCAAATGTTTGTCAGATACCTGTATCCGACAAACATTGCATAAATAAATAAATAAACTGGGTCATTGCTGAGTACCGGGTCACGCGGCTGAGGACTGTAATTTCCTCTTGTGACCCCTTGCATGGGGTCACCAGAGGAAGTTACAGTTTGCTTGTGGGCCCTACATTTTATTTTTTTCCAGCACTCACTGTGGCCGGATTCCGAGATCCGGCTACACACCTGGTGCTGGATCTCAGATCTGGCGAGAGCCGGCCCAATCGCCAGTGCTGGCAGCGACCTATATTGCGTATTCTGCCAGAGAAGGAAAAAAATAAAAATTGCAGAGAAAGCAGAGATCCAACTATCTGTCCCAAGACTCATCACAGTTGCTCAAGGAGATACGAGAACAACACAGACTGTATAGCAAAGAAGAGAATTTTTTCACATCACTGTTACCGCAAGGAGTAAAAGCATCTGCAAATGCCAAATGGGTTCAAATAGTCCACTGGGAGGTGATACAGCTGGCAATTTACACCGAACAAGGACTCTACGTCATAAAGATGAAGATGCAAGCAATCAGGTTAATGTTGCATAATCGCTAATTGCGATTATGCAACATCAGCAACATCGTTTACAGCGATGGAAGGCGGTGCTTACCAAAAAAATCGGGGATTCATGTTGTACTTACAGACCTCCAAACGAGGCCACCAACAGGTCTCTTGCACACATAATAGAGGCCTTGCACACCCTCGGTAACCACATGCATACAGAGGCCGAAAGCCAGAAAAGTGACTGGTTCAATGACCTTTTCTCATGGATACCATCATGGATGGCGGCGATCGTGAAGATACTGCTACCAGTGATGGTGGTCATGTTGGTGATCTTCTGTGCATGTCAGATGGAGCTTTGATGCTGTGCCAAGGCAATGCTTAGCAGTGCAATGATGATGGTTTTGATTGGGGCACATCTTGGGGTACAAAAGACAGCTAGTTACAAACAGATGACCCTAACAAACCCTGCAAGGTTAGGCTAGAGCAATGTCTTCACACCCCAGGCACGGACACTATTCCCCCACCAGACCTCGAAAAATATGATGAACATTGGGAAGACCTTGCAGCAGATGCAGCATGTATTTATCTCACATGCATCCCGGAGCAGTTTGCACATGCAGGAGAAAGTTTGCGAGCGGTATGCAAAGCATGTGTGACAAAGAAGGGAATATGCCCATATGAGGAAGCTGAGAGATTGAAGAGGGAACAAATGGAGGAAGAGGATAAACAAAGGTTGGCATGGGAGTTAGTTAATGTATATTTAACAAAAGGGGAGATTGTTGGGGAGCGGGAACCGATGGTTTGAGATGAGGCGAAGGCATAACAGCGCCTTGTAAGAGTTTTGCAAAGGTTGGCGGGGGGGGGGGTGTTGATGTGGATACACTTTAGGTAGATGGGCCTATGTTTAGGTATAGATCACACTGGTAGTGCAACACCATTTTAGAAATTGGGAACCATCTTGAAAATTGAGGTCTAGCGCTACGCTGCAGCAAGGGCATTATTTTATTTTTTTTTTTATTATTTTTTTATTTGTATATGGTAAAAAACCTTTACAAATTTGGTACATAATTTATCATATAATAAAAACAATTTGAAAAGAATCACACATTAATCCGTAAGTTTCCTGTAAATTACTGTAACACATATAAAACAATAATTTAGAGCAATTAATATCATTTAAAGCTTATATGCATTCTATTCCCCTTCTCTTTTTACATATCACAATTTAGTTCATTTAATTTAATATCAATATTTGTTAAAATCTGTGTTAGTCTAATAATAAGTTTGGTACTATTGCCATTCATACATTTTTGCCATAGTACTTCACGAGATAGAATTATACCAGAATCCAAAAAATTAGCAAACCTGTCTTGACGTAGATCTTCAAAAAATGTACAATATATTACTAGATGTTTTAGAGTCTCCAAAACCTTTGGATTATTGCAGAATCGACATGAGCCAGACATGAACTTTACATCACATTTCCCCCATTGATATAACTTTTCATTGGTATGATACAAGTTAAGTTTGAAGCGAAGATATAACCTTCGAGCAACAGAGGATGGAAATTGTGTAATATATTTCAACCTCTCCCCCCACTTTCTTCTATGCTGGGCATATTCATAATAAGAACTATAACACCCTATTCTGTCTGCTTGACAGCACCAATAAAATAAGTGCAATTTTCGTTTGCAACTTGGTAGTCCCAATATTAAGTCTTCTTTTAGAATTCCCAGTATTGACATTAGATCATTCATTTTTTCCGCATAATCATTTATTGATCTCACATTCCCTATTTCCAGCAGATTTTTTAGGTCTTCATAAAGAGAATTGCTCGGAGGGTCAAGTATTTTAGCATAATTGTTCAACAATCGCAGGTTTCTTTTGGCAGATAGTGGTAAGAGGCCTAATTCATGTCGAACGATGTCATTCGGTATAGCAAGAGGCAGGCCAAGTACCTTTTTCCATATTGTCCCTTGAACTGTATCCAATATATCATCGACCTCATATAGGCATATGTCAGTTAGGTAAATAATTATTGGTTCAATTTTTAGGAGATAAAACTGTATAATAGGCAAAAGTGAAAATTCACAATATTTTGCCATAATTATACGCATTTGAGATATCAATGGTTTGGTTCTAGTGTGTATTTTTTCCCGCCACCAGGATTTGGAAAAATCATCAGTCAAAGGATAACCCAGATATTTGATCTCAGATGCTATTTCGATATATCTTCCATCAATCGACCAATTATAAGAGCACTGTTTTTTTTTCCCATCACATAATACAATAATCGATGATTTAGAATGATTTACTCTTAAATTATGAGAGACAGCAAAGTTATTAAACGCATTAATCTTATTTTGTAGACCAAAGGGGGTTTTGTCCAAGATTAAGATATCATCCGCAAAGCCAATGTAATTGATTTTAAGACATCCTAGCTTAATCGGGTAGATAATTTCATTAGCCCAACAATCCTCTACATCACATATATATAGGTTAAATAAGACAGCCGCCAGTGTGCAGCCCTGTTTCAACCCAATTTTAGATGGAATAGGTTCAGTAAGAGCACCCTCCTTATTTAATCGTACTCTATAACTGGTATGCGAATGTAGTAAGATAATGAGCGCTACCAAATGACGTGGAAAACCCATCGCTAGCATCTTAACCCATAGGATATCACGCAATACTGTGTCAAATGCAGAGCTTAAATCTAACGCTGCAATATAGACAGCTCCTAAATGATGGTGTTTTGAGTTCAGTTGAATATGGGATAATAGGGTGGCATTTAGTGAACAACCCATACGACATCTGAACCCGGTTTGATATTTTGACAATATGGAATTCTTAGTCATGAATTCCTGGAGTTCTTCAAGAATTAGCAAACAGAAGACCTTAGAAGAGGAGTCTGTTAAGGCAATAGGTCTGAAATTAAGAGGGTCATCTATAGGACCTTTTTTATGAATAGGAATGATAATGGCCGAACACCATGATTTTGGTATTTTTTGTAAGAGGAAAATGGCATCGAATCTATACTTTAATATTATTGCCCATAGGTCATTATCAGATCTATAAAGACATGCAGGAATGCCATCAGGGCCAGTAGCCCGTGAAGGATTTAGTTTCATGATAGCCCTGGATATGTCATCGTGTCTCCATGGTGAAGTTATGGGTATGTCCTTAACCATGTCCAGTGTGGGATAGGGTAGGAATTGATTTGGCATATCATATTTAGTTCGAATGAAGTGAATCCATGCATCTGCTGATATACCATTTTCCATTGGGCCATCATTGCAGGCATTCAATGTCCTCAATATTGACCATATTTTCCGTGTGTCACTCTTAAGCAGATTAGGCATCATATTCCGGTTGTCTTCTAGATATAGTTTTGTTTTTAGATTTTTCACCGCAATTTTATATTTATAAAGGATATTATTTTTTAAATAATAATAATCGTGCGGTTCAAGTACCAATTTCGCGAGTTGTCGAATCTTGTAATTCTTATCCTTCTTTAAACGAAACATTTCAATATTGAAGACATGTAAATGATGTTTTTGATGCACAATCACATTTTTTTTCCGTGACATGGAAGAAAGATGATATTCAATCCTTTCAGCCAATAATGTATCAACACTGCTTGGATCAAAACATAAGTCATTCACAACCCTGTTCATCACCGGGTCAGTTTTCATTCTCATTGTCAGCTGATGGCAGATAGATGGATTCCATCTTACAGAAAGACCCACCCGATCATTTTCAACTAACGTCAATATCTTACTGGCTTCAAAGAACCAGCTGTCTATATTCACTTTCAAAGAAATTGCATAATGATCACTAAAACCCAATTTTTTTATATTAACTCGGTCATGGGAATTCTGTAGAGACGAGGATTGAAAAAAATGATCAATGTGTGAACCCAAACCTCCTCTTGACCATGTGTGTACAGGACCTTTTTCATCAATGGGGACTACCTGAATGTCCCAGTTTTGGAAAAAGTCAACCCATTGTTTACCATTCTTTATAGTTTGATCGGTATTTAATAGATTCTGCCCCTTATACTTATCATCATACAGACAGGAAGAATTAAAGTCACCGCCAACCACAACTCCCAAATGTGTATGGCGAGAAAATGCATCTACTAGAATTGCATTAAGTATCTCGCAAGCTGCAATAAACGTTGACTTGCTCCTATTCCAGTATAGACACATAATTAGAAAAGAATTTTTGCTTAGTGTGTCTAGAGTTAATTCAACAGCTAATACAGAGTCATCCCTGTATGTACATTTCGTAATAAATCTACAAGCATTGTGGACAAGGATTGCCAGCCCTCCTGATGGTCGGCCCTTCTCCCCTCTTATCGCAGGGTGAGTATAGCAGTCATATCCTTGCAAATTAAAATGGTTCACGTGCATAGTTTCCTGGAGTAGTATAACAGCAGGATAAGCTTTAGCATCCACTGTACCCCACCATCTATTAAAGTTGGCTAATCCACAACTATTCCAGGAAAAGCATACAAATGGTTGGTCATGCTGCGTAGAACTAGGAAGGTGCAGCCAGAGCGGGTGCAGTCATCATTGTACTCTGGTTATTGTACCCCGACAGGGTTGCAGCCATAGCCAATATCTGTTTTACCAACTCTTCATTAATGTACGCTGATTGTTTCTGCTCCATGTTTTGATTTATTGTAATGATGGCGACCGGTTTTTCCAGAAAGCTTTTTGCCTCTGATTCAGAATGTAGTAGGAAGGGAGTTAAACCTACATATGCAAAATTTTCTCTTTGCTCCCAGACCAGCTTCATAATCAGCCTAGAGTAAAAACCGCAGGTCATTCTATCACTCTGAATAGTAGGCAATCTAACCCAGTCAATATCCCCTGAACAAATTGTTCTCAGACAAGGGATAGTGTGGAAGGCTTTCAAAAGAAAAGAGCGATTCAAGTTAGGTCTGGTATTTATTTTTGGATCGTTTTCCCAACCCAATATAAAGGGTGGATCTTTAATAAAATCAAAGTTATGACTGATGTCATTTTGTTTGTCATTTAAGTCAGTTGTTACATCATCTATTGGCGGGACCTGTATATTTGTAGATAATCCAGAGACATGAACATTATGTTTCACAGTATTAATAGATGATACTTCATTGATGATGGGTAATGCATTCATGTTATGCATTAGCCGTTTTGATTTTGCTGGATCATTTCCCAACACACCCATCATCCATGGCTCATCATCTAGAGATGTAATGATTGTATCTGCTTCCACTGTCTTCAATTCAGTTTCACTTGTTTGTTGTTTAGACTTTTTACTTTTATTGTAGGAAGTTTGTTTATGAGAAATAGGGTAAAACTGAGAAAGGGACAGCTGCGACCCCCTAGCCAGAGTATCGGGTTGAATCGAATTATTAGATGTTAAATTTATGCAGGCCTTTTTCCCTCCTTTTCCATTGATAGTCTTACTATCATTCTTTTTGGGCCCTATTTCATTGGTTATCTTATTCAATTCCTGGTTAGTGTTAGGACGATTTAGATCCAGTAGAGTCTTTGATTCGTCATCCAACTGAGAGAGGTCAATAATCACTTCGTTCTCTAGTAGATCAGGCGAAATTGACGCTGCCCTTGCATGTTTTTTTGTCAGTGCCAGTGCTTTGGCCCTCCTTTTCATTGCCCTCCCAGCTGATCGCTTTTCTTTGCGGGTTAAAACGATCTTATGCTTAGGTAGGGCATCATTTTCTTTTATAATGGTTTGAATAGACGAATTATTGTCTAAACACTCTTCGGAAAGATCAATCAGATCAGTCAAAGGAGAAGGACTAATCAGGTCAGTCAGAGGGGAGGGACTATTTAGTTCGATAACATTGTCACTCTCCTCCTCTGCACAGACAGAGATATGTCTTGATGAAGATATAAGGTTAGAATTAACCTTCAATTGCTCCAGATGACATTCAATCCTTTGAACAGAATTTAATACTTTAAATATCTCTTCATCATTCCCATCAGTCTGTGTGTGAGTGGAGTGTTGTGTAGTTGGAGTCACCACACTGGCAAAGGATCGTATTTGTTTTTGTGGAATACCATAGATCCCGTCAAATTGGTTAGCACTATCAATCATGATCTTCCTAGTATTATGTCTTTCTGATAGATTGGCAATAGTATCACATGCAAACAGGAGACCCTCAATTCTGTTAGTTTTGTTGGTGAGTTCTTCAATTGCTGTTCTCATGATGCCTATCTCATAATGCGAGCGCTCATGCCCTTTGTCAAGTAGATCTAAAATTCTCGCCAATACCGGGAAATCAGGACTTAGTGATGGTACATTTAGAGTAATATTCTCTGGGCGAGCCTCGTTGTCAGAGATTTCCTTATCTCTATCATTCATGCTTGATTGGAATTCTTGAATGTCTATGATCATACGTTCATTGAGTGCAATTTGAGCACTCTTTGTATTTGGAGAACTTACCATGGGTTTAATGAGTGATGCATCTGAGATGTAATCAGTTTCCCATACCAATTTGGACTTTTCAACATCCAAAACTTCACAATTATAATTTGGTAGACTATTGTTAATGTTTTTTTTTTTTTCTTTTTTTTTGGCAGAAGTGGTCAACATAAATACGTCCTCCCGTCCAACCAATCGTTGGTTGGCTGGCGTGGAAGGGCCAAGTGAGAGTCGTATGCGTTTACCTAGTTCTGCCTCAATTATTGGGCCCATCAATGAGCAATCAACTATATCTTCATTAATAATTGCATTAGCATGACTATGCATATTATTTTCGCAAGTTTGTGGCAGAGTAGATTGTAAGGTGCCCATTTGGTCACTATTATTTAGGTCCTTTAGCTTGAATTTCATGTTTGTTGAAGTACTGACTTGATTGGGACAGTGTGTCGGGATGGGCATGTGACATTTAGAACTAGTACCCATTTCTTCCAGGATCCCCGGTCTTATATCTAAAGATGGAATAGCTGAGGTAACACCTATCTGTTCTTCAACATCCTGTCTCGTAACCATTGAAGGCGTGGTGGGGGTCTCAAGTAATGGTACAACAGATAGTGCAAGCTTGGTCTCAGTATTGCTGGACATTGCTCTGGTTTGAAGGTCGTTCAATTTCCTACCACTTCTTAAACCATTCACCATTTCTAAGCAAGCATAAAATTACTGATGTATTACTTATATGCAAACAGGACATGTATACGATGACCATAAAATTGAAAGGCAATACTTATAGCAACCTCACAAATTAGTCATGTGCTTTAATATGAAGATGTTGGTGAGCCCGTAGCGAAATGCACACGGGTTTTATTTATTGAATGGGAAAGAAAGGGGGCTCCTTACTTCCGCTGCTCCGCCGAACAGCCCAACAGCCACACTTCCGGAGCACTTCGGATGCGCGCGCGAGATGCGCGTGCACCAGTGCTTTTGAGGAAGAGGCTGTGGGAGGAGGGCTGACAGGAGGCGGGGCAATCAAGGAGGGGCTAAGAGAATGGAGAGAGAATAGGGAATTGATTACACCCTCGTAGTTCAGCAGGACACAGCAAAACTCGCAGCAAAACCAACGGTTTTGCAAGTTAGCAGCAGTCACCTAAGTGAGTTCCAGTCACTCGTTTCGCGGCAGTGCAAGCTTCCTCTTGCCGACGCCGTGAAGTTTCAGGAGTCCAACCGCTAGAATCACCAGTTTCCAAAAGTTCGAGAGCTCCCAGCCCAACAGCCACACTTCCGGAGCACTTCGGATGCGCGCGCGAGATGCGCGTGCACCAGTGCTTTTGAGGAAGAGGCTGTGGGAGGAGGGCTGACAGGAGGCGGGGCAATCAAGGAGGGGCTAAGTGAGTTCCAGTCACTCGTTTCGCGGCAGTGCAAGCTTCCTCTTGCCGACGCCGTGAAGTTTCAGGAGTCCAACCGCTAGAATCACCAGTTTCCAAAAGTTCGAGAGCTCCCAGCCCAACAGCCACACTTCCGGAGCACTTCGGATGCGCGCGCGAGATGCGCGTGCACCAGTGCTTTTGAGGAAGAGGCTGTGGGAGGAGGGCTGACAGGAGGCGGGGCAATCAAGGAGGGGCTAAGTGAGTTCCAGTCACTCGTTTCGCGGCAGTGCAAGCTTCCTCTTGCCGACGCCGTGAAGTTTCAGGAGTCCAACCGCTAGAATCACCAGTTTCCAAAAGTTCGAGAGCTCCCAGCCCAACAGCCACACTTCCGGAGCACTTCAGCAAGGGCATTAGGACCAGGCCCAAAACTGAGAAATGAGTGCATGTTTGCAGGGCTGAATTGTAACATAAGCAGTCGTGTAGACGGCCACATCCTTGGAGATTCATAAACCTCTCACTGTTTCACACTAGTAGTACACATATTCCAGAAGGAATATGCCGCTCAAGGCCATGACGCAGCTGAGAGCACCTACGTTATAGTGGTCAGATATCCCTGCCCGACACCCCAGCATTCCAGTGTACCAGACCACCACCCATAAAACTGTTAGCGTGCCAATCCATTAGAGGGATCACAGCAGAAAGGAGAGTTCACCCCACCTGGGGTCCCTGCGATTTGTGCTGCGAGGTGCCAGGGAGGGAAAGTAACACATTTAAGCTTGGATGGGAAGAACTGGAACGGGGCCGCCGCTTCTGGGATCGAGCAGGGGTTTAGAGTTATTGTGACCATGTCTGCAGTAACAGGTGCACATTAGGCCACAGATAAGGGATGTACTGAATTGGGTTAATAATTGCCAATTAGGAGATTCACGCTTGATGACGTACAGAGAAGAATCCCACATTGAAGAAGATGAACAGATGAAGCTGGGACCAATGGCCTGGCATCCCCTATGGAGCTTGCCGCCTATGTATAGGGTCGCACCAACCAGCTACTTGGATTTGTAACCTATGTGATGTACGTCAGTTGTGACGCTTTGTACCTTTAAAAACTATTGTTCATGCTGATTTTGTCAGAGTGCTCTGTGGCAGCAGAGTTATTTGCTAATGCATTATAGATTTTTATGAGAATAAACCTTATTCGCCTTTCAAGAGGTGTGCTGGGCCTTTTTCCCTAGTGCAGTGTATTTTTTCTGGTGTGAGCGTTGGGGGGCTTCTCTACACAAGCTAGACTGGATCCCAATGACATATTCCCGGACTTCAAATGCGTGGAACAAAAGAGTGCAAAATCATGTTATGTTATGTCATGTCATAAACGCTTTTATACTGTGACAATCATCACCGTAGAGGTCTTATGATGTCGGTACCATGTCTGAGAAAGAGGCCTTGGGTGATCCAAACCCAGGTGACCAGATCACAGTCCAGGGCTCTGCAACAACCTTTGGCACTCTGGATGTTTTGGACTGCAACTCCCATGATTCCTCTCCATTGACAACTATGGCTAGGGTTGATGGGAGTTGTATTCCAACACCTCGGCAGAGCCATTATCTATGGATGAGGGGGGCAAAATGCTGAAAAAAAGATTGGTGGTTGCACTGAAAATCTTGCAGGACTTTCATTCATTGGCACTAACACATGAACACAAACGACAAAGTACCCAGCAGGGCTTCCAGCTGGAAATCCACTTTGCAAAGGTTTCTCAGACAATGCAGGCTTACTAGAAAGTGACAAACACTCCTGCTAACAAAAAGGTTTGCCTTGCAAACTACACGTTATAACCAATCTCTCAGACACAGTTTTAATGTTCAATAATTTGCCTGCATGATGTTATGTATCACTACTTTATTTTTGCAATGCAAGATGTATTTTTTTAACACAACAGGTGCTACAGATTCTGAAAGAAACCATGTGGCAGAAACAGATCCTCGCACGTCTTAAAATCAAGAAACGGTTCCTTTAAACGTCAAGCAAAGGCTAACGCAAAAGGTCAGGCGCCTAGAGGCTATGCTGATCAAGGGAGGGGAGGGGGGGCGGGGCAATATTGCAATCACTCAAAGCAGGAACATAGCCGGAGGGTACCTTCAAATAGATCTCATCTTTCACCTTTGCCTTTCAGAGAGCAATCATTTAAATGGTTATCTATGGACAGCCAACAAATGGTCTTTCGAGTTCACGCTGGTCGGGTGATTGTGTTTTGCAAAGGGCAATGACATCTCACTATGTTGATGCGAAGGTACAGCTACACTAAATTCTTTCAATCATAATTTGTTTTTCAGTTATCTGAATAAAAATTAAAAAAATACTGCAAAGAAACACTTGGACACAACACGATTAAGAAATGTAAACCCTTGCTTTCTAGTAGGAGATGAGAAATCTGCCTTTTTAAATTAAATTAAATATTATTAATTGTATTATTATTATTGTTTTTATTAATATTATTATTATTATTTCAGTCAGAGTAGATAGCTTTTAAGTCAGCTGTTTGTCTACAGTAAAGTTTGCAAAATTATCAACACACTTCGCTACTGTCTAGAGGTTCTTTCATAGTAAATGCGGCTCAAAACACGATATAAGATGATATGAACCGCTGAAGTGGCTTTAATAGATTGTGAGGTTACCCGAGAAACTGGCATTGGTTTTGTTCGGTACCCCCTTTTAGTACTATTTTCTAGTTCTCAGATTGAAGTAATATATGCGGTTCTGTTCAGAGAAGGTGTCAGGAGGGAGGGTCTACACCTGTCTTACTCCTAAAGACTGCTTTACCATGGAATTCCAGGCTCAACGGGTGGAGAAGCACGTGCAGGACTGGCATCCGCTAAAGGTACACGAGAGTCGGTGCCATTGGAGGATTCTGATGAAACTCAAAGATCAGGTTTTAGGGATAAACTTTAAATTATTGCTGAACCCAAACCTGGATAAGGTGTAGGCTGAACATACTTAAGAAGAACTGTAGCTTATTAGAGTCTAGAATGTCAGCAGGTGAAGTGCATCTTATTACAAGGGGGGAGGATAGGAAATGGGCTGGAATTAGATAATTTATGATATGATATTTTATTTGTATCGCGCTCGTACACAAGTGTTTCAGAAAGTGACAAGGCAAGGGAGGGGAACAGGGGAGAACAGAACACCGATCTTACTAGGCCTAGTGACATTGAGAACGCGCAAGTGCATGGGAAAGGGAAAAGGGAAAAGTGCATGGAAGAGGGAGAGTGGAAAGTGCAGAGCAGAGGAGAGCAGATAAATAATAATGTTGTGAAGTTCTGCAATCGAAAAAGAGTAGCTGGCCTTCTACACAGACTGCTGACATAGCAATGTTTATAGGACACTCCTGACAATGATCAGAGGCTGACACCAGTGTTCACTGCAGATCTGATTGCAGGACCCACGGTTTTGGAGGCGGCCGGAGATTTGGACGTTGAAGGCAGCATCAGTGTTGTCGGCCAAGGAAACAGACTGGGGAAGACAACGAGGCTGTCGTGCCGAGGAACAGTGTTTCAACGTGGAGGTTACATTCCAATTCCTGCAATGAACACAGAAGGATACAGAAGTTCATATAACAATTTTCAGTGAATGACCATTCAGTACTAACCCATCATTTCTTGGTTCCAAAATGAGTGGCGGCGAGGGCAGTCCTGCAGTATCCCCTTCCTGCCTTCCCTATCTTCACTTGGAGGCAGAGCTTTCCCTCAACTGCTCCATAACTACTTTCACAGTCCGCGGAGCAGACGCGGAGTGGCGTTGAGTGGCAGTCCTGCAGTCATGGCAGTCGAGGCTGCGAGGACTGCCACTTCCCCAAACTCCCCATACTCCCTTGCTGGCGATTTGAAAGCAAAGCGCTGGATGCGTAGTTCGCGTCCTCCTTCAATCTTGGAAGAACTGACAGCTGCGAAACTCAACCAAGATTATTGCTTCCCCATGGTTCGCAGTCCAATAGGAAAAAGAAGCAAACCCATAACTAAACAGCTTAACTACAAACAACAACGGAAGAAAGCAGCAGATCCTACGGCTCCTTCATTGGACTCAGCGAAAGAAGACCAACGAGTAACGACTCGTTCGCCAACTCAACAGTTAGGAGTGCCTACGCCATCAGCCATGGAGGACTCACAATCTAAAGCCCCATCCTATGGGAGTCCCGTGGACCCTGTGAACACTGTCCGACAGGCGCGCTCACCTGCTGGTCCTGGAGGGGACACCAGGTCCGCGCAGCCTCCGGGAGAGGGTCTGCGGCACAGAGCGATGCCGCCGGGTGCGCCTGACGACCAGCCCATCATAGATATTGGGACCGGCTTCGGCGGCGGGAAGCAAAGTCAGCCGCACAGGGATGGATCAGCGGCGACTGAGTCTGAAGCGGCCGAACCCTGCAGCCGCATCGCAGTTGAAGCCATCATACACTGCGACGCAGCGACAGGAGAAGGAAACCCCGCCCCGGGGGGCATGGCCTTTCGGAACCTGCATCGAGGGCTTCCCTCGACCTCCCTCATCAGGAAGATACGCTCGATTTCCATGATCTGGGCGATCCAAGAACTGCACAAATAATGTCAGACAAGCCGTGCAAGACTCCAACGCCGGCATTGCCTAATCAAAGAAAACGCCCTAGACACTCACCGACAGCCTGCAAAACAGCGGAAAACAAACGCCCCAAATGTGGTAAAAAATAAAATAAAAAGAGAGGACTGCTCTTACACAAGGGCATAGTCACAAAAAAAAACAACAATGGCCTTACAGCCTACTCGAGCAGGACAGGAAAGGCAATGCAAAACGCCACCTCACAAAATTTGCTCACTATTTTCTTCAATCCAAAATGTTTTCAACATCCACTTTGTCCATTAGAGCTTACTGACACTGAAATCTTGGAGGCGTTGGAGGATAGCCAACCACCGTCGAAACATAGAAAGATTGTTCATCAGACACTCAATCCCCAATCGCTAGTGGCCCTTGCAACCTCCATCTTGCATCAAAAAGAGGTTCAACCTCCCAACACCCCAGAGCGAACCAGAATCCCATTTAAACACCAACCACAGGCCAGAAGGTGGATAGGAGGGCGCATCAATTAGACCCCCCTGAATCAACAAAGGTACTGCTTGGGATAAATTCTAACACAAATGACGACAAGGAACTTGATGAACGCCATTCAATCAATCCTAATGGAAGTACTATAGACTTTCAACCTGCAGCCACCAAAGAGCAAGTGCCTGCTCGATCTAGCACTCCACAAACTTCTACTGAAGAAAAACCTTTAAAGGTTTCGGCTAGATCTAACTTCAAGGTTACCGATGAACAGAACTCAAACATACAACCTTTTGTGTTTGAAACTCAAGTTCCAACAATCCCCAGAGAGGAAGAAACCCTACTTGACCCACAAATTCCTCGACCAGACTTAAGCCCCCAGGCAGGCTACGACAAGCATGAGGTCACTCCGGTGGCAGGTTTGGCCCAACTTACCACGCCCGACAACGCTACCACTCCGGAAAAATCCAAATCCAGAAGTGCTGGCCGTGGTTTGGGAAGCCCAAAGCCAACTCTGGTTTTATTACCAGTAAGGGGCCCCTCATAGAAGATACTCTCTTGATCAACCGCCTACAAGACATCATCATAAACCTCAAAGGGCCCCTCTCACCATCCTTTCGCCACAAAGAAGCCCTAGTGACCAAGCTAAATTTCCTTCAAAAGCCCCACCAGTGGAAAAACCCCAAATTTTTTCCATCATGTCGGCAATCTCGATAGGTCTCACTCCGTTCACAAAACTCTATGAATCTTTAAACGAGACTCTCAAAGATCACACTTCAATTCAGGCGATGATGTACACTAAACTTATCTTCCTGGAGGGCTACGTGATGGCCCACGAAGAACGCTTGAAACGGGCCAAATACCAAAACCATTACTTTACCCCATCCCAACACCAACCGAGAGATGTAAAACCATCAACTGTCGACTCACGGCACAATAAAATTTGTAGAGAGGTGGGGGAACAAACCTCTCCGCTTGTAGATCTGACTGTGCAAACTACCTCCAGAAACTCTCAAACTCAAACCGACACAACTCCAACGAAAATGACAATAAAACCACGAGTCTTAGAAGGGAGAAAGGAAGTTGTGTTGGTAGTGGATGACATCTCCCCTTCGGATCTAGGAAACCCCCTTTCTGGCCAAAGTACCAACCAACCCTTCTGGATCTTTACCAAAAACAAAACAGATAAGGACCAAAGTAAAAAGAGCGAAATACAATCTTCTAAGCCTAAGAAACAACAGGAGCCTTTGACTAAACCCCGAACAGAATCGAATAAAGAAGGTTCTACATCTGCGAGAGGGGAGACCAGACCCCCGCAAATTCAGAGTACCCTTACCATCCAAAGTACAGCTACCCTCTCTCCTAAAACGACTGAAGACTTCATGAACCAGGAATCCTTGATGAACATCAGCCTACACCTAGACGAGTGCCCCCCGCCAGATTCTACTGAGGAAACAGCTGAAACCCAAGGAAAAATGGTAACCCTTGTGGGACATCTCCATAGTCAGTCGTCAGTTCAGACGAAGTACACACAAATCAAACCTCACCCTTCCTTACACTAGAAGAATATCGTAACAAAATATTTCAAAACTTGAAGAAATTTGAAACGAAAGTGTCTGAACATCTGCCTACAACCCAGAGCAAAAGCCAAAATCCAACAACGTCTCCCTTCCAAACGGTGAATGACCTTAGACCAAGGCCCAGCTCACACAGAAATCATACTTGGAGCCATGAAACTTCAAAAGAGGACCAGACACATGAAAAACTAACTTCCAAGGCAGAACTTGAACCAATCCACCGAAAACGAGAAACTAAGGTACCTCACTATCGATCTAAAACAGAAAAATACAGTAAGACCCCCCACACCCCACAGGAACGGTGGTGGGTTTTTAAACTGGAACAAATTCCAGGAAACCACGACAACGTGATTTTGAATAGATGTTCAGTATTAATACTGCTCAATTATGTGCCAAAGCTGAGGATAATAAAAACCGATGACCTAAAGATCGTCGAACCGAGCCATAGGAAAGGAAGGGCGCAAACATACCTTCACATTACATCGACCACGATCAAAGATCTACTAAGAAGAGAAGCAAGAGAACTATTGAGGTTGGGATATGACCTAACAGAATCATCAAACAGCAGTGATCATTCACGCAATAAGCCCCACACTTCAAGGGGAAATGAAAAGTCACAAATTCATCATTTGACAAACAAACCAAGTACTCAAAAACCCCAAAGAAACAGGGAGCGTTCCACGGCCACAGAAAAGCAGAGCCAGAACAACGATATAACAGCACATGTCTCAGCCTCCTCAAAGGGGCAAACTAAACCTATCTTGAAGTATGGCGAAATAGGGCAAAAAACTGACCCAAACAACCAATCGACCTTTATCAACAGTTCATCTTGGGAGAATCTATGAAAAACATTCAGCCAATCGATACAACTTACAACGCCGGATAAAGCCGAAACCACATCTAAGTCGACAGCCACGAGTCTATCAGCCTGGCTTCCTAAAGCATTGATACCAAGGAAGTCTAAATAGCAATTCAAGTCCCTGGACAACAGCCACATAGAACAGCAGACAACAGATGCGGTCAGACACGAAATCCGCCTATATTCATGCAACACCAGGGGTTTCCACCACATGACCAATCCAGGGGAAATCCACCTAGGAGACTACGATATACTCTGTTTACAAGAAACGTGGCTAACAAAACCACCAACTTTAGATGGCTACGAACTCTCCCTGGCGCCAGCCTTGAAAAGCACGAAAGGCCTTCCATCCTCTGGCCTTCTGACAGCTATCCGCATGGGGCATGGCTTACAATTGGAAAAAGTTCTAAGAGCAAACCAACATCTTTTAGCAGTGCTTTTAAAATGGTCCCACCAAAGTGACCGCGACATGAAAGAACAAAGCACATCTCTGGCCATCCTAAACATATACTGGAATCCAGCTAAAATAGAAGCGTCTACTTTTCTCAGAGAAATGGAATCAGAAATCGATGAAATTTTTGACAGTCCATCTAGTGACGCACATATTAATTTGCAGTGATTTAAACGCTGCATGTCCACAGCAAAAACTGAAAAAAGCTGAGACTCCAGCCGTTCTCAGAGGGATGCAGTGGCTTGACCTTATGAAATCCAGACAGTTTCAGAACTTGCACATGGTTTTCCCTGACCAGTCACGTCCACCGACTTGGTCTATTGGGGTCTCCGAGTCATCAATCAATCATATATTTGTCTCACAACCATTCTTGGAGCTGATTTCAGTCTTCAAGGTGAAACAAACAATGGCCAGTGACCACAATCCCTTAATTGCAGCATGGCAAAGTACCAACGACCCAGTTGAATCGTTGATCTATCAGGCTGAACTAAACCCACAAGGAAACAGATTACACCTATCAGCGAAAGATATTAAAGACCTATTAAACAAGTACAACAAGGCCAGAACTAGTGAAATGGAGTTTGAGACAGACTATGGCCCCCTGCTAAAAACATACAAGAAGCCCGGCCACACGAGATCTGGCTCCTCATCGGTAAAGCACTCGTACGACGCACGGTTAGTGGAAAAACGACGAGAATACCGCAAAACCATTAGAGCTGCCGCCAAGCTCGATGTTAACCAAGCGAAAACATGTTTTTGTTAGGGTGAGAATTTTGACCAATAAGAATAGCAGAGTTGAACTTCCATAACTCACGCCAAAAGGTTTATTGCTGAATCACAATCACAGACATGCTTCACATGTAAAATTGCGGGCATCCTTATGCTCCCACAATTCTCTTTGCTTTTATGCAAATTCACCAGGCTTGGGTTCCATGAAGAGATGTGACCTGGCTTGAGGCCACGCCCCTCTCCTCCCCCCCACCCCCCAAGGAAAAGAGGGTTGCCAGAGTGCATTCTTTCCATTTCCAGCACTGCAAGGAAGGGGAGCAGGTATGAAAGAAAACAATCTGATACAGGCCTTTTAGGATTTTCCCACAGGAAAGCCGGGCAAGCCTTAAATGGGTTGGACACCCTCAATTAGGCTTCACTCATAGTGGTCTGAAAGGGAGAGAAGGTATTGAAGGCATAGCATACATCACGATGTAAAGGCATAGAAGAGGTGTGTAGGCATACACCCGCATGGAAGGCATTCAATGGTATTGGGTCATTGAAAGACATGGAAAGCATAAAGGTAAGGAATCCCTGGAGAATATATAGACAAAGCAAAGGCAGGGAAGGTGTAACCATGCATGGAATCATAAAAGGGGTTGTGGCATGAAAAGGCATGGAAGACATACAGGTAAAAAAGGCATAAATAGCTTGGGTGGCATGAAAGCCCATGAACGCATAAGACAATGTTAATGCAGTGCCCATTGTTTACTTTTTACCATTTCTTTATTTCCAGTTTACCTTTACGATGAATGGGTGGGATCATAAGAAAATACAATGTGTATTTTGGTGAAGTAACCACATTCAGCCAACAGAAAAGCTTGCATTCTTCCCGATGCCATGGGCAGACTCCGCCACCGTTGTTGATGTGTGATGTTTACAGAATTGCAGTGCCTAAACTATACCACTCCGAGTTCCAAGCACACAGGGTTCACCCATGTTGGGAACGGTGACATATACCGGGCAGAGAAACAAAGAATGAGTGGCCCTCTCAGACACAGACTCTCAAGGCTGACAGGTCTCACCTTTTACTGTCAATTCTTTCCACCAAGAGATCTTAACAATGGTTAAACACCATGTCTAACCTGCAAAACCAAAGTACTAAGCTCCACGGTTATTAATACGATAGATGTTCTTTCAATAACAATGTTGTTTCCAGAATAGCAGATTCACACATTTGCATTTTTTAGCATTTTTGGGGTGGGGGTGACATATACACCCATTTACAGACCTCAGAACTAACACTGATTGGTCGCCTTCCTATTTTCTTTTTAAGGAGAATGTTGGTTAGGGTAACAAATTGTTGTGATCAGGGAGATTTTGCTCCTTTTCATTAACATTTTTGCCACAAAAGGTATTGATCCAGTCCTACATCGACGCCTCTCATGCAAATTCTCTTGGTGACCCCCAGGTCTATTCTTGTACATCTTCTCCATCGACCTGAGAACATTAAAACGTTTTGGCTAGTGATAGGCTAACCCCCTCATTATGCTCTCAGTAATGCAGGAGACGGATAGTTGAGAGCGCGTGAGTCAGACGCTTTTACAGTGCCCAACTTTTGGGCCTGTTCATCACCCACGGGCGTGGCAAACACCTCTCTATAGTTGTCTGCTTGAGCTTGTTCCATAGCGCCGTCTGTGCCACTTCTTGCTCAGTAGCTAGTGCCTGGCTTAAGACCTCGTGCCAGAATTTGTCAAAAGGGAAGGAGTCTCGATAAAGCCTTAACAAACTTGGTGCACTAAAGCTGGAATCCCACAGCCAGCAAATCGATTGATAGCATTGTCAAAGTCTAAAGCTATAAGAGCCGTTGTCAAGACACTTCATGTAACTTAACTAGCCAAGGATTTAGACAAACAAAAGAAGACCCACAAATTGTCAAAATGGCTAAAAGTGGGGTGACCAGATTTCCAAAACGAAAAACCGGGACGAACAAAAACATAAACGAGGGACTACCCCATGGCAGCCCACCAAATACCGCCCCTACCCCCCACACGCCCCACAACCACCACCCAATCATATTTCCAGCACTTCTCCTTTCCATAAACTGTATATGATCTCATTTGTACAGTTTTGTACGTGGATTTTGGCATGTTAAGCGTTTTCTCGAATTGATAGTACATGGCTTGCTGTACAATCGTTTCGAAGCCCGTCTCTGTAGCACAGTCATTAGGTGTTGTGACTTGTACCTGAAAGGTTGGGGGCTCTAGTCAATCCGCCAACTTCAAAATTCTGAAAGTGTTGTGAAAAATGCCAATTTTAATTACCCTAGCCACCCAACCATGCAAACCCTGGATAGGGACGGAGGGGAGTCCTGGGAAAACCGGGACGTCTGTAGAGCCACAAAAAGGCTCTATAATCAGACAAGGTTGTGCTATACAGGGTCCAGTTGTTACATTAAATTACATTACATGCTGGATTGTCATACTGCATGGTTATGCACACTTACGCTCTTTGTATTACTATATATATATATATATATATATATAGTACTACAAAGAGCATGAGTGCAAGAGTGTATGACATGCCGCCCAGTCTAATACCAAATCTAGAAAACACACTCTGACACATTTATTATAAAACCACACAGCACACGACATGCTTGAGAGGCACAAGATGGCCACAAGCTCTCTTTGTCCATCAAAAGACACATGCACCCAGGATGTGTGCGAATATCGGAATAGTTTGCAAGATATCTGGTTCAGTCTTTCATCCCATGTCCATGAGATGAGCAGCCACTTTGCACTTACCCCAGGCCCCTGTTGACTGGCCGCACTTATCCACCTCCCCTTTTTCACACTTTCTGTTCTGCGCACACTTGCACGACCTTGACCTGGAATGTTCTAGGTCTTGTAAGTCTGCCTGTCCCGTCCTCCCTCTGTCTCCCCTCCCTAGTTTGTTAATGCTTGATATTTTCATATATAGGCTCTTTGGATTACGAACTACCAAGACCAGTGCTGTAGTTTATTGATCTGTATGCCCCTCCCCCTTTTTTTCTCAAGCACCTACTAGCAGATATGCCTCTGACCTAGCATGCTAACTATTGTTGTTAGGTCATTCAGAATCTTCAAGGCTTAAGAATGACAACTGTATTCCCTTGTTCTCTTCCACCCTGGAACGCTTTGAAGCACTTCACTTGTGTGTAAGCGCTTTACAAATATACAATTACAATCCACCCTTTCAAAATATTTGCAAACATACTGCACATTCCCTCTATTTCACAGTCATGATTTTAGCTTTCTCTTCAATGACAACCAGGTGTTTGGGGCTACACTACATCTGAGGGCGTGAACAAGCCTGTAAAGGCCATTAGCATTTAGAGATATTTATTCATAGGATGGTAGGTGGCTGGAACTGACTTGGAGACAGCAAACGAGCTCAACATATTCCAGATGTGGAAGTTGCCTGAAAGTGGAATGTTGAGTGTACTGCCGTAATGGCGCTGACCTAAACAAATCCTTGTTTGTCATTGGGCGTAAGGGTTAAGTTCCATGTATTGCCACGGTCGTCATGAAATCAGCATTAGACTTGTCAACCCACTGAAGAAGAAAATCCAGTCTGGATTTCAAAACAAGAAACAGTCAAATAACATCTGCTCAAATTCAATGTAGGTGCAGTTATATCACAAATCTTCAGTGTGGGCATTCGGAAAACCTGATTCGATTTTGAAATGTGTGGATCGACAAGTCGTGTAGTTTAGATGCACTTTCAAGTCAGTTAGAGTCATTCAAGTTCCCAGGACTTATAATTTGGTGGGATAAACAGTCGCCTTTGTTGCAAGCCTTATGTTCATTTATATGTTTTGTTCATTAACACCTACATTACAGTAATGAAAAATGTTTGTAGCTTCTTAACTTGTCTACAAAAACACACGCTCTCCTACAGATAGCAATTCCTTACCTATTACGGGTGCACATTAGTGCATGTTTGTTCACTGTTCCTGGTGTCCATTGTTTATAGTCCTGATTGGGGACTGGAGGATGGGGGAGGGGTGATAAGAAACATTCCTGATGCTAGTGCTGGGCGAACCAGTTTCAGGTGCTTCAAAGTATCGTGACCTTTTGAAATGTTGAGAAGATTTTTTTGGAAAGGATTACGGTTCACCCACTGATCACCAGTCAGGGTGCCCACAGAGAGGATAAACTGCTGACTTCCCCCACAGGGCACCACAACTTGCCGAATTAGCCTTCTGAGGCAAGCCTTAACACAGGGCAGTGAGGCATGTTACTATTTTTTTCATTTTTCAGTGTCTTACCCTGGAAATGGATAGTGTTTTCCGTTTTTAAGGTGCTTTGGTAGGGGAGGTCTTTGGGAGCAGTGGGTGTTTGGTTGGGAGGAGCAGAGGGGCAAACGCGTTAGTTGGGGGTGTCTTGTTTGACACCAAAGGGTGACTTGTGTTTGTGTGCTAAGCATTTGAATTGGAGACTTGTAAAGATCATCAGTTTATTTTTCTTGGGGTTTCCCAGGCTTGCATCACACCTAATACTTAACATCTCCAAGGTAATCCTACAGCACCACTGTATACTGCACTAGAGCCCTTTGGGGCCTCAATCACCTCTGCAGTCTACTCTTCAGACCCAAAAAACACATCTTTAGGGTGTTTCATTTACACTGCATTGCCCAATGTCTAAACCGGCTGCAATAGAGTGGCCTGGATCTCCCTCTTGAGTTTTCTGCTTTGTTCAACTCAGAAAAACCAAAATCCTTTCCTGTACTGCGTAGATTTTCGGCCTCTTTTTGGCCACCAAAGAAAGCACGCTCATGCTCTTTCCGGGATCTCTAAACAGCTGTCAAGCACCAGGTCTCATCATCTTTTTTCATCTCCGCGTTGAGTCCTCCAATTCCAGCTCATTCTCCATCTGACGTTGGCCAAAGTCCGCAGTTCCTCTCATCCCCCTTTGGGCGGGACTCCAGAAGTCTTGCGGTCCATTCCCCGGCCCGGTCCCCTGCGTTTCTTCCTTGTATACAGATCCTGCTGCACAACCCTGGAATGGTAGAGGTGTTTTCGGCATGCGTCGTTCCCCTCGCCTCAAAGATTGACATTCTATTCCCGGGCCATGCCAACGTGCCACAAGTAGCGTTCATTCATTGTTACCAATCTAAGAACCGGTGCCACCTGATTTCTAGTCAATGTTTTCAGAAGACTTCTGAATCTTACTTTCGATTCTGGACATCTTGCTAAATTCCTACTCTAACTTTGTATCTTCCATTTCACTTTGTGCACCCGGTGCACTTGGACAGAGCTCAACAAACTCTAAATTCCTCCCTGGAGTTTCACACTAGAAGTATATGCTCTTTATAGGCTTGTAGATATGCTGGGGAAGGATGACTTACTTGGTGAGTCCTTGTGAGCTGCCAGCTGATCCTGACCTCCTGGTAGTACATCTATAGCTCCATGGCCCATCGCCTTCCTATTAATTTCCCTTCAAATCACAGATCTGCAGCTGTTTCAGCTGCGATACGGGATCTGAGGCTGTTCATTCTGACACTGCAACCTCCTCTCCCTGTAACGATTCCAGCCCTTACCAGGCTCAGCACCAGATATCGGAGGAGGCCTCCTCCATTACACCCTCTGTCGTAATTACTGTATCGCATTGAATGCACAGTGCACTTCGTTTTTTGGGAAGGTAATGCATGGTGCCATTTTAGATGACAATGATGCGCTTTGTCAGAGGTACTTTGGTGGTTACCCCACTTCTCTGGGGTTAGCAGTTACCAGCTTCCTGAGAAAGCTAACATTAACCCTAAACTACAGAAACCAGAGGTAGCAGCTTCCCCACAATATCCGCGAAACAATGCAATGCCTTAACAGCCAAAGTGAGAGCAGAAAACTCTTTCTGGACCTTTCGTGAACAGCTGAAAACCCACCTCTTCACACAGGGAACTAGCAACTAATTCATGCCATACATCTAGTAAAACAGCCTAGAACCTTAATCACTGAACCGTTTTTACCAGATCGGATGATCTGCCAATGTATGCATGCTAACAACTGTATTGTCTGGATATCCGCACAACTCTGTAACTACTTTATTGATCCATATTCCAATAACTTTGTACTATGTTTATTTGAAACTAAGAAATGAATGTACCACACACTCAAGTAAGATAAGCGCCCAGATGCCTACTGGTTAGGTGTGCTATACAAATAGTAAAATAAAGAAAACACATATAACCACTTAAGATGATAGTATGACTTTGCACTCCCCTATGCTACTATTTAAAAAAAAAAATAGATATTTTACTTGGAACTTTTTCTTGTTCTCTTTATCTTTTTTTCTCCTTTAGATTTTTTATCTTAGTATTTTGGAATCTAAAGTTATTTGATGCAAAAGATATGATTTTTGTATTTTTGTAATGTAAATAGTAATTTTGAAGGTTGGTTTTATGTTGTAATGGTTGAAGCCCGCATTAGCAATAATGCGCAATAATCATTATTATTTTTTGTTAAAATCCCTTCAAACCACACATCTACAGCTGTTTCTGTTCTTATTCTGGATCTGAGGCTGGTCATTCCGACACTGCAAACTCCTCTCTATGTAACGATTCCAGCTCTTACCAGGCTCGCCACCAGAGAGCGAAGGATGCCTCCTGCATCACATCCTCCATCGTAATTACATAGGTGCTCTGGCCTGTCTGTGGATAGACGGGCTGGATCCTCCACAGGGTCCATTTCCCCGGGGACACTCTTTCTCCATTGGGAAACAAATTCTGTAGAGCGGTGTTTCACCCTGCAGTCTTTTCAGGGTAAAAGTCAAGAGCTTCTGGGAGAGCCCATACTGTGGAGCGTGGCCATCCTGGGTTCAGCCATACATTGCCATTATACTAGCATATCAGACTAAACAATGATTCTGTATTTTTTGCTCCTATCTTATTAACATGCACATCTGTTTCACAAATGTACTAGCCTCAAGTTTTCCTTTGACAGCTATAAGGGTATTTTTCTCTTGTCCAAAGTTGACGTTCCCAATGAATTTGGTTGGTGCAGTATAACTTCAGACTGCTCACACTATTCGACACAGATATTTCATTCTCTTGCCCGATAAATCCCTGATTTTCATTAAGCCAGTGAATGTCTCGGAAATCTATTCAAAACCAACGCACACACACTTTTGCCTGCAGGACTTCTTCTGCCTTTCTTCCACTTGTGACAAGCAAGTCAATAATTCACAGCTTACTGGGTCTCCTAAATAAACCCCTTTTATGTGCCCATGGTAGGCATCCCCCATTACCCAGCAGGATTCAAATGCACTGGCAGGCAGCCATTAGGCATGCTTTAAACCTTGGCGCTTTAGCATTGCCTTCTGGAGTCAGTATCTTTTAAAGACATCCCTGTGTGCTTTTTATCTCCAGGAGTAAATAAAGAGCCTGGGAAATTCAACAAACGCGTTTGCAGCTCAAGTAAAAGAGCACTTTGTGAATTTAGCAATGTTTAAGAGTGACATTTTGCAGGTTAGCCGTGTACCTTCAGTCAGCCACGCAGGAATGGCGCTAAATTAATTACTGAAGCGTGAGGAGGGTGATTCAAGACGCCGAGCAAACCTGTTACTTAGTAATTGATAACAAACACGATTACCCATCAGTGCTTGATCGCACCTGCAGTCAACAACGATTACAGACTATTTATTTAAAGGAAAGTATCAAATTACAATTGTAATTTCCTAAACAAAAGTCCCTTTTCTCATGGTCCCTCTTTAGTTCTATGGATACAGTTTACCCTCCATTTAAGAAATTGAGTAATCTTTGCAGATTTAAAAGTGTGCAGTTTTTATTCTAGAAAGTACACATATTTTGTTTTAAATCCACAGAGTTTATTCCTCAGTACTAAAGGCAGTAGGCCTCGGAAAACACGGTTACAGGTGTTAACAGGGTTACAGGTGTTTGCATGAATCAGAGCGGCGAGCGCTCTTCATGCTGTACATTATCCAGATTTGCCTTCAAACATCGGGGCAATACCACTTTGGCGCAATTTTGGGCCTGTGTGTCACATCTCCTCTGTTAATATCTTGGGGCCTGTTGCTCGGCAACATGGCTGCCGCCTGAGGCCTGCATTCGAGTGCCTGGCCTGCCCTCCTCCCCTCCTCCCATCTCAGTGATTGGACAGTCCTTAAACATCAAGGCACCATCAAAGGGAGCCAGCTGGCGAACGCCGCCCCCCTCACTAAGTCACACACAAAGGCCCCTGTTTGGTCCTACCTGGAGCTAGAGGGAGCACCTCTCCCTGCAGCTACTCGGCATCACTCCCGAAGGACTGATATGGATGTGGTCCCCCATACAATCTGACCATGAACAAAATCTTGACCTCAGTTGCCCTGGTAAGCAATTATGGATCTCATTGGTCTGCGCACCTTCCTTGGACACTATGAATGCTCATGTCTCTGCCTGTTCCTTTACCTACCTGCCTAATCTGTAACATCTAATCCCTGCACCAACAGTACCATGCATCGTGATGTGCCTCATACTGGTTTCCTCTCCCACTGCTCTCTTAATGCCCTGCTTCAAAAGAAAAAGAAAACAAATAATGTATAACTCTTTCTTTTCTCTGGAGTGCTTTTTGGCTAAAATCGAATTTAGGTGTGCTTACCAATTTGTTAATGATCTGTAAATATGGGCATTTACAGTGTGCTCTCTGAGTTCTGTCTGCTTGGCCACCTGGTATGATTGTATTGTTGCATAGTGCTTCTGACCCTCCCTTCTGCTATCCCCTGCCCCCCCTCTTGTCTATGCCCTTATGGTGCGCTCCGTCTCCACTATCTTTTGTAACTGCTTCTCTATCTCCTATCCTCTCTATCTCACAAAGTCTGGAAGGAAGAAACTAAAAAAGGCACTTGTGAGTTCAAACCCTGATCTGCCCATCACAGACATCTACACCAATGCTTCCTCCAGACAATCACTGACATTCTCCTTGCTGTTGCTTCTTCTAACCTATGGATCCCCCATATGGTCTCTGTACTCTACCCATTCTCCTCCTCACCCATTACTGGTGGCACCAGATAGGAAGTGCTCTTGGCTCACTTCGCATCATCTAAATGCACCATTAATGTCTATCATAATGGCACTATCATGGTCCAGCGTACTAAACCCAACCTCCTCCTTCTTGACAGGTGTCACCCTTCTCTCTTCGCCTCCCCCCTCTCCTTCCACCCCTCCTTCCCTCATACCCCCTCTACTCTCCTCCCCAGCAGTGGCACCTCATCCTTGTGTCCCCACCTTGCAAATCTGCAAAGGGGGCAACAAGTTTCACTTAGCTACCCTCAATTCTCGCTCTGCTATCAAACACTCATCTGCATCTGTCACCTCCTTGAATACCTTGAACTTGACTTCCTTGCTCTAACTGAGACGTGGTTGAAGGCTAGCTCTGTCACTGGTTTTGACACTCTTCTCCCCGAGGGCTACAAGATCCTGTCCAATCCAGCCCCTCCTGGCGTGGTGGCAGAGTGCCTCTGATTTTCCCTGAGTGGGTTCCTGCTTACATCATCCCCATGCAAACCTATTCATCCTCTGAAAGCCTAGTCTGCAGGCTGTCTGTCTCACCTACTTTCTCTCTTACTCTCACTACCATCTACAGACCCCTGGACCACCCTCCCTCTTCGTCTCAGAATGGGCCAACCTGTCTTGCTCTCTTCTTGCCTCATCCCTCAAACATATCTTCCTTGGGGACTTCAACATCCATCTCAACTCTTCTCATGTGGCAATTGCTCTCTTCCGCAAGCTCTGCAACACTCTTTTCCAAATATCCTTCACTCTGGCTCAACCCACTCTGCCGGAAGAACTTGGATGCTCTCATCTCTATAGACATCCCTCTCTCCAACCATCTCACAAGCCCTCTCCCCTGGTCTGACCAATCTCTCCTCTCTTCCCACCTTGACCTCCCCTGTCCCCTGACGCCTCCACCCACCCTGCCATAGTCCTTCTCGGTCATTCGACCAATGAAGCGTGTTGTGTCAGTCGCTCCATTTCCTTCTTCCCTCAACCCTCCTACACCCGTTTCATTAGACTCTCTTCTGACTCTGTTCGAGCTTACCATCATCTCTCTATCTCTAACACCCTGGACATCCTTGCCCCGTCATGAGAATCCGCATGAAGCCTGCCTCCAAATTCAACTCTTGGTATGACTCCGACTTGCCCAATTTGAAATGCAAGTGCAAAGCGGAGGTGGCAGGCATATAGCTCATCCTCTGACAAACTGTCCAACTCCAAAGGCAATACCGCCTCTCCATCTGCTCCAAGAAGAGGGCTCATGTCGAAGCCTGCATCTCTGGAGCCACCAATAATATGGCTGAACTCTTTAAATCCTGCAAGGAACTTGCCAATCCTACAACAGTCTCCTCGTCTCCTCCTCCCTGCAAGGCCCTCTGCTCTGCACTGGACACCCACTTTTCCTCTAAAACTCTGGACATCCTGTTCTTTCTATCATCTGCTCCCCCTAAACAACCTTCTCTCACCTCCCTTGGCCTTCTCTCCCCCCATACTCTCCTCTTTCTCTCCCATTGCAACAAATTAGATCTCTAGAGTTGTCTGCTCTATGAAAGTCTCCTCTAAACATGTGCTCCCCAACTCCTCCAGAACCATCAAGGACAACATCGCCTCTCTTGCTTCAGCCTTGGCTGACCTCTGCAACCACTAATTTGCAACTGGTTCCTTCCCTCAGCCCCTTAAGCACTCTTGTGTGCACCCTCCCCTAAAAAGCTATCTGCTGACCCTTTTTGCACGGCTAACTATTGCCCTCTCTCCATCACCCCTTTTTTCGTCAAACTCATGCAGAAGCTGGTCATCCCCAATTGATTCTACACATGGAAATGACTGGCTGACTTCATGACCACCAGTCTGGTTTCAGGGCAGCTAGAGGTATGGAAACTGCTCTCCTGAACACCCGTGAAGTCCTACTCTATAACCTGGACTAAAGCACTCCCTCTGTTCTAATGCTCCTCAATCTTTCTTCTACTTTTGACACAGTCAACCACTCCATCCTCATAAACCATCTCCATGATACCCGAGGCATCACAGACTGGGCACTGGCGCGACTGACCACCTTCCTTTCAAACAAACCTTCCCAAGTGCAAATGGGTCCTTTTCTCTCTTCCAACTCACTCTCTACCTGTGGTGTCCCTCACTACTCAATCCTATTGCCATGACTCTTCAACATCTACCCGGCCCCTCTGACCCACCTGTTCTCTACTTTCTCCCCTCATTTCTAGTGTTACGCAGACAACACACAGCTCTCTTTCAAGCTGCCTTCCCCTACCTCCTCCTCCTCCTTCATACATGTCTACCTGACTGCTATTCAGGCATGGTGCTCTGCCAATGATCTCTGCCGTAATGCCAGTAAGAATGAGATCCTTCTTATTGGGATGCCTGCTCTTTGTTTCCCCCTCACTCTCTAGCCAGACTCCCTGGGTTCTCTCCCCTCACCCATTTGTGAGGCAAATAAACATGGGGTCATCTTTGACTCCTCTCTCTCTTTCTCTCCACACATATTGGACCTTGCCAAGAAGTACAATTTTCGGCTCAACCTCCTCAGGGGCATTCTATGTTTCCTCACCTTCCCCCAGAAGTTCCAACATCTCCAGAGGCCTGGGTCTCTCTGGGCTATACTACTGCAACAGCCTCTTCCTCAACCTGCCTCTTTCCTATCTTCGCCCCCTTCAACTAATCCAGAATAGGACTGAGAAATATATCCTTGGCCTCAAGCCCAGGAATCGCATCTCTCCAGCCCTAAAATCTCTTCACTGGCTCCCGCTAACTGCAAGGATGATCAAATTCAAGACCATTTGCATCATCCACAAGGCTGTCTGGGGCCAGGGAGCTCTTTACATCCAGCCTTCCCTCCCTAAATACCCCCTGGCCAGAGGCCTTCGGTCATCTGGCTCCACATCTCTTCAGGTCAAACGTTTTTGTGGGGTAGACCCTTTCCTCGGATGGCTCCTCCCTCTGGAATGGCCCCCACCCCCTTAAGACTTGAGATGGATCTTCTTAAGATCCAGAAACTTCTCAAGACCTTCCTTTTCTCCCCTACCTTTCTTCTCCCAGGCTAACTCTCCATCTGCCACTGCAACTGGGGCCTGGTTCCTTACAGGGGCCAGACCACACCCTACCAGCTCCACCAGCATCATTTGCCAGCACTTGTCCTCAGCCTCCCTTTCCCAGACTAGCCCAACTTGGTCCTCCCTGTCCACCGCATTCACCCCCTCCACTCTTCCCCTGGTTCTTGCTGCCTTGGCCCTCTCAGCACTTGCCTGCCGCAACCCTTGGGGGTATCCCACTCCTGCACTTCTTCCTTACCACTTCCCCTTGCACTTACCACCTTGTCATGCACTTGCATGGTAGGATTGTCACAAGGTCACTAGATTAATGTTTGTTGTTCTAGTTTTTTGATTCCATTGTCCCAACCCCTCATCTTGTCTTGTGGCGCTTGGAATACACCTGTGTATAGGCGCCAGACAAATGTCCAATAAATAAATAAACCAAGTCTAATGTGCAGTGTATTGTGTGGGCAGGCAATACTCACACATGACATGGCTCAGTGTACTTATCTGCTATAAAATGTTTACCTAATGTTCATAATGTGCGAGGCGGATACAGAATCAGGATGATGCTAATTTTTGAAATAAATGTGCACACGCACAAATACTGTTTGTACATGCACCAACACATTTGCACCAGTGCAAATCCAGCAGTACTCTATTTTTACTGGGGCTCTGGCAACTGCACATGCAAAAATACTGTTTGCACATGCACCAACACATTTGCACCAGTGCACATCCTGCAGGACTCTAGTTTTCCTGGGGCTCTAGCAACTGTACATTGTGAAATACCTGAGGGTATCTCGCATAAAGAACCTCGAGAAACCCTTCTTCAGGTGGCCAATAAAGGGATGATCCACTCAGATTCCAACCTTAGGGGTGAGAGAGCGAGAAAGGCTCACCAGGATGGGGAAACCTGAGGTTGTACTCAGGTTAATAACCCAAGGGAGATGCAGCATTGTACTGAGCGAAAAGGAGAGGAGAACAAAATCTGCGATGCTTTTGTAGGATACAACACCTCTACCTCGCCTCCTCCCATTAAATCTCTCCTATCCGAATCAAAAGACCTCTCGATCCAAAGCCAATCCCCTAAAATCTCCAACCCGCTTGCACCCAAATATTATCCATCTCAGACTCCCTGTTTCCCTATGCCCTACCCGAAAACTCCCAGTCATTTCCGGTCATATTATTTGTGAACACTTCTTTCTTTTCTTGAAAACCACCCCCACCCTTTTTGTTTTAGTTGTGGGTTTGTCAATAGGTTTCTTAGTATAGGCCCTTTTATTTGACACAACACCACTAGGTCTGCCTTATTTTTATTTGATGGTCGACGCTTGCTGCCATCTTGTATTTAGGTTTAGATTAGGCGTTTTTCCAACTTGCATACAGCTTATAAACACCCTTGAATTGTGATCACTTGTGTCTGTCTTTACTGTTGCCGCCTTGAGTTCTTTACAACATGCACTAACAGTGTGCAAACACAAACAGCATTTGTGCATGTGCAAAAGTACAATACTACCACCGAGGGGTGGGACAGTGGTTTAATTGACCATGCATGAACACAATTTTCACATGCACACTTGCAGTTGCACTAGTGCAAATACAGTTGCCCTGGCTCTGATGTAATTGCACTCTCGCAAATGGAATTTGTACATGTGGAAATGACATTCGTGGGTGGACAAATGTACTGAAATCCTCCCTTGATGATTACAAGGCTTTGAAAAACTCGACAATTTTCAAATCTGCAATGAAGTATCTATTTTGAGAACTTGTTTGGAAGTGCTAAATGCTTCCACAGCTCTGCTTTGTGAATGTAAGGACATTTTGAGAGAAAAAACTCTAATTTATATGCACAGCATAGTTTGCGCAAGGCATTTTAATAAGATGCTCGGGTTTGCAGTTTTAAATGGAGGGCTGTGGAATGCCATTCAGGGTAACTAATGAGGGCCCTAGGTTGGAGGCGCTTTGCCACTCTTATGCGCGAGAATGTGAATACATGGCTCTGGTCCCTTGTTTTTTTGCTCGCCTTGCCTTCTTTTCAGTTGTTTTCTTAGAAACTATGCATTTGTTCTACAGAGAAATGTGCTAGTGGCATCTTCTGAACTACTTATAATTTAGCCAACATAGTTATTGAATCAGAATTCAATTTCACATAAGAATCTGATGGGCTCTGACACACGATGCTGGTGTAAGGATCAATAGCACACCCTTTCCAATTATGGTCCTGCACATGTGCACGAAATCATGGCAAGAGATATCCAGTAGAATAGACCTAATTCTGTTGGGGGACGTTCAAGTGAAATTCAGGTCCTTTATTTTTGGTTTGGATGCAGGTATGTGATATCTGCAGGTTTTTAATAATAACTTTTTAATGAATACAATGATTGCAAAAATAAATACTTTCGGGAAGCATGCAAACCTCTTGAAGTTGATGACTGGGTAACTGATCCTTTTACACTATCCTGTAACCACTACTGAATATTCGGTATCAGGTAATAATATCCCCATATATATGGTCGCCGTAAATAATATCGCCGGGAAAATGTCATGCCGATATTATTTGGGTGACCATATATATGGGGACAGGGGCAAAAAAAAACATTTTTTAAAAAAAGAAAAAAAAAAAAAGAAAAAAAAGTTTGGGGGTTGCGAGGGGTGTCCCCCGCATGTTCCATGCAATAATGTCACCACAAAAAACGGGTATTCTTTGGTGATATTTTTGCATGGCAAGATTTTTGTGGCGACATTATTACATGGAACCGAATAATTTAGGGCCTCATTACATGGTAGGCGGTGGACCAAGGTGCTGTTAGCTATTAGCACCTTGGTCCATGCCGGTAAAATACCGGCACCGCCTTGGAGGAAAGGGGAATTACCGCCCTATTCCAAGGTTGGCGGGGCGGTAATTCCCCCTTCCCCCATTGCCCTTCCCCATTCCCATTTTTGCCCCATAGGGCTCTATGGGAATGGGGAAGGCGCTAATTACGGTGCCGCAAATTGCGGAACCGTAATTAGCACCCTGGTCCCTTTGCGGGTTGGTTTTTAACGCTTGCTAAAAAGCAGGCGTTAAAGTACCAACCCGCAAAGGGACCTCGTAATAACGCGGTAAGGGTTTACTGGTACCAGTGCCCTTACCGCTACCGGTAAACCCTTACCACACCACGTGTAATGAGGCCCTTAGTCTTCCCTCTGTGAGGAAGTCCTCTGTATTATTTTCGATTTTTAATTTTATTTATTTATTTGTAGAGTTCTTAAACCCTTGGGCGTTAAAGCGCTTTCACATATAAAGCTATAATACCAGTGACAGAACCAAAAACCAATGATACAGCCAGTTATCAGAAGTCACGCTTCTGCATAGGAATCGCTTTGGCAGGCAGTGTGGGAATTCCAATTGCAGTCAACATATGTCTGCCAACTAGGGAGTAACGTGTTCACAATGCCATGGGGCTGGGGCTGGGGCAGAAGCACACTCAGCCGCTAAGGCGTGCCCAGCAGGCATAGGAGAAAGGCTCTGTTGTTTTGAAAAGAAAATGTTGCATATGAAGGCTAAGTGGATGGAGACACTTCAAGAAAAATATTCTGTTCAGCAAATTTTTACAGATGGACTGACGAGTCAGCGAAGGAACTGGTGAAGGAGGTCGGCGCAATTATGGCAAGAACAAAACAGGCTGCCTCTCAAACACAAGATACAGCTGGAGAGCTAAAGAATATCGCAAATGGGATGTGTTAGTCTATGAGGGTTTGTATGACTTGAAGGAGTTGTAGAGTAGCAAAGGCTGTGTTGGCGGTATCTGAAATCTCCTTACCTCTGTGGGATGGCAACTGCTGGATATAAAACATCTGAAAGCAATGCCCAAGAACAAAGCTAGGAGGAAAGGTAGAGAGAATGATCAAGGGTGGGCAGCTGAGCTTTCGGTATGGGTGATATCCCTAGTCAGTAGTCAACCAAAGAGAGATGTATTATGCTCTCGCTTCCATGCTCCCTTTGAGATTGAAGTGGACATTTAGAAGTTAAGTTGGGCAGGGAGCATGGCTCAAGTTGAGCCTATATGCACGTGGACTGGGGCTCAAGTCAAGGATATACACGGGTGGACGGCATCCCCACACATTTTTCAGAGGTAACCTTGATATGGTAATTTGTGGTGACACCGCATTCAATTAGTATGTTAATGAGTGCCATGCTTTTTATTTTTAGTACATGACCCTTGAAGGGTGGATGCTGTGGTGACCTTCACAACAGTGATACCAACGCAGGTAACACATTATTTCTTTCCTCTCTAAGGCCATGTGATGCCACCCCAGGCCTGTGGGCTAGAAGAAGTACAGAGGCAGAGGAGTAGAGAAAGAAGCACAAGATATCTAAAAGTGAGGTCCTAACTGAGCTATCCATTAGAGGATAATAAGAAAGCTTTGGAGAGTCCAACCAATCCAGGCATATGAGAACAAGATGGCGGTTGTCAGGTGCTGAACCGATATGCAATATTAAGGATGAGAAATGGAACCACCCCGAAGAGGCAGAGACTGCCGAGGAGGATGGAGAGCGAGAGGCAGAAGTGGAACACCAGATGATGCACACAAGCAGAGCCACCAGAATGATTCCTAGCTGGAATGTAGGTGCGGGTAAGCACAGCCGGGGACAGCGAGACAGAGGCAATTGTAACGTACCCAAGTGGTACAGATGTTCTCAGGTGGAGGAAAACCAAGGGAAATTACATTTGGACATTGAGGAGCCACCAAAGGCAAAGTTGTTCAAGGAAGAGAGCTAGGAGGGGAGTGGGAGCTCCCAGGAACCTCGAGCGGAAATTCCAAGTGTGAAAAGAGAGCTTCATTGTGATAAGGGAGGCTGCAGGCTCAATCCAGAGTCTAGCTTTCAGAACAAATGCACAGATCCTTAGAAGAATCTGGGCACTGCTCTTAAAGTGGGGTGGCTATTATTGCACCAAAGGTCATTATTATTGCAAATTCGTCATTTATCATCGAGTTATGTTCAGACTCATCTTAAGGAGCTGTTGTCAGTCGACCTTTCAACAGTCCAAGCAAGATGAAACTGAACCATCCAATCTTTTCCCACTTCTGGATGACCTTTCTCTGCAACATGGATGTGGATATGCCTGTCATGCTTCACAGCCTCCCAATGAAAACTAGCCCACCCTCCCCAAATGTCCTCGGTCTTGAATTCCACCATACACAGGTACAATATATTCTCCAGCTATAAAAAAGCATCCTGTCTGCCAAGATACCTGCATAAAATATGCATTTTCAAGCGACATCTCCTTGCTTTCCAGCAGTTTATCAAAATATAGCACCCCTTCCTTACCCTCCATCTTTCTGCCCTCTGTGGTAAACTGACTCATCATCCCTGTGAGTGCTTCAATCAGTCTGCTGCCTTCTTTAAACAAGGGGAGGTACCTGTTGCTCAGGTATCAATGGATAATAAAGGATGGCTAGAATGTTCAAAACACTCCCAGAAAGGTCCAGTCTCAGTCTCAGTTAGAGAAAGGTCCAGTTCCCCCACACTACTACAACCAGCCTCTAAAGCTCTAGGAATGCTTCAAGGACGTCTTAGCTGCCAGATCCTAGCCACTTAGAATGCTCAGATCACAGTTCATCCTCGGTGACACCATGATTTCCAGTCACAGTTCACTGAGTCCTCTGTGACACTAAACTTTCCAGTCACAGTTCATCCTCATTGACACCAAGCTTTCCAGTCACAGTTCATCCTTTGTGACACCATGCTTTCCATTCACAGTTCATCCTTGGGACACCATGCCTTCCATTCATAGTTCATCCTCGGTGACACTATGCTTTCTAGTCACAGTTCATCCTTGGTCACACCATGCTTTCCAGTCACAGTGAGTTTAGGGCCCTTTAGGAACATGCAGGTTCACGCATAATAACTCCAAATCCAAATAACAGAACCAACTCAGGAAGATGGCAAAGTACTGTTTTATTAACAATTTCCTAAAACAGGGAGTTTACAACTATCAACGGACGTACGCTCAGGTTCTCTCAGCGATCTTCACACAAATCATAGCATTTATATCAAAAATATAATAGAGGTGATGTCATACTACGTGGTAATAATGAAAAACTTACCAAGGGTGGGGATTGGTTTAAGGGGAACATCTAAATATACTTTCTATAGGAACTAGGATTATGATTGGCTGCCTACTGTCAGGTGGACTACATACCTCTAAAACCTGTCATTTTCAGAAATATTAGATACACAGTTACTCATTGGTTTTCAAACTATAAGGTCCTTCATTATATGGACCACTACAATTGGTTGGCATGCTTGTGCGAGGTCTGCAAAATTTGGTGCACTTAGCAGCACAAGAGCCCAGACGCAGGTGTAAGGAGATGGGGCATGACACTACCACCGCACCCAATTAGCCCAGCATCTCTCATCACCCATGCCTTCTGCCATGAAGATTGTCTTTGAACTTGGCCTGGCAAAGTATAATTTTCCTCAGAATACATGGGAGTGAGCGCACTCACTATTGTTTCATCCTTGGCTCAAGTAACAAGAGACAACAATTTGGTCAATTTTGCAGGTTTTAAATGCTTTAAATGAATTAAACTTGGCACTCCTGGTGTTCTTCCCTTGCACCTTAACAAGGGATGATTAATTCTTTGCACGTTCGGTCCTTTCCAGAATAGATCGCTGACCATGGCTGCTTCAGTCTTGACTCCAGGACAGACAACCTCGCCATGCAGCTCCATGATTCTGCTTGTTTTTTCTGTGACACAGTTTTCCCTTCCCGCTTCATGGGTCCTGGCTTACTAAATTCATGATACTGATGTCCAGATTCTATACAATGTCGGCTTCGTCTGCGCCCTATTCACTACGTGTAGCCAGCTTCTATGATGACTTAGTCTACTTGTGTTTCAGCATCATTACAATTATTGAACGGTTGAGTTTCTGCAGCACTTTGTGCACATGTAATCTCTTCTTTTGAATTTAAAAGTTCACTCGATTCTTTACTTCATCATTAATCTCTTCACGATCTACGCATCTTCAGCCAGTAACTCTGGCCGTTGTACAAACTCTTTTGTGATGTCGCTGGCTTCTTTTCTCTGATCCTTCTCAAATTCCTTTAGGGAGTTCCTCCCTCAACTTGTCATCCCTTCAGGTATACATTCGGTAGGGTTGTCTCAATGGGTATCTTCTATCAAGCACATGCTGCAGTATTAGCACAACTGCTGGTGTCAAACACAGCAAAATCTCAGGTCTCCAACAAATGGGAGGCAGGGGGGCAGGGTTTCCTGCAGAGGCATGCAGCTGCTCCTCTACAACACTTCATCCTCTGTGACACCATGCTTTCCAGTCACAGTTCATCCTTGGTGACACCATGTTTTCCATTCACAGTCACCGAGGCCTCAGTGACACTAAGCTTTCCAGTCACAGTTCATAGAGGCCTCAGTGACAGCAAGCTTTCCAGTCACAGTTCACCCTCAGTGACACCATGCTTCCAGTCACAGTTCACCGAGGCCTCGGTGACACCAAGCCTTCCAGTCACAGTTCATCCTCAGTGACACCAACCTTTCCAGTTACAGTCATCCTCATTGACACCATGCTTTCCAGTCAGAGTTCATCCTCGGTGACACCATGCTTTTCAGTCACAGTTTATCCTCGGTGACACCATGCTTTCCAACCACAGTTCATCCTTGTTGACACCAAGCTTTAAAGTCACAGTTCATCCTCAGTGACACCATGCTTTCCAGCCACAGTACATCCTCAGTGACACCATGCTTTCCAGTCTTTAGAACCCGGCCATTTGGGGATGATAGACACCTTTGGATTGAGCAGGATATTTTGTTCTCTGTTTTCTCCTGACTCAGCCAGAGCCCCAAATAGCCCCTTTTTCTAAGCTGTAGCTTTCACTTCACCCATGTTTCTTATGAAAAGGAATGGCTCTGGGGGGTGCTGTTGAGCAGCCAAGCAAGATGGCCGCTTAGCTTTGGAGCTCCGTCGTGGCCCACCTGAATTCTTGTCACATCAGCGCTAATCCTGATTGCCCGCTGCAGCCACTGCCACGATCTTTCTGCCGGCATCATCCTCTACCCGCACCTGTGATTTGGGGCTGAATCGGCGCCCGGGACCTGCGCTTCCGACATCTGAGGCCCCTTCGCGGCCTCCTGCGACTACTCAAGGCCGCCGGCTCCGCCGCCGACGAAGGGTGCTGTGGCTCTGGGCCCTCCCGCGCTGCTGTCCGCGGCCGCCTGCAGTGCATCCTCGCTGCTGTGCCCGGCCCACTTGCTGCCGCCCGGGAGTCTGCACCCCGGGGCTTCCTTCTACCTGTTTCGGCCCCGCCGGGAGGAGCTGTGGCTCCCGATCCTCCTGCGCTGCTGCCGGTGGCCGCCTGTGGTGCCTCCTCGCTGTTTTACCTGACCTCCTTGCTGATGCCGGGGGGTCTCCCGGCGGCTGCCGGCTTGCGGCGCACTGGTGGGCCCCGTGTGCCGTGACTGGGCTGTAGCCCACTACCTCCACAGGCGAGTGCAGACCTCTCGCCCGCTCCTAAAACAGTGGGGGCCCCACTGGCTGTGGTGCCCGCGGCTGCCTGGGCTGGCTGGTCGGGCCGTCCGGTGTGCGGGCGGTCACTCCCCCGTGGTGGGGGGAGGCCCACAAACCCATCCTGAAGACACCGTCGCTGGGACTTCCTTCACTCTCCTTCTCCCCTCGATCAAGAGGATCACGCCGTCGGACTGCTGCCGGCTGTGGGCTTGCGCCCATTGGCCTCCGGACGGCGGGCGGGTCTAGCCACCCCAAACGCTGCAAGGTGGGTGCTGGGGGCTGCGTATTATCCCCCCTGCTCCCTCCAGGTGCGGGCCCCTGCTTCCCCTGGCCGCTTGTATTCTCACCTGGGTGCCTTCTCTGCCTGCTGTTGGGCTGCCTGCATGGGTGCTCAGCCCGCACCTGCCTTTTTTCCCGCAAAGCGTGGCTCCTGCATCCTGCCTCGCCACCGGCGCTGCGGCCTACCTAGTAGTGGTGGTCGCGCGCCCATTTCCTTGCCCCTCGCCACATCACGCTCCGGAACTCATTGGGCCGGGGCCACTATAGCGGACTGACACACCTCAGGGTGCCATTGTGAGGGGAGGTGCCCCACTCACCCAACTGTCTGATTGATTGCGGTGCCATTCCCTGGGCGGTGTGTGGTCCCCACGCCGACTTGTTGCCATCTCAACGCTCTGGGCCTTGGCCGATTTGGGTGAGCCAACACTCACCCGGGACACGCGGGGGCCCCTCAGCTCCTTCAATCGGCGAGGCCCCCGCTCCCCACGAGACCCACACTGTCCTGGATCACGCATACCCCCTGCTGGCCTACATCATCTCTGCTGCCACACCGAAATCTGCCTTCCCCACCCTGTCAGCGTACTATCAGCACCCTTGGGCCTACAATATCTGCGGTGGGTGGCTGCAGCCCTGCCTTCATCTTCCCCTGCGGATTCTTGGCCGCTGGCCGCCTCTAACTCTGCCAGATCTGTTAGGGGCTCCCCACCATTATAATGTCCAACAGAGCACGGGGTGCTAACAAAGTGGGCGCTATGGACAAATTTGCCAAGGCGGCCCCTCGGGCGGATCCTGCCTCCTCCTCTGCGACACAGGAGGACAGCGAGACATTGCCGGATCCCCCGCAACCAGACCTAACCACCATGATGGAGTCCATGGCAAAAAACTTTGCATCCTTCCATGAAAAGCTGGACGACATCAACGCTAATGTCGCCTCCCTACGCGCCCAAATTGACCAGCACGGGTCCAGGCTCACGGAGACGGAGCAACGGATTGGTACCAACAAAGATCACATTCATACCCTTCAGGCCACAGTTACAGAGCTCGTCCGCGACATGAAACAGGTCAAAGCCAAGAACGATGACATCGAATCGAGGTCACGGCGAAATAACATTCGCATAGTGGGGGTTCCTGAATCAGCACTCAAGGGTCGCATGGAGCTTGCGGTTGAGCAACTCATCAAAGATCTCCTTGGTAACCCTGAGCTCTCACTATTCTTCACGGTTGAAAGAGCGCACCGCTCTCTGGCGCCCCGCCCTAAACCAGGCGACTTCCCCAGGCCAATCATCGCAAAATTACTGAGCTACAAAGACAGGGATCACATTCTCCGTTTGGCCAGAGAGAGAGGTGAGCTGAGGCTTGAGTCCCAAATCATCAGAATTTTCCCTGACTATTCGGTGGGGGTCCAGAATCGCTGATGGAGCGACGCCGATTTAGCGGGGTGAAGAAGATGTTGAGAGATAGGAAAATTGAGTACTCTATGCTTTTCCCTGCTCGTCTGAAATTCATTCACCGCAACAAAAGTTATTTCTTTACGGTCCCGGATGAGGCCGTTAAGTTTATCGAAGCGCAGGTCCCTCTGGTGAATCCTCCAGAGGAACAAATGGACGACGATTGACCCTGTACTCCCTGGGTTCCTCCGCTGACCTCTGGCGGAAGAGGAGAGCTTGACACTGTTCACCTGGCGCACTGTTGCCCGCCCCTTTGTTACCCGACTTGCTGGCTGCCCGCACTCCTCTGGTGCCTTAGCTAGTACTTTGTACCCTGCGGGAGTTTTCTCCCTGCATCTCATGATGTTGTTGCCAGATCCCATGCCTCCACTCCAGAAACTGGGCCGCACCGTCATGCACTAACCGGTGGTAGTCCCAATTTCGTCCTTGCTATCCTAAAACCATGGTTATCCTTTATTTTTAACCTCTACTTTGATAGTCGAACAATGCTGGAGAATGTGAATGTTGTTATTCGTCTAAAGTTTTAATATTGGTGGGCCAGACGGCAGCAGCAGCCCCCACTGCAGCTGCAATGCCATGTACGGCGGTGAGTTTGTGTTCGAGCCCCGTTTGGGCTACTTCTCAGGTGTTGCCGAGTTGGGGTTGGCAGGCAGTTTGGTTTCAGGGTGGTTGCCTATACACTGCTAGTCATTACTGGGCGGTGAGGGTGGGGGGTGGGACAGTTGGGGTTTGTTTTCCACAAAATGGCGTGATGGTCCTGACTGGTACGGCAGGGTGGCAGGCCTGCCTCGTCACAGCGCTCCGGTTGATATTCAAAGTGAGAATCCACATCTGGGATGTTCCTTAACTCTTTAGTATGGCTATTAGAGTATTGACGTGGAATGTACGGGGGTTGACCAATTTTACCAAATCTCGTAGAATTACTGCGTACGCTCAGAGGCATGGGGTCAAGATTCTCCTGTTGCAGGAGACACACGCTAAGAAACTCTTGTCATCAAACCTCGCACAGGCCTGGGGCCCCAACAGGTACTATACTCAGTAGTCCACTCAGTCCAGGGGAGTCCTCACTCTCATCCACAAATCAGTTGGGTTCACGCTCCACACATCCCACATTGATCCTGAAGGTAGATTTGTGATCCTGCACTGTACCTTAGCTAGCGAAGAATGCCTGCTTGTGAATTTGTATGCTCCCAATATTGACTCTCCCGACTTCATAGATACAGTATCTTCCATTCTCATGAAATATGTAGATGTCCCCATCATATGGGGCAGCGACATGAACTTCATACTTGATACGGCCCTAGACAGAACAACCACGGCCCGTAGACCTATAACCCGAGCGGCCAAGCGGCTGCTAACTCACATGGGCTCCTTGAATCTAGACGATGCCCGGAGAACACTCCACTCCCAGGAGAGGAACTACACGTTTTACTCCACGGTACATGACACTTCCTCGAGAATAGATCTATTCCTCCTGTCAGGTAGCCGGATGGGCAGGGTTTCTGATGTTAAGATCCTCGCGCGCACACTCTCCGACCACTCCCCCGTGCTACTTCAGATCCAGCTGGGTAATGCCTCTGGGGCTCGCCCCGCCGGGCGTTTCAAATCCGACGCCCTATCAGATATCGTCTTTAGGGCTGAGATACTAGCCGACATAAACCTGTTCTACGAAAATAACAATGTCTCTGATACGTCCGAGGAGACCCGTTGGGAGGCATTCAAAGTTTACATCAGGGGAATGTGTATCTCTAGAGAAGCAGGGGTCCTCAAGGCCATAAAGCAGGCCTTAAATCTCTCTGAAACCAAGCTTAAAACTTTAGAACAAGAGTACGCCTCCAAGCCAGCACTTGCCACCCTAGCGAAGATTAGGACGGAACTTGAATTATTTGAAGCACATGCCCTTAGTGAAGTAAGATATTACACCCGCCCTGCGGCTGCCCGAAGATATGGCGAGGGGGGCAGGCCAGGGAGGACAATGGCCAGACTGGTCCGGTCCGAGGTAGGCAGGACGCGTATAGATAGTATTATCGATGAGAAGGGGCCGAGACACTGGTCAGACCATGCTATGCTTGACACTTTCGCCAGTTTTTACGCCAACCTATATGGCCCCCAACCAGAGCATACGGCCCGTGACCTTGACGACCTACTAGAGTCCATCCCTATGACCTTGATCTCTCAAAGCACCAGGGAACTGCTTGATGCCCCGTTTTCATTGGACGAGATAGTCCAGGTGATCACGGATCTCCCTAAGGGCAAGGCCCCGGGTCCCGATGGGCTCACATCTGAGTTCTATCAAGAGCATGTTGCCATATTAGCGCTGATACTGCATTGGTTTTGGACTGAATCACTCCGCTTACACACCCTCCCCCCCTCTTTAAGAGAAGCATTAATCACCGTCCTCCCCAAAACAGGGAAACCTCCAGACGAATGCGGTTCCTACAGGCCCCTGTCCCTCATTAATACTGACATGAAGATCTTTGCTAAAGTAATTGCCAATAGGTTCCTTCCATTCATGCCTCACTTAGCCCATGCCGACCAGAGCGGATTCGTCCCTGGTCGCTGTATGGCACTCAACATCCGGCGTCTATTCAACGTACTGTCTAGAATTGATCCAAATGCGGACGCGGTGGCAGTCACATTAGACTCCCAAAAGGCGTTCCACATGGTGTCATGGCAACACTTATGGGCTGTCTTGGAGAAAATGGGAATAGGGCCGAACATGATCTCCTATATAAAACTGTTGTACACGGGACCATCGGCAAGGGTGCTTGTTAACTCCATCCCCTCTTCCCCCTTTGAATTACACAGGGGTACCCGACAAGGCTGCCCATTCTCCCCCATCCTTTTTGCGCTTGCCATTGAACCTATGGCCGATCATGTCAGAGATCGACATACTCATAAGGGCGTTTGGTTGCAGGGTACACCGGAAATCATTTCATTGTACGCAGATGACGTACTCCTCTACGTCAGACAACCCTCCACATACTTGGACCCTATCATTCGAGATATAACAAAAATAGGCACCTATTCGGGCTTCACCATAAACTACTCAAAATCCAAAATCTTCCCTCTCACTAAAACAACTCAACAACTGTCCTGCGAATTCCCCCTACGCTGGTCCCCGGCTGGGATCAGGTACCTCGGGGTTCAAGTGTCACTTGCTAAAGTTTCCCTGCTGGTAGACAACTATGAAGCAACGGTGCAGCTCATTGAATCCAAGATGCTCAAGTGGCGTAATCTCCCTCCATCTCTTGCAGGCAGACTCTCCCTAATTAAAATGATCGCGGTACCTAAGCTCCTCTATATTTTTGTGAATGTGCCATTGTGGCCAGGCAAGCAGTATTTCATGAGGCTTCACACGGCGTTTGCTCAATTTCTCTGGCACTCCGGGGCGGTCTGCAAGAAGTGGCAACATATGACCCTGCCTTACGAGAGGGGGGGCTTTAATGCCCCCGATTTAACTCTCTACTGGAATGCTGCACAGGCCCAACATGCTACCCATTGGTACACACACCCCAACCCGCCCTCACATGTTAAATTGGAAAAAATGGCGGGGGACGGTACCCACATCATGACCCTTCTATCACACCATGGATTTCGTGCGGATGCCCCATGGGACCCGGTGGCTACCACAATTAGGGCATGGAATAATATCCTTCACCCCAGTCCGGTACAGCGCCCATACTATAAGTGGCTCCCCTTGTGGCAATTTCCCGGCCTCACCCCTACACATGACCAACACCTCTCCCAACGGTGGGAAAATCTGGGATATCGTGCCCTGACCGACCTGTACCCGGATGGTTCATTCATAACCCCCCGAACTCTGCGCCCTGGGCACCCCAGCTCTGCGCTTGACTTGTTGCAGTATTACAGGTTGAGAGCAGTGGTACGGGCAATGTGGCCCTCCTTCCCAGAGGAGCCTCCAGACTCACCTGAACTCAAGTACATAGCAAACTCCACAGGCTGTAGGGGCATAGTATCCTCCCTGTATTAAATGCAGATGGGCAAACTAGAGAATGCTTCCCCGGACCCATGGGCAGCATGGGCCAGGGAGCTCAAAATGGAGATCACTGACAAAATGTGGGGCAAAATATGTGCACACACGCGCAAGGTATCACTCAGCGCTAGGTTCCGCTGCATTCAATACAAATTACTCAACAGGCTCTACTACACGCCATACAGAGTTGCAAAATTCACGCTCACCTCGACACATACATGTCCGAAATGCAAATCAAATGAGGCAGACCATGTTCATATGTTTTGGTCCTGTGCTGCGCTGCACACGTTTTGGGAGGAGGTGACGAGGTGCTCTCCGAGATAATAGGCTCCCCGGTAGAGATGGACCCACTAGCCTTGCTGTTTGGTATTTGGACGGGAGAAAATGTAAGGAAGATGTCGAAGTTCTTGAATGTAAGTGCTATTGTTGCCAAAAGATGTATATTACAATGCTGGAAGCGCCGCACCCACCCCCCCCCCCCACTCTCAGCATGTGGTTGAGGGCCCTCACGTGGGTACAAACATGCGAGGAGGAGTACATCGGATCCTTGCCCATGACATCCCGCCCTGGAAATGTGTGGACTGAATTTTGTAGTTACCTGAACAGCCAAGATGGGGTCAAGTGGACCTCCGCCCCTTCACCGGCACCACCGGACTCATCTTGATACCTGACTCATGCGTACTATTCTACTATTCCATAATGTTCACCCCCTTCAAAATGTGAAGTTGATATTATTTGTGATGCAATGCATATTGATACTGTTATGCTGTTTTCTTGCTTACATGCTATCTGTGCTGTGCCTGTCTTAACCACCTGCCAATAAACAAAAGTTAAAAAAAAAAAAAAAAGAAAAGGAATGGCTCTGAGAAACATATATGTGTGCATTAAATTGAAGATGAAAGCATACACTCCAAAATAGTCACTATTTATCTGCCAATGACAACAGTGACAATAACTTCCCTTTAAGGCAAGAATTATCAACACACACTTATATATATATACACACACACTTATATATATATACATATATATACATATATATATATATATATATATTAATTACATGGCCACGGCAGTGGCCATGTAGTTATGGTTAAGTTGTTAAGTGCTGTTTCCATAGGAAGAGCACTTTTTGGGCGGCTTATAACTTCGCTCCCCCTGGACGAATCCTCACCAAACTTTGCAAAAAAGTATATGGCCCACTCTTAATTGTTTTGCAAAGTTTGGTGAGGTTTGGTCCAGGGGGGGCAAAGTTATAGGGGGGTCCCAAATTTTTTTTTTCCCATAGACATAATGGTAAAAAACTTTGCTCACGCCTACAGCCCAAACCGCTGGATGGATTTACACCAAATTTGTGGCAGGAGTGGTGGCTTGGTCCCGAAAGCGTGCTTTTTTTATTTGGTGTAAATCCATCCAGTAGTTTCTTTTTAAATGACCAAAATGTAAAGCAAAAAAATGTGTGATATCTATGTCTGCTCTGCAGACTCACTTCCCTGTTCGGTCCGTGGACTGGCCTCTGATTGGCCAGAAAAATTCTCTGACTTTTGCGTGGTCCGCGAACACCGGGACACGTCTGCTGATTGGATGGTGAGAAAACGTGAAATACGTCTGTTTTCTTGAAACGCCCGCCATCTTGGATTCACAGACTTTTTTTAGGTCCGCGAACAGCGGAGTGAAAACTTTTTTTTAAAAAGCAGCATTTCAATTGTCAAACTCGACAAATAATCTCTGGGGAGGTGGAGGGGATGAGGATTTGATTAGGTATGGCCATAAGAAGCCAGAAAAATGTGTTGTTTCACCCCCCGAAGGTCCGCGAACACTCTGGATATCCCCGGACAGTCCTGTGGTGTTCGCGGTCACTTCAGATGTCCTAGGACATCTTTACCTATTTCTGCATTACAGGGTTGAGGAAAAGCAGTTTTTGGATGGCTTATAACTTTTGCGCCACTCAATGAAACTGCATGTAATTTTGCAATGTTATTCTAGAACCAATCCTGAATGGTTTTGCACATTTTTTCGGGATTCTGTCAAGAGGGGGCAAAATTAGAGGGGGGGTTCCAAAATATTGTAAAGGCATATAAATGTGGTGTCATTTGACGAATCTGCACAACATTTGGCAAAACGATTTTGGATCTAGATATGAATGGTTTTCTAAAGTTTGGTGGGATTTTCTCAAGTGGGGGCGAAATTAGAGGGGGGTCACAACATTTTTTGATGGCTTATAACTTTTTTGCTATTTGACGAATGTGGACAAAAGTTTTGAGAAAGATTTTAGACCAAACCTTCAATGTTTGTGTAAAGACTGAATGGATTTTGTCGAGTGTGGGCTAAGTTATTTGACTATTGTATGTACATACATTGTGACACTTTTAAAAAAATATCACATGGGCGGATTTCGAGCAAACTCGTGAGGAGCATTGGCAAGGACATTAAAGCATGGTTTTGCAGATGTGCCACTGTTTTATTTTTTGACAAGTGTAATAATGTAGGTACAAAAAATTGTCATTTACCTTTGGTGACTGAGGTATAGCCTGTGGCCGTGGGCAGTAGCCAGATTGTCTGGGTCATGGCATAAGGTTATTGCACGGACAATCTGGCTACTGGCCATGACCGCTATGGACGAAAAATGGTGTAAAGTGGCTATGTCTACCTGGGACCGGCTATGTGGTAAAGATATTCGAAGGTAGGATAGGTTTGAAAGGGAAAAAAAGTGCTTGTGGTTATATTTTCATAGGGTTTTGCAGGCTGCCATGGCAAGGGAAGAGGGGCTGTGTATGGAGCCCCGCCTTCTCTTTCCATGTTGGCTGTCTTGGAAAAGCATTGTCCTTCCAAAAGCGGGACGCCACAGGCGTTCCGCAGTAGGAAGAATAATCCTTCCTTCTTACAGCGGGACGCCGCAGGTGTCCCGCTATAGGAAGAAAAATCTATGTTTTAGCACCCTGGGTTCCCGCTTTGGGAACCAGGGGTGCTAATGGCCTTTATCCCCCATTTCAGGGGCTGCAATGGACGATAATGGTCCGTAGCCCTCCATATTTATTTATTTATTTATTTATAACGCACCAATGGCCGCAGACATCAGACTGTGTGGTTACAGTATTTGTTGGGGAGATGAGGTGGAGGAAGACAGCTTACTACTTGCTGAGAAAGGAATAACCTTTCTGAGAGAATTGCGGTCATTGGATTTGGTGTGGCAGCGCATGGAGGTGGTCCCGTAGGAGTACTGTCCAGGTAGTCTGCGACTGAGTACAAAATTGCACTCAGTGGATTTCACTTTGGTAGCTTTAGCCTTTGGTACACTCCCAACAGTAACAAAGAACTGGTACACCCATGATTCGATCTTGGTGCTAGAAGTAGGCACTTCCTCTGCCTCATCTTCTTGGTCCTCTTCATTGTCTTTGAAAGTACTGTGCTTTTTTTGTTGTGAAGGTTCTCCAGCTGGTGGTGGTGGTGGCTCTTGGGGATGAGGGATGGCAATAACTGATGCCATTTTTAAGATAAATAGCAGTTTTGATAAAATTCTTCCAAGTATGTACTGTGTACTAGATTGGTAATGGATAATGAGTACGAAAAGGTGTTGGAGGTGTGCAAGGGAAATTTTGAAGTTGAAAGTTCCTAGATCAGTAGAAAATGCAGTTCCGAACTGTCTGTGAAGGACGGATCTTATCGTGAAGTGCAGACGGGTTCTCGTACACGTCATCATGCCGCGCGCCAGCGTATGGTCATGTGGCACTGTCCGGAAAGGTCCGCAATGAAGTCAGATGTTCGTAGATATCTACGGATGCAAAACTAGTTGAAATAGTTGCAAATAGTGTATAGAAGTGTTAACAATGATTCTAGATGGTGGGAAATGGCAGAGTTTTAACGTGACACTTTGTAAATTGGACACAAATATTGTTATATTTGGTAAGTATGATATTAGTAAATTGTAGGAAAATAGCATGCACTGGTAAAAACCCATGAAATTCACTGCAAAAAACGTTGTTAAAGGGACATTATGGTTAAGTTGGACTAATAAAAATCTCTGAAATTCAATGAAAAACTTTGTTAAAGGGACATTATAGTTAAGTTGCACTAATAAAAACCTTAGAAATTCAATGAAAAAACTTTGTTAAAGGGATGTTATGGTTAAGTTGCACTAATAAAAACCTAAGAAATTCAATGAAAAAAACTTTGTTAAAGGGACGTTATGGTAAAGTTGCACTTTTAAAAACCTATGAAATTCAGTAAAAAAAAGTTAAAAGGACGTTATGATTACAAGTAAAATTGAAAAACCGCTGAAATTCAAAAAAAGAAGAAACACATCTGTCTCCAGATAGCACACACAGGAAAAGCTCCAAGAAAATTACCTCATGTAGAAATGCCAAAAAATACAGTTTTGTTAAAAAATTCCAGTTTTATTTTGCCAAGCACTCATTAAAAGAAAAGGAAACATGGTACAACGTGTTTCGTAGCGCACCCGCTACTTGTTCATGTACATTCAACTTAGTACATAGTGAAAGTTGATAAAGCTTTTTCACAGTCTCCATGGTTCTTCCTATCTATTGTCCTTTTGCTATGTCCGTTACCCAATGTCTACCACATGCATATTTAATTGTAGAATGTGGCGGCCTTTTTATAGTGTGTTTACAATATAAAAGTTTAATGCTTATTCAAATAAAGTGCACAGTGCATTTCAAGATGTTACCTTCTGAGTGGGGTCCAGTATAGTGAGCAAAGCATATATTTATTGCGTTTGGAATAAAAATCATATATTGCTTTAAACAAAGCATTAACATCAATATACATAATGCCTTGCACAATATTCTTGCCTATCCAAATAAAGTCCAGCCTAATGGATAAAAAGTTTTTGTGACAATAATGTTGCAAAAAATGACATCATAAAGTACATTATAGAGCTCAGTGGCAGTTTTCTAGTAAGGTTGAGATGGTTTGATTTTGATAAAGTGCATGATGCTTGATACCTAGCTCTTATTAACTTGGGTTTTCTGCATCAGGTGATTGTAATACATAATACCTGAACATTGCAAGCAAAGCATTGCCAGAATTACAGTGCCATGCATTTCATGACCCTTATTTAGTAACCCTATTTCAATAAAGTGCATAATATTTAAAGCAGCATTTTGATAAAGTGCATGGTGCTTGGGTAATCTTATTACAAAAAGGTGCAGTGTGCTTAAGGCAGAATTTCAATAAAGTGAATAGTGCATAAACAGGTTATCTTGTCTGGCCAAGGCATACAAAGCAGAGCTTCTTTCGGATAGATTATACAATGCTCAACACATAATGAAGGATACAATACTAACAAGGGTTGAATAAGGGAAAGAGAAGGAAAAAGAGAGAGACAGTGATATTCCAAACATTTACTGTTTTACAGAGGTGCACTTTGCTCAGTATATATCTTAATTTACAATTGTTGGAGCAGAGACGACACAACATTTCTATTCCTATTTTACATATTACTCTTATACATTTTAAATATATTTTTTAGGAAAAACTGATGGGTGTCAAGAAAAAGGAGAAAGAAATCAAGAAAAGGAGACAAAGAGGCAGCAGACAAGTAGAGACACTGGCAAAGATGAAAAATAGCAATCAACATAATAATAAAAAAAGTATATTATAACATGAATTAGGATCAGGGGACCAAGGGGTATGGATTGTTTCTTTATCACAGTTCAGGTTCCTAAAAATGTATGAAGCTCTTTATCCAGATTATGATCTTTTGGTTTCTTAGTTTCAAGATCTTAAATAAATTTTGCCTCCATCTGTCGCAGTTCAAGTTTGCAATTGCCACCTTGAGAGTTTTCCTTGATGTGGTGTAGGCCAATAAATCTCAGGCTTTCTACTTTGCCCTCATGTTTGGCTCTAAAATGTATAGCTATTGGGTAAAATGGATCAAAGTGTTGAATCGCTCTCATGTGTTGCAAGATTGTTACTTTCAGTTTGCCAATAGTACTTTGAACATACCATAGGTCACATGGACATATTAGAGCATACACTTCAAACTCTGTTTTACATGACATTGTTTTATTAAATTCAACCATATGGCCTAATATGGGATATTTGTAGCTAGTTTTGTTTGGGGCATGTGTGCATGTCTTGTATTTTGTACAATTATAAAAGCTGGTAGATTTCCCATTTAACCAAGGATCACTACTCAAGATCTTTGTTGTGGGAGGCATGAAACTGCAGACCAATGAATCTTCAACAGACGCCAATTTCCTGAAAGTGATATTCACTCATTCTCCAAGGGATGGAGATGGAGATAGTACTTCATTTAATTGTTGCACATGCCAATGACGATGGTAAGAATTAGTCTGGTTTCGCTATTTTTCTCCAGATCTATTGCATTTTATTAGTAGACAATAGCGAATCCCAGACTTCACGCTTTCATGGATGTTCTTTTCTAAGATTGCTTTTGGGTATCTTTGTTTGAGAAAATTCTTCGCAGTTGATTGGCATTCTTTGCCAAAACATTCCAATTTTGAGCGATTGCAACAGATTTCTATAAATTCACATATGGTATGCTCCACTTCAATGATGATAGATGATTGTTCCCGGCATATAATGGCATGTTGGAGCTTGTCGGTTTGCAATGAAGCTCAGTTACATTTTCCTATGGCTAGATTTAACCAGAAAATCTTGCAAAACTATCGACTTTCTACTGTGTGAGTTTCAGATTGAGTGTATTAACGTTCAATATTTTCAAAAAGTATTGCCAATACTTTTCCTCTACATAACAAAGGATAAATAGAACGCTGATAAATAGGAGCCATACAATGATCTTATTAATATATTGTCTGTTTGCATCAGTCCATACTACAAACTTCTCCCACCAACGCATTGTGAGGTTGGCGTACTTTGGGGTAAAACCTGTGCCCATGGCTGTTCCTCGTAGTTGGTTATAGTAGTTATCATTGAATTTGTTATTGAATAGGAACACATTCTTTGTCAAACACGTGTTGATCATTTCTATGATTATTTGTCCATACGATTGATAGTTTAATGATCTACTTTCAAGAAAGTGTTTGCATGCTCTCTTGCCATCACTATGCTGTATGGAGTTATAGAGTGAAACCACATCCAATGTGGCAAACATGAACTTATTTTCCCATGCTACTCCATTTATTTTACTCAAGAAATCTTTTGTTTCTTGAAGATATGATGGTACAGTAAATACCAGGGAAAAAAGAGTCGTGTCCATATACTTGGATACATTTTCAAGAGAAGCTCCATTCAAGGTCACAATAGGTCTACCTGGTGGTTTTGTCAGGCTCTTATGTAATCTTGGGAGGAAATAAATGTTCAGCATGATGAGAAATTTTTGGTGATGCTATTCTCAATAACTTTCCTCCAAAATGCCTGAATCTCACAATTTGGTCAATAAACCTTCCTCTTTATCATTCATTTATTCTGATGGATTTACTTCTAGTTTCTCATAAGAACTGCCATCCATAAGTTGCAGGTGTGTCTCCAAAACATAGTCTTTTTTTATTTTGGATGACTATGTTAGTACCTTTGTCTGAGGCTTTTATGACATAGTGTGTACGATTTTGTAATTGCTTGAGGACATCTCTTTATTTCCGTGAAAATTTAGACTTGACGCCACTCTTTTGGAGTCTTGCTTTCTTAAGATCATGAATGACCAGATCCTGGAAGGCCTCAATATGTCCATCTGGTTGGAATAATGGATTGAATTTAGACCTGGGGCCTCATTACGAGGTTGGAGTTAACCATGGCGCTATTAGCGCCATGGCTGCCTCCAAAACCTTACCGACACCGCCATGGTGAATGGAGCAATTACCGGTCCATTCCAAGGTTGGCAGGACCGGTAATTCCCCATTCACCAGGGCCCTTCCCCATTCCCATTGGGAATGGGGAAGGCGCTAATAACAGTACCGCAAATCGCGGTACCGTTATTAGCTCTAAAGTCCCTTTGCGGGTCCTGTCCTTAACGCCTGGAAAAACCAGGCATTAAGGGAGGACCCGCAAAGGGAACTTGTAGTAGGGCGGTAAGGGATTACCGGCACCAATGCCCTTACCGGTGCCGGTAATCCCTTACTGCCCACCTCGTAATGAGGCCCCTGGTCTTCAACTTACTTTTTACAGGACAATTTTCATTGATATTAATGTCTTAGTTAATGTCTGTGCTTATTTCCTCTGGTTGGCTTTTTAACTCCAGGTGTGCTGAATCCAATAGGGCATCCAGATCTTTAATAGTTAGTTCTGTGCCACCCTCCAATACAGTTTTTGATTTCTTCTATGATATATTCTCAGAGAAAAACGTCTTTAATCGAATCTTATGTATGAATTTATCCAAATCGATTCTTGGTTCTGTGAAATCCAAGTTTGATGTGGGATGAAAGTTGAAACCATATTGGAGTTTTTTAATTTGTTCTTTTGCTAGCACACAGTCAGAGAGATTCACAATGCTGTTATCAGTATTAATGATATGATATGATATTTTATTTGTAACTCACTCTAGTGTTTCAGAGCATGACAAGGCAAGAGAGGGGAAACAGGTGGGAACAACAACACCGATCTTACTAGGCCCAGTGAAATTTAGAACGCGCAAGTGCAATGGGAGTGAAAAAGGAAAAGTGCAGGAAGTGGGAGAGTGGAAAGTGCAGAGCAGAGGAGAACAGATAAATAATAATCAATACAAATAAATAAATAAAAGAGGCAATAGACAGTAGTAGTGCAGCAAACAAGTGGCAAGTGCTGTGTTTACGACAGCAGATTGGGTAAGTCTGATAAGTGAAGAAAAAGAAGATATTGGGGTGGGGGACTGTGTGGGTACAGATACAGTCCCTGGTGCAAGGGGTGACCAGGAGGCAGTGCAGGAGGGTGGCAGGGTGAGCAGGTACCTGGGCCCAGGGGGCAGAAGGTGGCCAGGTGCACAGTGCCACGAGAGAGCAGATCATCAGGGAGAGAGGAGTGAAGGTAGAAGCAAAAAAGAAGGTCTTCAGGTGCTTCCGGAACGGGAGATGGTTCTTCTCAAGTTTTAGAGTGGCAGGGAGGCTGTTCCAGAGGGAAGCCCCAGCCAAAGAAAGAGATCTAGCCCCAGCTCGTTTCTTTTAAAAACTACTGACCCTGAGGGAGTTAGAGGAAGAGGAGCGAAGAGCTCGAGAGGGTAGGTATTTGTGGAGGGATAGTTGAAGGTATTTTGGACACAGGCCCCAGGAAGCCTGTGGACAATGCAGAGGCTTTTGAATGTAATCCTTGCATTCACAGGGAGCCAATGGAGAGATTTCAGAGCTGGAGAGATACAATCCCAGGGCTTGAGGCCAAGGACAAACCTTGCAGTCCTGTTCTGGATTAGTTGTAGAGGGTGGAGAGTAGAGGCAGGTAGATTTAGAAAGAGGCTGTTACAGTAGTCCAACCTAGAGAGAACCAGAGCTTGGGAGACAGTGAGCGTCTGGGGGAAGGGGAGGAAAGGCAGAGTACCTCTGAGGAGGCGAAGTAGGAAGTTTGCCTTTTTAGAGACCTCAGAGATGTGGGCAGAGAAGGAAAGTGTGGAATCTAAGATGACCCAGAGGTTCTTAGCCTCGCAAGTTGGGGTAGGAGGAGGGCCAAGGGAGGCCGGCCAGAGAGTGAGGGGAAAGGATGGCGAAGGTGTGCCGATGTGGAGGATCTCTGTCTTGCTGGCATTCAGACAAAGGTCATTGGCGGCACACCAATCTTGAATGGCAGTTAGGCAATCAGAGATGAGAGAGGGAGAGGAAGTGGCCGAGGGCAGCCTGAAAATGAGTTGGGTGTTGTCAGGGTAGCACTGAAAATGTGAGCAGAACATGGCAATGCAGTGGGCAAGAGTTTCCAGGTATTGGTTGAAAATCCAGGGTGTGAAGTTTGACCTGGGAGGCTCGATCAGAAAGGAAAGAGGTCAGCCAGGCCAGTGCCTGATCAGTGATACCCAGGTTATCACAGAGACGGTTGAGCAGGATGGTATGGTTGACCATGTCAAAGGCAGAAGAGAGATAGAGTAGGATGAGGACAGAGGGAATGTTAGAGTCAAGGTTGGATGTTCAGGAGAGCAGTTTCTGTGCTTCTGGCCGCTCTGAAGCCTGTCTGGTGGTCATGGAGGCAGCCAACAGAATCAGAATGAAGGTTAAGCTGAGAGATGGCCAGCTTTTTCAGGAGTTTGCCCAGAAATGGAGTAATAGAAATTGGGCGATAGTTAGCTGGACAGGAAGGATCAGCTGTGGGTTTCTTGAGAAGAGGATGCACAAGGGAGTGCTTCAGAGGGGAGGGGAAGGATCCTGAAGCAAAAGAGTGGTTGCAAAAATCAGTGAGGGCCAGAGCAGGGGTGTCAATGTGGTCCATGGTGGTTTTAGAGGAACAGGGATGAACCTGTTTTGATGAGGCTTTCATAGATTGGACTTGCCTAGCAACCTCATTAGGGCATAAAAGAGGAAGGGATGACAAGGAGGGTGATGGTGGTAGTTAAAGGAGGGTCAGCAAGCACAGACTGAGAGGGAATAGGAGGGGGATGGGTGGAGAGGGTAGACAAGATGTCCTGGGTTTTTGAGATAAAGTGAAAGGCGGGGGGCATTGCAGATAGCCTGGGAAGCAATAGGAGGGGTAGAGACTGCAGCAGGGTTGGCAAGCTCCTTTCAGATTTTAAAGAGTTTGGTTGAGTTGTAAGATGCCGTAGAGACACAAGCTTGAATGTGGACTCTCTTCTTGGTCTGGACAGAGAGTTGGTATTGCCTTTGGAGCAGGTGACAGGCCAGTTTTTCAGAGGATGAACAAGAAGCCCTCCATTTCCTCTCAGCCATCCTACACTTATGTTTAAGTGTAGCTAGGCCAGAGTCATACTAGGAATTTCACTTGGCCTTGGACTTTAAGCGGATCCTCATGACAGGGGCAAGAGAATCAAGTGTATCAGAAATAGAGGAGTATAGAATTGATAGGGATGTGTCAGCGTGTGAGTCAGCCAGAGGAGGAGAGGGGGGAGAGAAGGTGGCAGCGAAAGCCTCAACTGACACACGCTTCATAGGTCTGATGTCCGAGAAGGTTGGTGGCAGTGTTGGGGTGGGCTTGGCTTGTGGGGGAAGAGAGTGAGAGATGAGAAGAGAGAAGGCAGTGGTCACTCCAGGAGAGAGGACTGGTCAGAGATCTAGAAAAGGGAGGCCAGAGGAGATCAAGACATCAAGTGTGTGTCCTGCAGAGTGCGTCGGGCCAGAGGGGAGGATAGAGAGGGAAAGATGGGGGACAGGGAGAATTGAGGTGGATGTTGAGGTCAACAAGGAGGAGGAATTGAGTGGTTGAGGCCAGTAGGGAGGAGGAGAGGTCAGCCCACTCAGAGACGAAAGAGATGATTTGCCCAGGGGCCGGTAGAGAGTAGCGATAGTAAGAGAGTGACTAAGAGAGATTGAGGCCCTGCAATCAAGGCATTCAAGAGAGGGATACATCTGAGTAGGAATAATAGTGGCAAGAATCCACTCAGGAAAGATCAGGGATACACCCCCCTACAGGCTGAGTGGATCTGGGTGCGGAGAGGATCTTGTAGCCATCAGGGAGGGGAGTGTCAAACCTTGTGACAGAGCTGGCCGTGAACCATGCCTCTGTAAGACCTAGGACATCAAGGTCCAGTTCTTCAAGGAGGTGGCAGATGTCAGAGGAGTGTTTGACAGCAGAGCGAGAGTTGAGAGTGGCAAGATGAAGGCGGTGCTGGCCTTAAAGACCTTCTGGGGAGGGGTACAAATCAGAGGTACACCGTGTAGAGTTGTGGAAATAGCCCGATGAGGGGCAGAGAAGGATGGAAGAGTGGGCAAGGTAGCCAAGGAATGAGAGGAGGGGACAGTCGGAGATGAAAGGAAGTTGATGAGGCAAGAGAACCGCCGATCGAAGAGGGGGAGATTGGCCTGAGGACCTTGGACCATGACAGTGCCATTTAGGTAGACATTAAAGATGACTCTGGAGGAGTCGAAAGAAGCCATGAGGACATCCCAGTGAGTGCCACCATAAATGGGAGAGGAGGTGACAGGACAGAGCACAGAGATCATATGGGGGGTCCATAGATCCGTCAAAGGAACAGCAAAGAGGATCTCAGTGAGGGTCTGTTTGGAAGAGGCGCTGGTATAGGTATCAGCGATAGGGAGACGAGTGTTGGAGGCCAACATATCCTTTTTAAACTTCTTCTTTCCAGATTTAGTGAGAAGGGAAGAATAGTTGATAGAGAAGCAGTTGGAATAGATGGGAGAAACAGACAGCGCCATGGGTGTGAAAAGGAGGAGGCAGAGGGAGGAGTGTGTAAGTACAGCAGTAACAGTCGCTGGGCAAGCAGTTTACAATCAATGGCCAAAGTTAAAGGCAAAGTACACCAAAGTTTGACTTGAAAAGTTAAATGAGGGCCCACTGGTTAAGGAATTTAAAGTGGGAGACAGATGGTAAAGCGGAGTACAGAAAAAGCTTCAAATTAGTACATAACAGGGGGAGCTGAGAGTTCCTGCCGAGAAAGGAAGTACTGGGAAATCAAGAAGGAGGGAACTAACCCATGCAGAATATGGTTAGAGTGTCACAGTAGTCCAATAGTCTAGGAGTAGCAGCCTCAGGGAGGGTTGGGCTGTGGCAGAAGTCTCATCTAGCAGCCTGTAAGCGGACAGGGAAGCTGACAGGGCCTTAGAAGTGGGCCTTGGAGGCAGTGGGCCAGCTAAAGCCTGCCGGTCCCTCTTTGGTGCTGAAACCCAACTGACCCACCAATCAGTAAGCAGGATGGAGGCAGGAGGCTCAAGCAACAATGCCTCCCAAGGTGAGAAGGCCCGGCTGGCCATGTTGAAGGCACAACATTGTGCAAACATGTACAGGCAGGAAAACCCAAAAAGCACCACAATCATATGCAAGACAGCAGGAGCAGTGAGTCAGAGTTGCCCCAAAGCGCACTGATGCCACTCTATATTTACGGCAAAAAAAACAATAAATTCAAATATTGTCAAATTTGAAAGATTTTGCCACAAATGTGCCCACAATTCTTTTGATGGTGCAGGGGTGCAAGACAATTGCTCCTACCTCGACCTGGGGCACCAGAAACCTCACTGGTCAAAGATACAGGCTCCAATGGTGAAAGGCAGATTCAGGAAAGAAGGTTGTAGATCCATTAGCTCTGTTGCGTTGATGAGAAAGAAAAACAGAGCCAGTTAGAGGGGCCGGCTAAGCCTGCCAGTCCCTCGTTGGTGCTGAAAGCCAACTGGCCCACCAATCAGTAAGCAGGATGCAGGCAGGAGGCTCAAACAACAATGCCTCCCAAGGAGAGGCATAATGCTGCTTAATTTGTTGTTTTCTTGCCAGAGCGTGACCTTGCACTTCTGTCTGAGTCTAAACTGCTTGTTCCTTTGGCCCCTTCTTGTCTTGTATTCCTCCTTGTCCTGTTGGTTTTCCCCAGCCTCTTCCTGACTTTTTTCTGGGTGCTTTTTCGACCATCTCGTCCCAACATTCTAATTTTGTCTAAAAAATGAGTTCTTCTCACTCGGCGCATTTAAGCTCTTGATGTTCTTCCTTAGATTGTCAAAGCGATTGGCAAAGGTGTAGACTCTGCCATTTTCTTTGTTTATGTAGTTTTATATCTTCGTATATTTTTAGTCTTTCATCTATGCTCGTTCTCAGTTTGTTTCCATCTTCACTAGATGTTACTTGTGATAATCAAATGCTGACTTCTTCAATTCTTGCTAAGATTTTCTGTCTATAGATCCGAGCATATTTGATTCAAATATTCAGAAACTATCCCAAGCAGGTGTTTGTTGAGTCTGCCCATTCTTTTAACATTTCTGGATTTTAATCCTCATATGGTGGTGAGGTTAGGATCCTTGGGCCACGTGGGATTCTACCCACATAAATCTGCAGCAGGTGCTCCTCCCACCATTTACTAATCTCTATTTTTTGCAATTTCTCTAACTCCTTTAACAAATTTGTCGCATTGTTTCCCACATTTGCTTGTGGTGGTGTGCTTTTCTTGGTACTAATGTTCGCAGAGACTGAGCTTTCTCCGGAAGTGGCCTTTCTTTTGCTGACTGTGATGTTATATTTGAAAAAATATGTACTGGATAAAGTTGTTGGCATTCGTTGTTTTCAATGCAAATGAAGAGAGAGAAACTTGGAGACCGTTTTTTTGCTTTTAGCGCATATCAGAATATCATATGTCTATACTGAACGGGCGGATGAGGGCGGGAGTTACACAGGGAGATAAGGCAAGGATGGGGTAGGCACTTAGTGGCCTGTCAGACTCCCCGTTCACCCTAAGGTGGAAGAGGACTTGTCTGCGTTCGCAAAGCATCTCCTTTGCCACTGCCAGTGTTCCATGATTCCTTTCTGTGCCCACCTCTCTTCAGGAGCGATAGTCAAGCAGACCGTTGGTGAACACGGCGCTGCACCCGCGTCAAGATATCAGCCGTTGCATATCCAGTGCCCGTCACCTTGGCGCGAAAAATATTTAAAGAAAGAATAAACATTTCTGTCTCCAAACGGGGGGTGGCACACAAAGGATAAGCTCCAAGAACATTGCCTCGCGTTGAAAATGCCAATCAAATACCGTTTTTTTTAAATTCCAGTTTAATTTGACAGTCATTAAAAGAAAAAGAAACACGGTACAATACGTTTCGTAGCGCACCCGCTTTATAAAGAAGAAACTGAACATCCTAGCTTAGAAAAGTGACACTTTGATGAACATAAATACAACTTACTTTCCAGGAGAAAATACCTTTTAACTTCCAGAAATGCACTCTATAAATTAATGTGTTAATGGCTGGGTAGAATGCTTCCAGGCTATACATCAAGAAAACATGCTATTCTTATAAAAAAATAATGCATGACTTAAATAATTGATTCAGTTGTCTTACTTGTTTGTGACGTTTTCTCTCTTGGCTACCCACTCAAAAGTTTTAATTGCAGTATCTGTTTCTTTGGCAAGAATAAGAAGCTTCATTCTAAGCAGTACCAGGTCTGCTGTCAAAGTATGGTGCTAGGTAGGCTATGATGAAGATAGTTCAGAGACAAAAGAAACATGATTGAAGTGCTCCAGGTGTTTCTTCTCATCCGGACAACAAATTATTAGCCATTTTTGATGTCATCAAGTCACAATAGGATTGGATGGCATTAGAGGGAATATAAGCCGTGTAGTTATGGTTAAATTGGTCAACTCATAGGAAGAGCACTTTTGGACGGCTTATAACTTTGTTCCCCCTGGACGAATCCTTACCAAACTTTGCAAAAAAGGGATATGGCCCGCTCTGAATTTCTTTGGGACGTTTGGTGAGGTTTAATCAAGGGGGGACAAAGTTATGGGGGGTCCCCAATTTGTTTTTTCCATAGAGGCAATGCAATTTTTTTTTTGCTTACGCCTACAGCCTAAACCACTGGACGGATTGTCACAGAATTTACGGCAGCAGTGGCAGCTTGGTTCTGAAAGCTTTTGTAAATTTAGTGTAAATCCATCCATAAGTTTTTTTTTTTAAATGACCAAAAGTAGGTTACACAATTAGTGATATCTGGGTCTGGTGCGCGGACACACTTCCCTGTTCGGTCTGTGGATGGGAATTTGATTGGCCTAGTGGGTAACATGATGTCTGCGGACTTCGGACACACCCCCTGATTGGATCGTGAAAAGCGTGAAGTACATCAAATTTTTGGAAACGCCACCATGTTGGTTTCCCGCCGGTCTCCGCGGACATCACAGTAAAAACATATAAAAAAAACAAACTTGCACTTGTCAAACTTATCAATCACTGGGGAGGTGAGGGGTGATGAGGATGGGATATGGCCGTAAAAAGCCAAAAAACAGGCGTTTTTAAATCTAGATTTAAATGTTTAGCAAATTTTGGTGGGGTTTTCTCAAGAGGGGGCCTACATTAGATGAGGGTCGCAACATATTTAGATGGCTTATAACTTTGTTGCCATTTGACGAATGTGCACACAGGTTTTCAGAAAGATTATAGATCCAACCTTCAATGTTTGTGTAAAGACCGCATGAATTTTGTCAAGCGGGGGCTAAGTTATATGACAAATAGTATGTGCATACATGTTGACACTTTTGAAAAAATAAAACATGGGCGGGTTTCAAGCAAACTCGTGCAAGGACCATTGGCTAGGACCGTAAAGCATGGTTTTGCAAAGGTGCCTGTGTTTTATTTTTTGGCAAGTGTCATAATGTAGGTACAAAAAATGGTGTTATACCTTTGGTGATGGAGGTATAGCCTGTGGCCATGGGCAATGGCCAGATTGTTCGGGTCATGGTATAAGGTCTGACCTGGACAACCTGGTTACTGGCCATGACCGCGAGGTACTTAAAATGGTGTTAAAGTGGCCATGTCCACCTGGGACCGGCTATATGGTAAAGTTATTCGAAAGTGGGATAGGACTGAAAGGGTCAAAAAATTGCTTGTGGTAATATGGCCATAGGGTTCTGTCTTCGCCTTCTGCAGGCTGCCACGGAAAGGGAAGAGGGACTCTTTATGGAGCCCCGCCTTTCCATTCCATCGTGGCCATCGTGGAAAAGGATTTTCCTCCTACAGCCAGGAAGAAAAACCTATTTTTTAGCACCCTGTGTTCCCGCTTAGGGAACCATGGATGCTAATGGCCTTTATCCCCCATTGCAGGGGCTACAATGGAGGATAATGGTCCGAAGCCTTCATTATTTATTTATTTATGTATTTATGTATTTATATATTTATGTATTTATGTATTTATTTATTTGTAATGCACTGAAGCCTGCAGGCATCAGGGCGCACACAGACACACTTCGATTGGGCTGATAACTTGGGCTGCCGGGCTGTCATACCCCGTTCCGGTCACTGGAACGGGGGATGAACGCAGACATTTTTCATTAGCATAACACAAAATACTAATGGAAATGTTGGAAAAATGTATTGCGTCTATGTACTTTACTGAGAAATGTAAAGTAGATGAAGTCTATAAGAATTGTTTTTTGTTCTATTTTTAAACTATGAAAGGGATGTTATAGTTAAGTTGCACTAATAAAAACCTATGAAATTCAATGAAAAAACATTATGGTTAAGTTGGACCAATAGAAACCTATTAAATTCACTGAAAAAAACTTGTTAAAGGGACATTATGGTTACAGGTAAAACCGAAAAAACCTCAGAAATTCGCTAGTTTTGGTAAGCTAAGCAACCATGCAAGACTAACACCCAGGACATCAAAGATGGCATCACACATGTCATTGATGCCATCACTGATGACATCACATGTGAAATTTATTTTGATGAAAAGTCCCTCCAAGGGTTGTGTTTATAATGTTGGCAACAAGATGTCAGGGGTGATTGTGCAATGTTAAACATGTAATAACTAGCTTAAAATGCAAGTGTAGACTTACTACATACTTGTGCTAGTACAAACAATAATTATGAAGACCCACAATGCATACAAATCAGAGTCACATACAGGGACACTAAATTAAGGAAGAAAGAAACAGCATCAATTAGAACGTTGCAAATGCACTCCTCCACTGTATTTATGCACAGAATAGCAAACATCAAGTCCTTTAGCCGCACATAGTCCTTTATTGATGGGTCCCTCGGCCGGGACAAAAAAAAAAAAAAAACAATATAATGCGTTCCACAACACCTTGTTGCTTGTTCACATACAATAGATCGAGTGTGGATAACTGTCTATATACATCAGTTATTCTCTATGGTGAAAAAGAAGTGAATGACCAGTGCCTTTCCTTATGTTTATTTCCAATGGAATAAACATAAAGAATATACTCAATTTAAATATATATTTAAATTGTAATAGCTTGTCTAACAATATAACACTGTCTTGAACTGTGGTATTGATGTAAACTGCCCAATTAAAGTGAGTATGAACATTGGATTTGTAGTGTCACGTTGTGAGTGTTTATGGTTGAATTTGTAGTGGTATACAGTGAGTGTTTGTACCTTAAAGTTGGTATTTATATTGTTTCTAGAATTTAGTAATTTCAACTTTGTTTAAAAAAAATATTATTCTCAGTTCAATTCCAGTGTGGCGAGTTTGGTGTATAGTGTATGAGTGTATCTCCTTTAAGTGAGGGCATATGACTGAATTGCACAGGGCATATGAGTGTATGGTATATGTCATGTGAGTGTGTAGTGTATGTGATTATGTTGCATGCATGAGGTATGTGTTTATGGGATATCGTTAGGGATATGTCTGTATGGCATGTGGTGTATAGTAGCTGAGTTTCTTGAGTATGAGTGGCACATGAGTTTTGGGATGTGAGTGTCTGCCAAATGAGTGATTGGTGTGTAATTGCTGGGTTTGTGGTGTATTAGCATATGGTGTTGAGTGTATATCTTATGATTGAATTGCATAGGAATATGGTGTATTAGTATATGACCTATGTGTGTATGGTGTTTGTGTGTATTGAATAGGAGAGTATGCTGTATGAGTTTATGGCATATAACTATGGTGTTCGGCATATGGGTTCAAGGTGTTGCAGTGGCCTTTGAGTGTGTGATATGTGAGTGTGTCATTTATGAGAGTCAGCCATATAAGTTTCAGGTTTATGTTGTGTCAGTGTATGTTTTTTGAGTGTGTGGCATAAGACTGTGGGGCTTAAGAGTGGATGGCATAAGTGTGCATGCTATAATAGCGAGAGTGTAATAAGTGCATGTGGTGTAAGGGTGTGGTGTAAATGTGTGGTGTAAAGAGTGTGGCCTATTAGTGTGGGGATGACAATTGCATGGCATGGTATGAGTGTGTGTGGCATAGAGCATGTGGCATAAAAGCATGTATTGTAAGAGTGTGTGCCTTAAAAATGAATGATGTACGAATATGTGGTGTAGAGGTGCTTCCCATCAGATTGTGTGTGTGTCTTAACAGTGTGTGTTGTAAGTGTCATTGTAAATGCATGCAGTGTGTGTGTGTTGGAAGACCACATGCAGTAAGAGTATGTAGAGTAAGAACATTTTTCAAAAGAGTGTGTGTCAAAAGAGAGGAGAGTACCATAAGTGTGAGTGTCAGGTAAAGCGCATGAGGTGTAAAATCATGTGTTGTGAGGGCTTGTCGCAAGACCATTTGCCATAAACGCATGTAGCATAAGAGTACATGGAGTAAAGAGTGCTTCAAAAAGGCCAACCTTGAACTTTTATTGATTCATAAATCATTCAGTAATTGTTTGGTCTGTGGAGCAGATTGATAAAGTCCTGACTTAAACATTGAGATCTTGTATAATTTTGTGATTTAGGGGAATGTGACATGACATAGTAAAGGGTGGAGATTGAAATTGATGGGACATGCGGGCCTCTTGCAAATAGAGTACTGCTTTGAGTGCTCTTTGTTTCCTGACTGACTGTATTTCCAAACAAGTCTCTAATTTTTAATTTGGCTATTAGGTGGTGTTGAAAGCACTACCTCTGTGTCAGAATTCTCTTTCAATGGCCTGACTCTGTAGTGTAGAAGAAGAATTCTTCCCATCAATGTACCCCTCTGGATGTACCAAGTAACATGCAGAGGGATCAATTAATTGAAAGACTGGATTCCCCCGAGACACCAATGGCTGCAAGGAAAACATGTATGATTAGTGTTTTATAATTACAATATGACACTCAAGGCAAAAGGCAGAGATTAAACTGACCTGTGCTATTATGGTAATAACTCAAGAGCTCACTTCTAAAGATGCACAGTATGGTATCAGGTGGTCTATAAACAAGAGGGTTTGGAAAGACAATTGGTGCAAAATATTTATATATATGCAAATTAAGCAGCAAGAGGAGAATTAGTCTTACCAGGATGAATCTGTGAGTTCTTGAAATATGCCAAAGAGGTAAGTTCGTGACAGGTAAAGAAATCCAAAATTTCTATTGCGCCGGCATGCGGATGCCTAATGTCCAGAATTCCCTGTACCGACGAAACGAGAACGCTTAAAGACACACACACCCACAGAAGTCTCTAGTCCGTGTGTGGAACAGGATACTTTCAGGCAATCCAATGTAAAGTTCTGTGAGGCAGGGAGTTGAATCCTGAGGGAAATCCAGGTCGACAAAAAAGGCAGGCGGTTGTCAGCACGTGGTCCAGTGAGACAGTCCGGGTCATAGAGCAGGCGAGTCAAGACGATACCAAGCAGTAAGCAGAGTGAGGTCCAGTGAAGCAATCCGGGTCATAGAGCAGGCGAGTCAAGACGATACCAAGGAGTAAGCAGAGAGTGGTCACAATAGGGTAGCAGGTGGGTCCGTTAATCAGGAAGTGCAAAAAGGTTACCAAAACAGGCAAGGAGCGGGCAAAAGGCAGGTAAAAAAACAGAGGAAGGTTTGGCAGCATAAACTTCATAAACAACCAGAAACAAAGTTAATCAGAAGCAGAGTGCAAATGCAGGGGCGAGACTAAAGAAAGCTTGATCACGTGAGCCCAGCATTTGAATCCAAGACGTCAGGATTTTCGCCCTAGCAATGGACGCCACAGTTTGCATGGTAGCTTCCAGTTACCAAGGAAAGGAGTCTTCAGGACTCGTAAAAGTTGATGAACATGTTTGTTTGTGTCAGGGAAAGAAATCCAAAATTTCGATTGCGCCGGCATGCAGATGCCTAATGTCCAGAATTCCCTGTACCGACGAAACGAGAACGCTTAAAGACACACACACCCACAGAAGTCTCTAGTCCGTGTGTGGAACAGGATACTTTCAAGCAATCCAACGTAAAGTTCTGTGAGGGAGGGAGTTGAATCTTGAGGGAAATCCGGGTCGACAAAAAAGGCAGGTGGTTGTCAGCACGTGGTCCAGTGAGACAGTCAGGTCGTAGAGCAGACGAGTCAAGACGATACCAAGGAGTAAGCAGAGCGAGGTCCAATGAAGCAGTCCGGGACATAGAGCAGGTGAGTCAAGACGATACCAAGGAGTAAGCAGAGCGAGGTCCAGTGAAGCAATCCGGGTCATAGAGCAGGCGAGTCAAGACGATACCAAGGAGTAAGCAGAGCGTGGTCACGATAGCGTAGAAGGTGGGTCCGTTAATCTGGAAGTGCAAAAAGGTTACGAAAAATGACAAGGAGCGGGCAAAAGGCAGGTAAAAAAACAAAGCAATGTTTGGCAGCATAAACTTCATAACCAACCATAAAAAATGTTAATCAGAAGCAGAGTGCAAATGCAGGGGCGGGACTAAAGAAGGCTTGATCACGTGAGCCCAGCGTTCGAATCCAAGACGTCGGGATCTTCGCCCTAGCAACGGACTCCACAGTTTCCATGGTAGCTTCCAGCTACCACGGAATGGAGTCTTCCTGACTCATAAAAGTGGATGAACATGTTTGTTTGTGTCAGGGAAAGAAATCCAAAATTTCTATTTCGCTGGCATGCGGATGCCTAATGTCCAGAATTCCCTGTACCGACGAAACGAGGATGCCTAAAGACACACACACCCACAGAAGTCTCTAGTCTGTGTGTGGGACAGGATACTTTCTGGCAATCCAATAAAAAGTTCTGTGAGGCAGGGAGTTGAATCCTGAGGGAAATCCAGGTCGACAAAAAAGGCAGGCTGTTGTCAGCACGTGGTCCAGTGAGATAGTCTGGGTCGTAGAGCAGGCGAGTCAAGACGATACTGAGGAGTAAGCAGAGCGAGGTCCAATGAAGCAGTCCAGGTCATAGAGCAGGCGAGTCAAGACGATACCAAGGAGTAAGCAGAGCGAGGTCCAGGTAAGCAATCCCGGTCGTAGAGCAGGCGAGTCAAGACGATGCCAAGGAGTAAGCAGAGCGTGGTCACGATAGCGTAGCAGGTGGGTCCGTTAATCAGGAAGTGCAAAAAGGTTACCAAAACAGACAAGGAGCGTGCAAAAGGAAGGTAAAAAAACAGAGCAAGGTTTGGCAGCATAAACTTCACAAACAACCAGAAACAACGTTAATCAGAAGCAGAGTGCAAATGCAGGGGCGGGACTAAAGAAGGCTTGTTCACGTGAGCCCGGCGTTCGAATCCAAGACGTCGGGATCTTCGCCCTAGCAACGGATGCCACAGTTTCCATGGTAGCTTCCAGCTACCACAGAAAGGAGTCTTCCGAAATCGTAAATGTTGATGAACATGTTTGTTTGTGTCAGGGAAATGTTTACTGAGCTGCTTGTTGCATAAAGCAATGCGCTGACGATTAGTGGTAACAACGGGTCTTGGATTCTGCGCACATCACTCCAGACCTTAAACCATGACAGTACCCTCCCCCAAAGAAAGACCCCTCTTCCGAGAGGCACAATACTCTGCAGTCAATCAAGCTGCATGGATGTTACTGATAGGTTCCCATGACTTGTCCTCCGGACCATATGCTTTCCAGTCCACATAATACAACCGTATTCCCCTGCAGACCTTAGTATCAAGGATTCTGTTAACCTCATACTCATCCTCAACCTGCACCTGTACGGGAAGCGGTCGTGAGGGAATCCTGGTGGCTGGATGAGAAGGCTTGAGAAGGGAGACGTGAAAGACCGGGTTTACTTTCCACTTGGCAGGGAGATGCAAACGTACAGCAACCGGGTTGATCAGGGCCACAATCTCTTAAGGACCAAGAAATCATGCAAAAGTGCTTTCCACCCAGAAATGCGTAGGTTTTTTGTTGACAAACACACTTGCATGCCCACCGAGTAATCAGGAACGGGAGATCAGAGCAGAAAATGGGGATGAACGGGTGGAAGTGTGGAGGGAATTATTATAAGTGAATTCAGCCATGCACAGAACAGAGAGCCATCATTCTTGGTATTGATGAGTTAGACATCTGAGATATTGTTCCATGGTTGAATTGAAACATTCAGCCTGTCCATCAGTCTGGGGATGATAGTAGATGGAATACGTATCATCAATACCAAACGATGCTGTGAGAGACTGCCAGAAATGAGAAGTAAACTGTGAACCTCTGTCTGTGATGATAACAGAGGGGAGACCAAAGAACCGGAAAACGTTCTTCGAGAAAACATCAGCCAGAACAGAAGCTGATGGTAGCCCTTGACAGGGCACGAAAGGTGCTATCTTGGTCAGGTCATCAATAATCACCCATATAGTATCGTAACCAGAGACTGGGGGTAGTTCGACCGCAAAATCCATTGATATCATATACCAAGGGTGGTCGGGTATTGGCAGAGATTGAAGAAAAACAACGAGTTTGGTATAGGAACTCTTGCACTGGGCGCAGACAAACCATGCTGCAATGTAATCAGTGACGCCCTTTTGCATAGTTGGCCACCAGCACCAACGATGAAGGAGGTCCAGGGTCTTCTTGATGCCAGGATGTGCCGCTACCATGGAGTCATGGCACCATTGCACTGCCTTACAACATATAGCATAGTTTGATAAATACAATTATCCATGTACATACGGCATAGAACGTATGATGTCTAACTTCCTGGATTACCGCTGGATTTGATTTCACCCATTCTTGTATGTCAGTACGTAGAGTGGGTTGTAACATACAATTACAAACCACCTGATGAGGCAAAAGGAGCGGACCGTCAGTTCTATTGATGGATGAGATACCATGCATACGTGAAAGGTACCGGCTTTTGTGTGCAGGGAACCAGGCCTGTATGTGATGACAAAGTGGAACAAGGAAAATAACTTTTGTGCAACCTTGCATGATGAGCTGTTGTGCACTTCACTGACTGCAATGCTAATAAATTCCCGTGGTCAGTATATACTTGGACGGGGAGTGCAGTACCCAGCAAATGATGTCGCCAGGCCATGAAAGCACCTCGTACTTCTAAGAGCTCTCTCTCCTTGATCGTGTAGTTCCGTTCATAGGAGGTTAACTTTCTTGAATGATAGGGAACGGGGTGTAGACCACTGGCGACTGGGAATTACTGTGAAAGAATGGCTCCAAGGGTGTCTGCCTCCACAACGAAAGGAAGAGAGGTAACCGGTTGTTGACGAACAGGGGCTGTGGTGAAGTCGGTTTTGAGAGTGAGGAAAGCTTGATTGGACTCCTCATCCCACCTGAAGAGTTTTTTACTGCTCGTGAGAGCCATTAATGGAGCAACCACTATGGACAAATACTTGATAAACCTTCTATAAAGGTTTGCAAATCCCAAGAATGATTGAAGGGATTTCAAGGATGTTCTTACTTGCCATTCCAAAACCGATGTAACCTTAGACTTGCTCATCTGGATTCCTTTGCTAGTGATTTTGTAGCCAAGAAATTCCATCTCAGTGGTGTAAAAAGTGCACTTCTCCAATTTGGCAAAAAGCTTATTATCTCATAGCCTTTGTAAGACCTTGGTAACATGTAGTACGTGAACATCGTAGGTTGGAGAGTAAATCAAAATGTCATTTAAATAAACGACTAAAAATTGATTCAGCATGTCAAGAAAGACATCTTTGATAAAATACTCAAAGGTAGCGGGTGCATTGCAAAGCCCGAAGGGCATTACACAATACCCAAATAGCCCATACTTAGTTTTGAAAGTGGTTTTCCACTCGTCACTGCTACAAATTCAGACCAGGTTACAAGCTCCTCTAAGGTCCAGTTTGGTGAACAACACTGAAGAACCAAGCTGATCCAGTAAAACCGATATCAGCGGAATGGGATACTGGTTTCGAACCGTTATGTCATTGAGAGCTCTGTAATCAATACAGGGGCGGAGGTCTCCTTCCTTCTTGGGGACAAAAAACAGGGGGGTAGCTGCAGTAGAACATGATGGACGTATGAACCCCGAGTTTAGGGCCTTGTCTATGTACTCCTTAAGAATGAGGTCCTCCATTTGTGTTAAGGAATAAATCCTCCTGATGGGATCTTAGCTCCTGGGACAAGATCGATGGGGCAATCATATGGTCTGTGAGGAGGTAAGACCACAGCACACCCTTCATCAAAGACATTGTGGTACTCAAGGTATTCTTTAGGTAGGATTCCGGTGACCACTGCCCCAATAGTAGGAGCGACTTCTAGGAAAGGATGACAAGGACTCTTGATCTGTGAGTTAGAACCCCAACAGTTCTTTTCACAGTAATCGGACAAGAACTCAATGCTTCCTGTGTGTCAATCAATCACAGGATTATCCACCCTAAACCATGGTATACCAAGAATCAGCTTAAACTGGGGAGACAAAATGAGATCAAAAGAAATCACCTAAATATGACCCTGTGCGATTTCCATAAATAAATCCGTAGTTTCTTCAGTCACCAAACCCGACAACAAGGTGGTGCCATCCACAGCATTGGCAACCACAGGGTTTCTTTGACAACAATGGGCAATCCCAGATCCTTGGTGTACTGACTATCAATATAGTTTCCCGTACCACCGGGATCCAGCACTGCAATAGCCAAAGAGGGACTACTTGGCACGTTAAGAAAACCTACTTTTCGCCTTTCCTTGCTGCTTTCGGGCATCTATTTGCAGTACCAGATCCAGTAATTCCGGAAAGTTTCCTTTGGCACTGCCAGACAGATTCCATGGAGTTCCAAAACATTTCAGGACTTTCTTGAATCAGTGATTATGTCAGAATTCTCCTTCAATGGCTTGACTCCTTACTGTAGAAGAAGAATTCTTCCCACTAATGTACACCTCTGGATGTACCAACTAACATGCAGAGGGATCAACTAATTGAAAGACTTGATTCCCCCAAGACACCAATGGCTGCAAAGAAAACATGTATGATTAGTGTTTTATAAATAAAATATGACACTCAAGGAAAAAGGCAGAGATTAAACTGACCTGTGCTGTTATGGTAGATAACTCAAGAGTTCAGTTCTAAAGATGCACAGTATGGTATCGGGTGGTCTATAAACAAGAGGGTTTGGAAAAACAATTAGTGCAAAATAATTATATATATTCAAATTAAGCAGCAAGATGAGAATTAGTCTTACCAGGATGAATACATGAATTATTGAAATATGCCAAAGAGGTACGTTTGTGACAGGTAAAGAAATCCAACATTTCTATCCCGCCGGTACACGGACGCCTAATGTCTAGAATTCTCTGTACCGACGAAACAAGGACGCCTAAAGACACACACACCCACAGAAGTCTCTAGTCCGTGTGTGGAACGGGATACTTTCAGACAATCCAATGTAAAGTTCCGTGAGGCAGGGAGTTGAATCCTGAGGGAAATCCGGGTCGACAAAAAAGGCAGGCGGTTGTCAGCACGTGGTCCAGTGAGACAGTCCGGGTCGTAGAGCAGGCGAGTCAAGACGATACCTGGAGTAAGCAGAGCGTGGTCCAATGAAGCAGTCCGTGACGTAGAGCAGGCGAGTCAAGACCATACCAAGGAGTAAGCAGAGCGAGGTCCAGTGAAGCAATGTGGGTCATAGAGCGGGCGATTCAAGATGATACCAAGGAGTAAGCAGAGCGGGGTCACGATAGCATAGCAGGTGGATCCGTTAATCAGGAAGTGCAAAAAGGTTACCAAAACAGACAAGAAGCGGGCAAAGGGCAGGTAAAAAAACAGAGCAAGGTTTGGCAGCATAAACTTCATAAACAACCAGAAACAATGTCAATCAGAAGCAGAGTGCAAATGCAGGGTTCGGACTAAAGAAAGCTTGATCATGTGAGCTTGGCGTCCGATTCCAAGACGTCGGGACCTTCCCCCTAGCAATGGATAACACAGTTCCATGGTAGCTTCCGGACTCGTAAACGTTGATGAACATGTTTGGTTGTATCAGGGAAACGTTTACTGAGCTGCTTGTTGCATAAGGCAAGAGGCTGACGATTAGTGGTAACAACAGGTCTTGGATTCTGCGCACAGCGTTCTGGACCTTTAACTATGACACTCTGACCCGAAACTATTGTCATGGGCAGTGAAGGTAAGAGAGATGAGATGTAAAGAAGGACAGTCAATGATCATGGTAGTACCAATTGCCATACCTGGATAAAGAGTTGAACTCTGAAGAGTAGAGTAGTCAGTTGGTTCTTGAAGTCCAGGAGAGAAGAAGCCATTCTGATGTGGGATTGTATGCTGTTCCAGAGTCCAGGAGAACCCTGTTTACTACGGCCTGCTCTCATTTCTTTAGGATTCCCTTTTGTCAGAGTTGAATGATTGGTCCAGGGATTAAAATCACCTGATAACAAGTGAACATCAACATGGTCATCATTATCGAGGTGGTTGTGGTGGGACCAAGTCTGGACTATTGCTTCAGCCAATAGGCCAGTGAAGTAAAGGTCTGAGCCATCCCCATTTCCCCTCTGCAGTGAATGTGTTTTGTTGGTAGGTGCTGAGCTCTCTCCATGTATATATGGGCTGTCTGTGAGGAAGTAGTTGTATCCTGTTTCCAATACTTGGTATTTGTTGTCGAAGTGAAGTGAGGTCATGCACAGGCGCTTAATCTGAATTACAGATTACTTCCTGAGTTCCCAGACGGTCAGGTAGGCCTGCAAAGTCCTATGTTTGAGGCTAGAGGATGCGATTAGGATGACCCTGGGGACCAATGGCCACTATCCATGTCGTGACCTAGGCCCCAGAGCAGGTATATGGTGATCCCCAGGCTGGCGTTCCTACATTAGCCTTTTGCATATTCCACAATGTATTCTGGCCACAACCACCTTTCATTCTGTAAAGTCACAATGTGGGAAACATTGAACAAAGACATTGAAAAAAGGCAAAGACTCCCCAGTTTGTGTAACCACCATCCATAGGTTAACCAGTATTGATTCCTGGTTTTCTAAAATACAACAGTTCACAAGCGTGGCTTAACCAGAGTTCCAGGGACCAGGTCTGCCTCTGCTTGCATGTCCCCGAATATGGCATCATCATGAGTTGGGCGCTAACCCCGGCGGTATTACCGCTGGGGCTATTAGCCCTACCACCAAACCCCCCAGCGCTATTAGCACCAGATCACGGGTTTGGCAGAATGGTAAGTCCCCATTCCCCATTGGGCCCATTCAGGAATTTCCCATTCTCCATTGGGCCCAATAGGGAATGTTCGGCGCTATTACCTCTGGCAGTATTACCCCCGGTAGTAATAGCACTGAAAATTGGCAAAATCGTGGCGGATTTGCCCCAAGCTCAGAGCTGGGGGTAAATCCACCAAGTCCATAATTTAGCGGACCCTTAAATGCAGCAGTAATAGTGTTACCGCCGCATTTAAGGGTTACCACCAAACTCGTGATGAGGCAGTATGTGACTTTTTTGCCTGTCTGAATGCATGAAGCAGCCACCCGCACCATGAGGTGAGGCTGTGCCAGTATGTATACAAACACGCTGTAACCTATACGTGTGTTCTTGCACTCTATGAACTGTACCGTGTACTATGCACTTTCTGTTACTTGCGCCTAGATGTCTGTGGGTTGTATGTGCTGAAATATATGCAAAAATAAATAAATACGAGATAGACCATGACACCTGCACAGGAAGTGAATCAAAGATGACAGTCCAATGTTTTAATACTTCAACTAACGTGGCTACAGCATGGACCATTATCCGAGTGTTCACACCTGACATTTCTATAGTGAACACAATTTTTGACCGATCACCCAGCACACTGACCCACCTCATGCATGGATAAAATGGAAGGAAGTCTGAAAGGTATCATGGAGGCAGGAATAAAGAGGGTCAGAAAAATGTAGGAGCATAGCAGTGAAGCTCAGAGGAAAGGCATGGAGGGAGAGCAAGGTGAAGAGGGAGGAGGGGGAGATTTATTTTATGTATTTACTTATTTAGCATTTGTATAGCGCAAAAAGCCCAGAGGCATCTAGGTGCTTTTTCTTAGGAAAGTTAGTTACAGTAGTTGCTTGTAGTGGTGAACGGTTACAGGCATTACATTATTTGCTTGTAAAGGTATTAGGTTACAGACATTGCATACATGGGGTACAGTTGCAAAAGGTACAGACAGTGTTGCATTGGTTGCAGCATACATTGAACCGAAGTCTATATAATAGTGCAGTAGATTACCATGTTTAGCAAGGTACAGGTAGATAAAGCTTCTAAGCATCTTGGGCAAAGAGCCAGGTTTTGAGGCCTTTGCGGAAGGACCAGAGGGAAGGGTCCAATCTCAAGGCCAGCAGCATTGAGTTCCATTGTTTGGCCGTGATCACAGAAACTGCAGCCTCTGGCTTTTTGCCATCTGAATCTAGGGATCGTAAGGAGGCAGGAGTAGGCTGAATGGGTAGATCTGTTGGATTGGGATTTGGATATTTGTCTGGATAAGTAGATCGGGGCTCTGTTGGAGAGGCATTTATGGGTTAATGATAGGTTTTTGAATTTGATGCGATCCCGAACCGGCAGCCAGTGGATATTACGTCTGGCTGAGGAGATATGTTCTTTTTGGGGGATATTCAGGGCAGCTCTGATTGCATTGTTCAGAACTATTTGTAGCTTGTTAATGTTACGGGCATTCGTTCCTGCAAAGAGGGAGTTGCAGTAGTCAATTCTTGGTAAAATGAGGGCTCTAGCAAGGGTAACGCAGTTGTCAGTGGTTAAAAAAGATCTATGGCGATAATCAGTTTCACAATTTTGGCCACTGCTCAGGCAATAGCATTGACTTGCCTTATTAGGGAAAGAGATGAGTACAGGTAAACTGCTAAGGTTTTTACTTCATTGGCAACCATGATAATGTTGCTGTCAATAGTGAAGGATGTGTAAGACTGGGGTAGATTGTTCAGCCTAGAGTGGCTACCAGTGATGAGTAGTTCCGTTTTTTCATCGTTAAGACAAAGCTCATGTTTGGCCATCCAGGCTTGTATGGTAAGGTGCATGTTGTTCAGTAATATGGAGTTGGTGTTATGGTTTCCAGTGATCGGTAGGAGTATTTGGGTGTCGTCCATGTAGTTGGTATACGTGACTCTCAGTTTGTCAAGTAGGTCGAATAGTGACTTGGTGAACACGTTGTATAGTGTTGGCGGGACACAAGATCCTTCGGGGACTCCACAGGTGACTGGGGCAGGAGGGGCTGCTGTGGAGGTGGAGAAAACTCTCATGATGCGGTTGGAAAGGAAGGATTCAATCCATTTTATGGCATTGGATGAGAAATACTAATTAACAAGCAAAGAGGAAATCCACATTTAGAACAATATTAATTTCATTGTTAATTGTTTACAAAAAATGATGTATTTAAGTAGAAGGGCTTGGATTAGTGCTTGAAAAATCACTAAAGGAACAACAAAGTGAAAGTACTCTCTAATAGAGTTGAAATGTAATGTTAATACACTTGAATTAAGGAAAAAGACACCTAGAAACAACCAAAATCATATAACATAGTTCAAAATCACACAACATAGTGTTTTGAGGGTATATATAAACAAAAAATACATATATATTTACAGTGATTCAAAGGTAACAAAGAAAGATGGAACCAGTAGGTGGATGAACATATTCAAAGACTAAATTCATAGGACTAACAAATCTCAGGTGAAAAAAAACAACAGTTGAGTTGAAGTAATCATAGCAATCATCTAACAAAGTTAAGTGATTTGCAAAAGTGGAACAATTCCTGCTGTGAAAACAAAGAGTCAGGGTATTGTTTCATACTAATCCTGATAGGATGTAGTAATTTATTCTAGACCGTAGACCTGTTTGATTTTTTGGACAAGTGTCTCAATTTGCCAACTCCCAACATGTGAAGATTGTGAATCTTTTTGAAAAAGGGGCCAGTGCTGATTTAGAGAGTACTGTAGAGACGTAGTCCAATGTTGGACTGGTAAGCACTGAAAGCATGTTTTGACTATGCCACAGTTGGTGGCATCTATGTACAGCCTTCCTCAGAGTGAACAGAGCTTCTATCCCTGTTGGAGAGGGAGGCAGAGAGGAGATACATGTATGTATGTATGTATCAATATTGTGAAAAGAATACCGACATTTTGAGACCCTAAATCAAATAGAATGCTCGAGTTTCAAAACTCAGAAGAAGGTCCACAGAATACTTACCCTGTTGATTAGGCAGGGATAAGCATGGCGTGTGACTTCTTGTGTGTATGTTCAGAGTCGCATGTGGTACTCGGACCTAGGGCCAGCCCCGATGTCCACTTCTGTATTACAGGAAAAACAGGTAGCTGGAGTGGGATAGATTGGTAATAAACAGTGTAAGTGGTACTGTTGGTGAAGGATACAACCGCACATAAATTAGGGTAGCCAGATGTAGGGGTGTTGGTGTCAGAAGGGATGACATATTAATGACTGATCATGAGGTGCATTAGTCGGTACCACAACGGATAGTTGAGTGGTGCAAGCTCCTAACCAAGCTATTTCCATCATTTCCAGGCATGGGGTGGCTGATTAGTTGTTCACGGATGAAGCATGCATTGCTAGTGGGGCACCTTGGCGCCTACCTGGGCGCCAACCTGGGTGTTTCTGTAGCGTCCCTGCTGTTGGACAAGAAATGCGCAGCTAGTGAAAGGAGTTGACAGAGTATATTTTGGTTGACTAGGTCGAAGGCTGCAGAGAGGTTGAGCAGGAGGAGTATTGTCAAGTCCCCCTTATTTTTGATTTGATTCATTTGAATTTTGAGGTCCAAGAGGGCGGTTTCCGTTCTGTGATCAGGGCGGAAGCCTGATTGGCAGAGACCTAGGAGGTTGTGGGTTTCCAAGTATTTTTTAATCTGTAAGTATGCGACTCTGTCGAGTATTTTCAAGAGGAAAGGTACTGTCGTGATAGGGCGGTAGTTGGTAGGGACATTTGGGTCCAAAGTAGGTTTTTTGAGCCGTTGGAGTACCCAGGCTCCTTTCAAGTTTTCAGGCACATTGCTGGAGGAGAAAGACCTGTTGATCAGGGTGGTGATGAACAGGGCAAGCTTTTCAGTGCAATATTTAACAAGGTAAGCTGGGCAGATGTCTCCTTGACATCTTGATGGTTTCAGTCCCTTGACGATTTTTGTTTTTTTGGCATTTATTTTGGTATGGAGTAGGGCGATTTTGTCATGGGGGCATTTTGGAGATTCGTACACCAGGGAAGATCCTTTTTACAATGGTCTGGAGATGGGTCTCGTGATTCAAGCTCTCGTAGTATAGAGAAGAGCTCTCTTGTGCCTGAGTTGGAATTTTTGATTCTTGTATTATATGAGTTGCCCTTCGATTGGATGGTGGCTTCCTTGTAGGCTAGGGTATTGAAGTGCAATTTGTTAACAAGTGTGGGTGTTTTTTTCCAAGCGCTCTCTGCAATTCTTTTGGTGGTACGTAAGTCTTTGAGGCTAGCAGTGCACCAAGAATGTGTGTGGGCTATAGGTTTGGCTTTGTGGTTGCCTAAGGGAGCAACTTTGTTAATAGTGACCTGGAGGGTTTGCTTGTAGAGAGTCACCATAGCGAAGGGGTCGGAGGTGGTGTTGGTGTGAGTAGTTAGTGGTAATAGCAGAGGGAGCATGTTGTCTTGGGTGATGTTCCTGTGGATTCTTGTGAGAACCACTGGTGGGAGTTATGGTGGAGCCAAGGGCTTTGTAGCCACACTAATAGAGAATAGAATGACATTATGGTCTGACCACAGCATAAGTTGTTAGCTAGAATGTTGGTGAGGCAGTTAAGGTCTGCTAGCCAGTCCAGTATGCGTCCTTTATCATGCGGCGGGCTGGTGATTCAGTGGGTGAAGCCTTGTGCTTCAATGGTGTTACAACAAAAAATGGGGGGGCGCAAAACACAACTGTATGTGATTTTGAAAGGGCAGTGTGGAATTCCCTCAAACTCAAGAGAATGAGCGTGCACAGTGACCAAGGAGAGACTGGGTCGGTAGGAAGGACAGAAGGATAGATGGGAACGCACTTACTGTCCCTGCCTAGTCCCAAAGGGGGAAACCTTTCCTTAGAAAGCGCTGGTGCAACGCTTAAAAAAAGGAGACAGTCAAAGAAGGCAAAGAGAAGTCATTTTTGAAAAAATCGTAACAATTAAGGAATTGTGAGACTCCTGTATGTCCCAGGTCCCTGGTATCTTCTTTGAGGGCCGGATAGATGTTTAAGACGAGTACACACCTAGGGCTAAAAAAGAGGGGATAGATCTGTCTACTATGGGTCCAAACTTCTTTAATATCCCGTAGCCAGGTCGAGCCATCCCAAGGTAGCTCTGATTAAGATCTAGAAAACGAAGCTCAAGACAGTGCTCCAGATTGTAACTATTATTCTGCAGTAAGTACTCCCTATTTGGGGTGAGCTAGGTTTCAAAGTGAAGACAAACAAAGCCCACAGTACCCGTCCAAAAGGATACTAGGTAATTGAACAGGGGTTGGGGCAATTATAAAAAACATATACAAGGTTGTTCATGGTATAGGTAGTGCTAGTTTTGGCCTCCACCAGTAATGGCCAAACCCACTCTCTGGGTTCCCATCCCTACAATAACACCAGCAAAAGCTTACTTCTGGTTCCAACAAAAACCTCCAATATGACCTATTTTCCAGTATAGCCAACACAGACAGGGATGCCATAGCGGTCAATGTGTGTGGTAGTCTGGGTCTTGAAAGGATAACAAGCAAGCTCACACTTTCATGAGAGCGACACTGTTGCCAGAGATGTTTGCCCAGATGTAGCTCATTTGATCACACATAGATAACAGAAGAGGTTTGGGAATTGGAAAGTGAAAATCCATCCATGAAACTGTGATGGTGTATGGTTTCCTCCACCTACACCGCCCCATTTGGATGGAGTTTTCCATTTCCTAGTTTGTTGTTTGTCCATCCGGCATTTGTTTGCGGCCGAACTGCCCGGACCCTAATTGCTCAGGCCCGGTTCTTTCATTCATTTTTTTTGTTGTTCCCCGTCGCCAATGCTGTGGAAGCGAGGACACCGCTGCACCTCCAAAACACAAAAATAGCCGAACATGGGGGAGGGGGAAGGTGGACAGCCCTGCAGTCCCCGCTCCTCATGTTCTGTTATCCTCATGTTCTGTTATTTTGGTCTTGAACAAATTAGTAACACCCAATTCGATCAAAACGTCCATACGGACAGTTTTTTTTCGATCAAATTGGGTGTTACCGATTTGTATTGCTTTTTTTAAACTGCTGGTTATAATTAGCCTGCAGTTGTCCTGCGGCAAGGGCACGTGCCGGTCTGCAGGGGAACTGAGCGGTTTCCCTGGCACCTTTGTTGGCGTTTGGGTGAAAAACTGTGCTGGTTGTACTACAACTCCCAGCAGACTTGGGTGTTGCGCAGGCACTGATCACGTGATCCACTTGTCTAATGTCTCAACGTTTTGGCGTTCAGCTTGTGAGTCACGCTTTCTGTATTCTGGACTGTATTTTCTTAGCTGTTTTCCTTGGCTGTCGGTTCTCCTGCTTCATGGTTAACCTGATTTTTGGATTTTTACTAGTCTCCTATTGGCTTTTTTGGACTTTTCCTTGGCTCTTCTGGTTTTGGACTTTTGGAACAGGTTTCTGATCTATGGACTGTAGTTATTACCACATCAAAACTTTACCCAAGGTTTCCCACTAATTTCTTCCCATCACAAGGTATGCCTGGGAACAATACAGAGGTTGGAGGGGATATTGTGACTACTAGTCTGGTAACCTAACCAACGATGTTTTTACCTTGCAGCTTAAGGTCAGCCTCTTAGTGGTATTCCACCTCCCTTCCATTCGATTACCCTAGGGCCACGTATACCAACCAGTGGTGCGGGAGTGGTTAGAAGGTCTGGTAGCTCCCTGGGCATCCTATCAGATTTGTAACAACAGTTCAATTTTTGTATTTATTTTTTAAAATGTTTTATTATTAGGATTTTATAAAAACACTATTATGACACGTCTGTGTAAGCATAAAGTGATTGATTGGCCCTGGGACCTAAAAACGATGCAACATTCTGAAATTCATATTCTTTATGAAATTCTCACCGGGTGACATGTTTTGTACCACACACTAAAAAGTTGTCTTTGAAGCTGTCTTTTGATAATTAGGGCATGTCCATCACAGTGTTTCTTTTTGATGGGCTGCATTGTTTGGCGGTGCGGGAAAAAAGTGGCAGTAATTCCGTTAATGCTACTTTTTGACAGGAATAGAAATACTTCTGTTTATCCCTCACTGCCAAATTACAATTTTTGGCGATTTACTGCTGTGGAATTACTGTGCAATAAATGTGCCGCTTTTTCCGACGTCTTCTGGAGGGCATTATGAAAATTTAATATGTTATTTTGTGATGTCCACAACTATTTCCACTGTCTAGATTGCCAACTCCTTCACTGAATTATTACTAAACGAGACATTTGATGGTATTCTGCAAAAAAATGTAATATGAAAGGCATAGCCCAGAACATGTTTTTTTCTTTCTAACTTGACTTTCTCCAAGTTGTTATCCTTGGCTTTGATAACAATAAATGAAATGGAAACCAAATGCATATTACATTGTTCAAAAAACCACTAAGGCCTCATTACAAGTTTGGTGGTGTGGTAAAAAGTTGTGTTAATTCCGTTACAAGCAAATTCTGAGTTGGACCGTGAAGATGAGGATTTACCGCCAGCATCATGCTTAAAGTAAATTCACCACTTTAAGTCAAGAAATTGAGAGAGTTACCACTCATGATAATTGGACCAAAATCCCCATGGAGTCCTTTGGAATCCAAAAATGGGAATGAGCATCGTCCTTCCACCATTTGTAATCCTCTGGTGAACCCGCGGGACCAAGTGGCAGTAAAGGTAAACCAGATTGGTTGTTATTCGGTGTATTTACCATCAAATTACCACCAAACTTGTAGTGAGGCCCAAGTATTTGGATAGATGTATGATCTCTTTCCAATCTAAGGAGCAGGTGAGTGTGCCTGCCCATCCGCGTCCCCATTTCCGTTGTTTGATTGTTTAACTGCTCCCCAGGCCCCGCGTTGCCCCGTGTTTCCTGGACTGCCCTTCCTGATTCTCCCTCGCCCGCACGCCTCCCAGCCCGCACCCCACCCCTGATTGGCTGCTGCCTAATGGTTGCCTGGGTCTAGCGACCCGCTCCGGTGCACCCGCTCCTCTTTCCAATCTAAGGAGTAGGTGAGTGTGCCTGCCCATCCGCGCCCCCATTTCCGTTGTTTGATTGTTTAACTGCTCCCCAGGCCCCGCGTTGCCCCGTGTTTCCCAGACTGCCCTTCCTGATTCTCCCTCGCCCGCCCGCCTCCCAGCCCGCCCCACCCCTGATTGGCTGCTGCATAGTGGTTGCCTGGGTCTAGCGACCCGTTCAGGTGCACCCGCTCCTCTTTCCAATCTAAGGAGCAGGTGAGTGTGCCTGCCCATCCGCGCCCCCATTTCCGTTGTTTGATTGTTTAACTGCTCCCCAGGCCCCGCGTTGCCCCGTGTTTCCCGGACTGCCCTTCCGGATTCTCCCTCGCCCGCCCACCCCACCCCTGATTGGCTGCTGCCTAGTGGTTGCCTGGTTCTAGCGACCTGCTCCGGTGCACCCGCTCCTCTTTCCAATCTAAGGAGCAGGTTAGTGTGCCTGCCCATCCGCACCCCCATTTCCGTTGTTTGATTGTTTAACTGCTCCCCAGGCCCTGTGTTGCCCCGTGTTTCCCGGACTGCCCTTCCTGATTCTCCCTCGCCCGCCCGCCTCCCAGCCAGCCCCCCACCCCTGATTGGCTGCTGCCTAGTGGTTGCCTGGGTCTAGTGACCCGCTCCGGTGCACCCGCTCCTCTTTCCAATCTAAGGAGCAGGTGAGTGTGCCTGCCCATCCACGCCCCCATTTCCATTGTTTGATTGTTTAACTGCTCCCCAGGCCCCGCGTTGCCCCGTGTTTCCCGGACTCCCCTTCCTGATTCTCCCTCGCCCACCCCGCCCCCCACCCCTTCCTGGTCCCGCCCCCTCCCGCCTCCCGAGCCGCCCATCCCGCCCATCCCGCCCTTCATCACTGGTCCTCCCAGGGCAGCCCTCTGCCCAGCAGCCCCCAGCGGCTAAGGGCCCCAAGGCCAAGGGCGGCTCCAACGGAAGCGGCTCCAGGAAGTGTCAGCAATTGTCCGCAGGGGAAGCCAAGGAAGCCACCAGACACCGACAAAACTGTAAGTGCTGGCTTGGGTGGGGGGTAGAGCAATTACTCTACTCCAGAAAGCTCCTGCCACTCTAACCTACCTTTCAATGGCCTGCAGTCTAATGTTAACCAGTACCATAGCCCGAGAGAACCACACAGATTAGCCTGCACCGCCTCTGGGCAGAAGTGTGATTCTTAGCATATGCCACACCTAGATGGAACCTCTAATAGCCTCCCTGAGAAAAGTTGAATTTAGAAGTGTACCCAATTGCATTTAGAAGTGTGCCCAATTACATTTAAGAAGTGTACCCAATTGCATTTAGAAGTGTACCCAATTCCAGTTAGAAGTGTACCCAATTGCATTTAGAAGTTGTGACCAATAGCTTCTCTGAGAAAAGTGGAATTCAGAAGTGTACCCAATTGCATTTAGAAGTGTACCCAATTACATTTAAGAAGTGTACGCAATTGCTTTAGAAGTGTGCCCAATTCCATTTAGAAGTGTACCCAATTGCATTTAGAAGTTGTGACCAATAGCCTCTCTGAGAAAAGTTGAATTTAGAAGTGTACCCAATTGCATTTAGAAGTGTACCCAATTACATTTAGAAGTTGTGACCAACAGCCTCTCTGAGAATAGTTGAATTTAGAAGTGTACCCAATTGCATCTAGGAGTGTACCCAATTGCATTTAGAAGTGTACCCAATTACATTTAAGAAGTGTACCCAATTGCATTTAGAAGTGTACCCAATTCCATTTAGAAGTGTACCCAATTGCATTTAGAAGTGTACCCAATTACATTTAGAAATGTACTGTAAGCGATATTCAATCAACACTACAGCTAAGTCAATGCCTAGTCTGGGATGCTGAGGAAAACCCTTATTGATTTATTTTTATATTCAGTTCAGTACTCTGGATGACAACCCTTGTATAACACCCCCCTCTTAGAATCCCCCTGACCCCACTGAGTCAAGAAGTAGGTTTTGCAAATTAAAAGGTTTATTTGAAAAATTAAACAATATATATATATATCACACTTTTATAATAAATTAATATCTGATAGTACACTGAGACATATGATATGGATCCACAATGGGTAATGTTACAGTGGTACACTTGATTACTTAGGAGTAGTGTAGAGGATGAGGTAGCTGAGAGTGCTTTTATGGCTTCAAGGACAACGCAATGATGAATGAAATGCAGTACAGAAAATAACTTGATATGGCTTCAACAAAAGGCAATGTAATCACTTTTCCTTGACAATTCACTCCCCCCCTATGCAATGTAAGAAATGGAAGAAGAGCACACAGTCTTCAAGAATCCCAACAAAATGCAATACGAAATGCAGTTCCCCCCCCCAGCAAGCTTAGAGGAAAACAGGTAGAGGTTTGAAACACAGGCCCAAAATGCTTTTAAATGTGATGGCAATGAAGTGAAAAGGTGCTAAAATTGCTTTGAATTCCCTCTAGAGGTTCAGGGTAGGTGATGGCTACTTTATATTAGTTCAGGCTCACTTTAACAATACTCTATGAATGATTAGCAGATTGCAAACGAATTTTAGCAAAGAGAAGCAAAAAGCTGCTGATTTCTACAGATGAAGAAATCGGGCCAAATCGCAAATCGCGGTAAATTTTGCGAGTGCGTGTCTCCCGATTATGGAAAAAGTATAGAGAGTAGGAAGTCGGTTCGACGGAAAGCCTAGATTCTAAGCTTTCAGATGAAAGTTAAATCTCGTTCCTAGCACAAACGGTTCCGGGGATACGGATGATTTAAGAAAGGTAGATTTTCGGATTTAAAGTAAAACTCAAAATGACAGGTGACAGCTTGCAGCTGCAGAATTGACAGGTGACAGTTGTGCAGCTTTAAAATTGACAGATGACACGATTTCTAGGAGGCTGTTCTAATTAGGTTAAAATAGCTTGAATTAGATTATTTTAACTAAGAGATTGGGTTCTGCACAGTTCTGGCGGATACTCACTCCTAATTTTGAAATGAATGGGCCTTGTCACGGAACTGGTCAACTGGACTGGACTGGGCGGTTCTGCTCACAGCTTCTGGGTCAGCTCTGCTCTGCTGGTCTAGCCTCTGTGGATACGGCGGGTCAATCAGGCACCGGTTCTGCTCACAGCGGTCTGGGTCTGGTCTGCGGTTCCGGCAACAGTTCTTGGCAAAGAATTCAAACAGCTCGCCCGGCTGTTGAATAGTTTGGTTAGGTTTGCTGGATTCTGAAGGCCTGCTGAGAATAGTTCTCAGTTTGTGGGTTTAGGCCCTTGCTTTAAGTTCTGAAGTAAAGTTCTGGTCTTTGGAGATTGATGGATGTGAAGTCTGGAGTCTCCCGGCAGAGCGTCCCGCAGAAAATGGAATTGAATCTCCCTACCTGTCCCAGCAGTCTCTTTTTATGTGTTTTAAAAAGTGGGTGGAGAGGGTAGCATCCCTAAGCCTGCCCCTTTCTTGATTTGATAGATCAATAGATTCTTTGGTCCCTGATTTGGGAAGGGATAGTGTGTCAGAGTGATGTCATTTTTATGACCTGCAGAAATGACACTCCCCTGGTCAATGTGCACACAAATCTATTCCTGATCCAAATACATATTTATCTATGTACCATTTTTCTAATATTATAGGTCCAGTTAACATATTTTCTGTAGCACCAAACCATCCGATCCCTGTCTTTGTACGATGTCGTGTCCACTGATGACAGAATTGTCCCCTTTTCATCCAGATAACAACCTCTAAACCTTTCCAGATTTTACACAAATGTGCACTAGGGAGATGGGTTTCAGATGATAAAGTGTCAGATTTTTAACATGCATACATTTGGAGTGAGACCCTATTTTCCGCTAGCAACCCCCCAGAATACACAACAGGGTCCTAACACCTCTTAAAACGTGCACAGAAAAATCACAAGAATAATGATATTACTTATATAATTCTGACAAGTCCGTACTATGAATTATCCATCTTTTTTTAAATTATGCCCTGGTCAAAAAGGGGTGTGGCTTCCCACATCACAGGGTGGAATAACTGGTTTATTCACTTCCTCCAAGCTCAGCTGCTAGCAGAGGCACTGCCCCTCCCAGTTCTCCCAAGAGGAAGCCACTTTACGGCCCCCCAATATAACATTTGCCTTATTCCAGGAAAAGGCTTTGTTCAACCTCCTGCAGTCTGCAGGTCCCCTCCCTTAATTCAATCAGGGAGGTGTGATCTCCTTTTGGCGGGGAAGCGGAGGCAGCCAGGCCTGGGAATGCAGTTTGATCAAGTTTCAACTCCTGTCGGGGGTAGTTGTCAGGCAGAATTCAGCTAAATGTCACTTTAGTTCCCAGTTTAAATCAAAACTTACAATTTTTACATATACATAAATTACTTCCTTCAAGTCATTTCAGAATATAGTTTTACATTGTGTCCACCTCTTAGCAAGTCTTTCCTTGGCCTGGTTTTGGTTCCTCTGTTCAGTTTTACACAAAAGTCTGGTGGTTTTAAAACGCCGGCTTTCTGATACTGGTGAGTACCGGTATTGCAACCATTTTTGGGATTAAGAAAATGAATTCCCCACACTTCTGGATTGCTTTTGGCAATCAGCATTGCCATTCCCAATGGTTTCAGGCTACTGTCTGTGTAGCCCAATGGTGGTTTTAGGCAGTGCCCTCCTGTGCTTACAACCTAGGCAAAAATGGGTGGCAGCCTATTCTTCATGTTTTCCCTGTGTACTCTCTAGGGAGTTCTGGCCATCATTATGTTTTCCATGCCAGTACTGCACAGTTTTATGGTAGGGCTTGGATGCATGGGTAAAAACATCCCACAAGCCCCCCCTCTTGCGACGGCCATTCTGTCCTTTCACTGATGGAACTCGCAAGATCTGGGATGTTCGCCTCCTCTTCTTCCAATTCCATAGATGGCACAGTTCAGCATCTTTTCCTCCCTCCAGTCGATCAATCAGTTCTCCTTGCTGGTCCTGATGGGAGGATTGGGCAGTACCCCGGGCCCCTTGGGTCTCTGCTCCCGGTACCCAGATCGTCCTCCTTGGCCAGTCTCCAGGTTTTCTTTCTCCTAGGACGACAAAGGAAAGCGGCAATACCTATTCGTAGACATTTCTTCCCCACCATTGATATAGTGGGGTGGCATATACATTTTATAGTCAAAACATTTGCGTTCTTATTCTAACAAAAACAAGATACAACATAAGACATTTTTTTTTTTTTCAAATCATAATATTTGAGAGACTATATGTGGGATATTTTAGGGTTGGAATTGAATTACTCTGGGGCGGTCCCCTCTGGTATTGCAGAGGACTCCTCCAGTTGCTGCAGGGTGTGCCTGGGATGGCAACACTTTAGCTGATTTATATATACCCACTTGTCTTCCCCTTCTGCCAAACTGCCTTTGGGTATGCGGATCTTGTATGCAACAGGGGAGATCTTGTCTATAATTTCAAACGGTCCCTTCAATGTGGGCAAGAATTTTCGCTGTTTGGCATGGTTCCTTTGGAAATTGTATAGATAGACCCGATCACCCACCTTATATTCCTTTCGGGTAGTTTTCAAATCATAGTGGGTCTTCATTCTCTCGGCTGATCTTTCTAGATTCCGCTGAGCATAGGCAAAAGCATGTTGAAGGTGTTTCCTTAAATTCTCCATATACTCATGAGTTGTGGAGGCATTTATCCGTGTCTGCTCTTGGGTCCTGTAGAGCAAATGCTAGGGAAGCACCATCTTGCGTCCAGTCATCAACTCAAATGGTGACATTTTAGTTGCAGATGAAGGGGTAGATCTAATGGCCATTAGGACCAGCGGTAATCGGATATCCCAACTTGGCCCAGAATCTGCCACAAACTTTTTTAAGATGCTCACAATGGTTCGGTTATATCTCTCCACTGCTCCAGAAGAAGCTGGCATGTAAGAAATGTGTAGCTTCCTTTTAACCCCCAGTATCTCCCACATCTTTGTCATTACTTCACTGGTGAAGTGGCTACCTCTGTCTGACTCAATCCTTTGAGGTAGACCAAAACGGGAAAAGATGTGGTTAATCATCAGGGCAGCTGCTGTTTCTGCCTTGCAGTTTGGGGCTGGGAGACATTCCACCCACTTGGTAAACAAGCATGTAACGGTCAACATGTACTTGTTTCCTCTAGACGAGCGAATTACAGGGCCTACAAAGTCGATTTGCAAATCTGACCATGGCAGTGTCATCCCCCTCTTTTGGAGAGGCGCACGGTGTGTGAGGGATGATGGCTGAAATTGTGCACACACAGGACACCCCTTCAAGTATTGGTCGAGGTCCTGCCCCATGTGTGGCCAGTATGCAACCTCTCTTAAGATTTCCAGTGTTGTGTGAAACCCCCTATGACCGGCGGTGGCCGCATCATGGGCGTGACTTAACATCAGGCTTCGGAATGAGGTAGGAACCACCCACTGATCGTGGCCAGCTTTGGATTTCCTTACCAGCAAACCGTCTTGGATTCGGAACATTTTTGGACATTTCATCAACACTCTTAGGTCCTCTTTCCCAATGTAATCGGTATCCGTCAGGGGAAAGTTCTCAGGGTCCTCAAGGTGTTGGTAAAACTTACCAATAATTGGATCCCCCTTCTGAGCTGTAATTAAATCAGCATCAGGGGTCTCCTTACTCCATTGTGCAGTTGAAAGATCATTGTGAGCATTTGTCTGGGACCTAGTGATAGCAGTGGCCTGGATTTCCCCCAATAGGGACTCTATTTCTATTAGATCCCCTTGGATGGCCCCAGTTTTGGCCAGCTGATCAGCTAAGTCATTTCCAGTTTTGTCTGGTCCCTCTACTTTGGAATGACCCTTGATCTTTTTCCAGTAGATGGTCATCCCATTCGATGTGACCAGATCATCAATGTTTTGGATTAACTTCCCATGTTTGAAGGGTTTGTTATTAGCACATAACATGCCTCTGGTTTTCCAATTAACCAGGTGCTCCACGAACCCGTTCTGTACATAATCCGAATCTGTGATTATGACCAGTTCGTGGAGTTGATGTTGGACAGCAGTGAGGATGGCCTGATGCACAGCCATCAATTCTGCCACCTGACTACTTCGGGGACCAATTTTGTATCCAGCGGAGGGTTCTGGTGACTCATTCACCCATGCATTCCCTACGCCGGCCACCAGTTCTTTCTCCCCGTTGTTGTCAACATGGTAAGAGCATCCATCCACATAGACAGTGGGCATTCCCTCACACTTGTCTTCTTCAAAGACTTTGTGGGGGGAATTAAGGCATGCCTTCATGTTGTCCTTTATTTTTAGACTTTGTCCTCGAGACAGTTTTCTCTGGCACAATCATGCAAGTCAGCCAGACCTTGCGCGAGGGGACTCTTCTTGTTTTGGCCATATCTGACCTCTACAGGAAAGCCTTGCATTGACAGAATCCAGGAAGTAATTCGGGAATTACTCCCATTTCCGGGCCGGATTCTGTCACTTTGGAAATATTGCAGAGGCTGGTGTGGAGTCTCCACTATGATGTGTTCCCCCTGGATAAACTGGCGGTAATTCTACAATGCCCACACCGTTGCCAGGAGTGCCTTCCCACAATCGTTGAATTTTTCCTCCACAGAGTATAAAGTTTTGCTCGCATAGGAGATTACTTTATTGACCTTGTCATGCTTTTGGTATAATACTGCCGTCAAGCATGTATTAGAGAACCCTGTCTCCAGGAAGAAATCCTTGTTTCTGACAGGGTAAGCTAGGCAAGGCGCTTGTGAGAGGCTTCTCTTGAGTTGTCTTACTGCCTCGGATTGTTCTGGACCCCATTCCCACTTGATTCCCCTCTTTCAAGAGATGAATCAGGGGTCTGGTGATCTCTGCGTAGCCCTCAATGAACTTTCTGCTTTAATTAGTCAGTCCAAGGAGGCTCCTTAGTTCCCGCAGAGTTGTGGGGTCTCTCAGTTTCTGGAGTGCTTCCACTTTCTTTTCTTGGGGACAGAGACCCTGAGGAGTAATCTCATGCCCCAAGAAATTAACACGGGTTCTACACCACTGTGCTTTCTGAAAGGAAAGTTTTGCTCCGGCGGCCCTCAACTGTGTCAGAACATAACGGCTCTCTGCTATGTGTTCTTCCACAGATGAACTTTTTATGAGGACATCATCTACATAAGCCAGGTTACCCCTCGCACCCAGGTCGGGCATGGCCTTATGTAGGAAAATGTTGAATTCATTGCCGGAGTTGAGGTATCCGAAGGGAGTCCGGGTCCATGTGTACTGCTGGCCCCCAAAGGTAAAAGCCAGTTTGTATTGGTCCTCCCTACTGACAGGCACGGTCCAGTATCCATTGGTCAGGTCTATTGCTGTGAATACCTGTGACCCCTGGATCTGGGCCAGCCCTTGGTCAATGTAGGGCAGAGGCCATCGGGAAGTATGGACCCGTTTGTTGAGCTCCCTAAGGTCGGCGCAGAGTCTCCACTGGCCGTTTGGCTTCAATATTCCCAGCACCGGATTATTGAAGGTGCTGTGTACAGGACGGATTATTCCCCGGGACTCAAGGTTCTTAATTATTTCAGTAAGGGACTCCATGGATGCCAGAGGCAAACGATATTGCTTCACAAACACTGGAGTCATTCCAGGGTCCGTGGGAATTGTTGTTGTGTGGATGTCGGTGCGACCACAGTCATATGAGTCTACCGCAAAGAGATCTTGGAAATCCAAGAAAACTTGTTTCAACCTTTGCTTCTGTTCCAGAGTCACACAGGCATCAGATAGGTTGACTCTCTCTTCCACCATCTGCCTGAAGCCTGGAAAGACTTCTGGTTTGGCTATCTCAGCGGCCTCCTCCAGCTGGGTGGAGAAGTCCCTGGCCAGAGTGCTGTTTTGGACTGGAGGCTTCAGGTGGGAAAGGCAGCCCTCATGGACCTGGAAAATCACCTCGTCCCCTCTGAAGTCACAAGTCACATCATCCTTACCATAAGGGCAAGAAGTGTACACCAGGAAGTTCCCCCCATGCCGGGTGAAAATCCTGTCTGGTGTTGTATTGTCATCACTGTCACTGTCAAAACAGTTCTTGGGGATTTGTCCCAACAGTTCATTTCCTAAATCAATGGAGAAATGTCGGTCATCAACCGCCATTCCAATAGTGGTGCCTGCGGCTAGAGTAATACTCTGTAAGTCGCTGTTATCCACCTCTATTGGAATGGTGTCATGTTCTATGTCGCCTAATGGTGTTTGGTTTACCCCTAACCCTTGCTGTTGGAGAGAAGCATTTAGATGAATATAAGCATCAGGGTTTTGCAATTTTTGTCCTCTTTTAACTTTCACTTCCAGGGAGAATTGTCGGGCCCTTTCTGGGTTGGTGACTTCCTCTTTGAGCTGAATTTCAACTGCATAAGGTAGCAAATGAGCTGACCTAAATGCTTTTTCTGGATCATCAAAGCCCATTGGATTACCCGCTAATTGGGACAAAGCTTTGAAGTTTATTAGGTCCAAACTAATGGCAAAGCGATCGAGAATGTCACAATTATGGACTATGCTCTTGTTGCCAATGGAGATTTTGAGCATACACCTGCTTGGCAGGAGATGTTTGGAATTAGGTGCTTCCAGGTCCATTTCCCATTTGTCTATCAGTTTGAATGTGGGAATGGCTGGATCTTTTGGGAGTTGGCGGAACCTGGCTTTGTTGATGAAGCTCTTACCGTTGTTCACACACACTCGAGCGAGAACAGAGTCCTTCCCATCATTTAACTGAACAGGGATGAACAACTGCTCTCCAATTTGCTGAATATCAGCCAGGCTCTGAGCTGATTTTACATCTTTCTGCACTATAGGAGTGGGAGTGTCTGATTGTGGATTGGTAAAGAATTTCAGAGTGTTTCCTTCCAGTGTGGAATACCACCTTAAACTGGAAGGAAGGTTGATTTTCAGAAATAGAGTGGACACTCCATCACCAGTCTGTTGTCCTACTGCTATTACTGTCACGTCTGGAATTTGGTTGTTCTGGAAGTGAAATTCTACTTGGTCAGATTTTTGTTCAACCATGTGGCAGGTGCCTTTTAAACTAACATGGTTGACACTCTGTTTTAATTTTATTGGTCGGCTAGTCTGGGTGCAGAGGACCTTGTTCACGCAATCTATTTGGGGTGACAACCTTCTCAGGAGGTAATTCCCTAGTAAACAAGGGGTGCCCTCTGGAGTTACTACTATGACCGGGTGTTTCAGTTTGTGTCGCCCAATTTTGATGTCCAAATCTGCAGTCCCCTCGACAGGAATTTCCTTCCCGTCAAAGTTCTGCAGTTGTCCAGGAAGAGAGGTGAGAGGAATACGGTAATTCTCCCCCCTTCCTGCATTTAGTTCATCAAAGGCCCTTTTGGACAGAAGGGTGGCTTGGGATCCAGTGTCCACCAGTGCCGAAATTGTACCCTACCCCTGTACTTGTACCGGGGCATAATATCTTCCCTCCTTCTCCTCAAGGGGGCACAGATAATGCACATTTTTGGACAACTGGTGGGCTAACTTTCTGGTTTTGGACATTGCTAGCGAAGAGATTTGGGCAGAATTCTGTGGAGAGCCTGGGGAATCTGAAAGAAAAAGTTGGCAACTGGAGATCAGAGCCATTGTGGGTTCCCCTGGTTCCGGTTCTGGGCAGCTCCCCCTTTTTGGAGGCAGTCACCAGGATGGATTTGAACCAGGGGATTTTGGTATTGTGGGTTCTGGGAAGAGATGATGGGCGGCGGTAGCTCAGTCTCCATATCTCCCCAGTCTGAATTGGCATCCCTTGGGACCCATTTTTCCTTGGGAGGAGTTCCCCCATCTCTAAAGGAGAAGATCCTTTTCCCAGGATCTTCTGAGGATCCCTCTCCCTCAAATTGGAAGACCTGTACCTCCTCCACAAAGTGGGTCTGTTTGGGTCCTTTGTTTCTCCTACCCCCCCTCTGCTCCTTGGGAGGCAGGCTTTCAGGGGCAGGAGGTTTTGGGGTTTTTCGGCGCATTATTTTTATTTTCGATTGGCTTCTGCACCTCATAGATCTGGGTAGCCTGTTCAATCACCCAGTCTAAAGATTTTTTCTCATGAAAATCTCTCACGATCTGGGTCATTATGGATTTGGGTAAGGCATGGAAAAACGTATTGATAAATTCTCTGCTATCCGTGCGCACCCTTCTGGTGGTCTGCGCAAAAGCACGCTTTAATTCTTGCACAAACTCTTGTGGGGCCTGACCCTCCCCACATTGCAAATTGTAGGCTGCCTTGCGAGCCTCTTGAGGATTTCTGTGCACAGAAAAATGTTTCAAGATGGCCGCCCTGTATGTGGACCACCTTGAATGGTTTTGATCCTCCAGCCCTGCAAAGAAACTGGAGTATTCTGGTGAGAAGGTCCATTTGACGTACTGGATGCAGCTTATGCTGTCCTTCAAATGGAAAGTCTCCATCATTTGTTCATAGAGCTCCAAGTGTTCCCAAACAGAATACTTGGCGTTCTTATGATAAGGCGTGATGACACTCCTTATTGCCTTTATTTGTTTCAATGGGTCCTTAAGCAAGGCCCTTTTTGCCTTATTGGCCTTTTTGATTCGGGTAACCCTGGTTCATTCATCCTCTAACTCAGAAGCACTGCTCCCAGAGGTGCCCGTCTGATCTTCCAGGTTTTCCCGGATTCTGCGAGCCTGGGAATGGCTGGCAGAATGTGGGGACCTGGTCTCCTGTGTCCTGTAATGCTCAGAGGAGTCTTCAGATCCCTCCTTGCTGCCAGGATTTGATGGGTACCCCCCCCACTGACCTAACTGGGCAGAGGTTTTCAGGATGCCCTTAATGGGCCTACTCTCCTGGGGTTCCCCACTAAATTGCACTGTGCTTGGGTGCCCATACCCGGATGTCCGCCCATCCATTCCTGGGAGGTACTGGCCTGTGAGCCCCATACTTCTAGCTGGATAGAAATCTGCCATCCCCGTGGCCCTGGGCTCATGTGCGCGAGGGGACATGGGGGTGGCAGAGTCCAGGGATTGGGAGAGATGAAGGCCTCTGGAGCTAGGGCTCCTGACGTTATGCTCAGGAGTTTCTCTTTCCCAGCGAACCTCATCTCTATCCGCCCCTGCTTCCTGTTGCAAAGCAAGAGCCTGCGCTTTCAGTTCCTCAGTTAAGGCCTTACTAGACTCTGTCAGTCTCTCCTGCATCGCTACCTGTTGCTGGAGCTTATCATTGTGCTGGCAGAGAGCGTCATTCTCCCTCTGTGCCTCCTGATTGGTCCTGGAGTACTGGGCCAGTCTCTGCTGCAGGAGGGTTACCTCCTCAGTCCCATCCCTACTGGCCTGCTCCTTTCTTGCCAGATCCTCCTCCACCCTCCTGGTGTGCTCTAACAAGTTCTGGTGTTCTTTTTGGAGGTCACCCAGTCCCTGGAGGGCCAGGTGATTTTCTTCCATTTTCCTTTTTAAGTGGCAGACTTCCTGGCCTAAGGTATCCCTTTCCTGACTAAGAGCCTGCATCTGTGCCGCCAGGTCATCCCTTTGACTTTGGAAGGCACCAGCTTCTGGTGTTCTTCATCAAACTCTGCCTGGGTATCCAGGTCTTTCAAAATCAATTTATTGCTTTCCTCTTTCTCTCTGTCTAGTTGGATTTGCAGGGTGGCTACCTGCTCTGTGCATGCCCTGTTGAAATTGATCTGTTGCTCCAGCTTTTTCTGGCTCTGCAGTAAGGAGTCCAAACTGTCTTGGTGCTCCATCTGCAAAGCCAGAATTCTGGTATCCTGGTCTGTCTTTTCCTGTTGCAGTATATCCATGTCCTCTTTTATTTTAATGATATACTGCCTACTATCATTTTCCGACTCCTGGCTCCTCTGCAGCCTCTGCTCAGAAGAGACCAGGTCAGATTGGGCCTTTTCTAACGCCATCTGTTGCCTATTTGCCAGATCTTGGCCTTCAGCACATTTGTCCTGCATGGCTCCCATATATAGATACAAATATGCCGCTATCCTAACCATCTTGTCGTGGTCATCTTTAACTTTAGGAGCCATGTATAATTCACTCAGGGCCACATGTAATGGACCCTGATCTCTCCATGTATCTGACCCTGTTTCAGTGACCTGTTGCGCGATTGCCTGCAACCAGACCGTTTGGTCCTGATGAGTCCACTCACCTCTCACAAATAGCTTATGTAAGAAGTGCTCTCTGGCTATTTTCATATCTACCAAGGTCGTCATTCTGGAATTTGAGTTCCTTCCTGACTTACAGAAGTTTGTATTTTATTTTGCAAAACAGACTGTTTCCTTAGAGCGTTCCTTTGAGGGATGCTTTCATAGTGTAAAACAGCATGGTGATCTAACCGGATATGTGTATCTGGTCAGTTGGCACACTGTAATAATCTGCACAAGTGGTAAATCTAACCCAGAATATCCCGGCTCCGAGCCCCCACTTTTGTAAGCGATATTCAATCAACACTACAGCTAAGTCAATGCCTAGTCTGGGATGCTGAGGAAAACCTTTATTGATGTATTTTTATATTGAGTTCAGTACTCTGGATGACAACCCTTGTATAACACCCCCCTCTTAGAATCCCCCTGACCCCACTGAGCCAAGAAGTAGGTTTGTTTTGCAAATTAAAAGGTTTATTTGAAAAATTAAACAATATATATATATCACACTTTTATAATAAATTAATATCTGATAGTACACTGAGACATATGATGTGGATCCACAATGGGTAATGTTACAGTGGTACACTTGATTACTTAGGAGTAGTATAGAGGATGAGGTAGCTGAGAGTGCTTTTATGGCTTCAAGGACAACGCAATGATGAATGAAATGCAGTACAGAAAATAACTTGATATGGCTTCAACAAAAGGCAATGTAATCACTTTTCCTTGACAATTCACTCCCCCCCTATGCAATATAAGAAATGGAAGGAGAGCACACAGTCTTCAAGAGTCCCAACAAAATGCAATACGAAATGCAGTTCCCCCCCAGCAAGCTTAGAGGAAAACAGGTAGAGGTTTGAAACACAGGCCCAAAATGCTTTTAAATGTGATGGCAATGAAGTGAAAAGGTGCTAAAATTGCTTTTAATTCCCTCTAGAGGTTCAGGGTAGGTGATGGCTACTTTATATTAGTTCAGGCTCACTTTAACAATACTCTATGAATGATAAGCAGATTGCAAACGAATTTTAGCAAAGAGAAGCAAAAAGCTGCTGATTTCTACAGATGAAGAAATCGGGCCAAATCGCAAATCGCGGTAAATTTTGCGAGTGCGTGTCTCGCGATTACGGAAAAAGTATAGAGAGTAGGTAGTCGGTTCGTTGGAAAGCCTAGATTCTAAGCTTTCAGATGAAAGTTAAATCTCGTTCCTAGCACAAAAGGTTCCGGAGATACGGATGATTTAAGAAAGGTAGATTTTCGGATTTAAAGTAAAACTCAGCTACAGAATTGACAGGTGACAGTTGTGCAGCTTTAAAATTGACAGATGACACGATTTCTAGGAGGCTGTTCTAATTAGGTTAAAATAGCTTGAATTAGATTATTTTAACTAAGAGATTGGGTTCTGCACAGTTCTGGCGGATACTCACTCCTAATTTTGAAATGAATGGGCCTCGTCACGGATCTAGTCAACTGGACTGGACTGGGCGGTTCTGCTCACAGCTTCTGGGTCAGCTCTGCTCTGCTGGTCTAGCCTCTCTGGATACGGCGGGTCAATCAGGCACCGGTTCTGCTCACAGCGGTCTGGGTCTGGTCTGCGGTCCCGGCAACAGTTCTTGGCAAAGAATTCAAACAGCTCGCCCGGCTGTTGAATAGTTTGGTTAGGTTTGCTGGATTCTGAAGGCCAGCTGAGAATAGTTCTCAGTTTGTGGGTTTAGGCCCTTGCTTAAAGTTCTGAAGTAAAGTTCTGGTCTTTGGAGATTGATGGATGTGAAGTCTGGAGTCTCCCGGCAGAGCGTCCCGCAGAAAACGGAGTTGAATCTCCCTACCTGTCTCAGCAGTCTCTTTTTATGTGTTTTAAAAAGTGGGTGGAGAGGCTAGCATCCCTAAGCCTGCCCCTCTCTTGATTTGATAGATCAATAGATTCTTTGGTCCCTGATTTGGGAAGGGATAGTGTGTCAGAGTGATGTCATTTTTATGACCTGCAGAAATGACACTCCCCTGGTCAATGTGCACACAAATCTATTCCTGATCCAAATACATATTTATCTATGTACCATTTTTCTAATATTATAGGTCCAGTTAACATATTTTCTGTAGCACCAAACCATCCGATCCCTGTCTTTGTACGATGTCGTGTCCACTGATGACAGAATTCTCCCCTTTTCATCCAGATAACGACCTCTAAACCTTTCCAGATTTTACACAAATGTGCACTAGGGGGATGGGTTTCAGATGATAAAGTGTCAGATTTTTAACATGCATACATTTGGAGTGAGACCCTATTTTCCGCTAGCAACCCCCCAGAATACACCACACGGTCCTAACACCTCTTAAAACGTGCACAGAAAAATCACAAGAATAATGATATTACTTATATAATTCTGACAAGTCCGTACTATGAATTATCCATCTTTTTTTAAATTATGCCCTGGTCAAAAAGGGGTGTGGCTTCCCACATCACAGGGTGGAATAACTGGTTTATTCACTTCCTCCAAGCTCAGCTGCTAGCAGAGGCACTGCCCCTCCCAGTTCTCCCAAGAGGAAGCCACTTTACGCCCCCCCCCCAATATAACATTTGCCTGAGTCCAGGACAAGGCTTTGTTCAACCTCCTGCAGTCTGCAGGTCCCCTCCCTTAATTCAATCAGGGAGGTGTGATCTCCTTTTGGCGGGGAAGCGGAGGCAGCCAGGCCTGGGAATGCAGTTTGATCAAGTTTCAACTCCTGTCGGGGGTAGTTGTCAGGCAGAATTCAGCTAAATGTCACTTTAGTTCCCAGTTTAAATCAAAACTTACAATGTTTACATATACATTAAATAATTACTTCCTTCAAGTCATTTCAGAATATAGTTTTACATTGTGTCCACCTCTTAGCAAGTCTTTCCTTGGCCTGGTTTTGGTTCCTCTGTTCAGTTTTACACAAAAGTCTGTTGGTTTTAAAACGCCGGCTTTCTGATACTGGTGAGTACCGGTATTGCAACCATTTTTGGGATTAAGAAAATGAATTCCCCACAGTTCTGGGTTGCTTTTGGCAATCAGCATTGCCATTCCCAATGGTTTCAGGCTACTGTCTGTGTAGCCCAATGGTGGTTTTAGGCGGTGCCCTCCTCTGCTCACAACCTAGGCAAAAATGGGTGGCAGCCTATTCTTCATGTTTTCCCTGTGTACTCGCTAGGGAGTTCTGGCCATCATTATGTTTTCCATGCCAGTACTGCACAGTTTTATGGTAGGGCTTGGATGCATGGGCAAAAACATCCCACAAGCCCCCCCTCTTGCGACGGCCATTCTGTCCTTTCACTGATGGAACTCGCAAGATCTGAGATGTTCGCCTCCTCTTCTTCCAATTCCATAGATGGCACAGTTCAGCATCTTTTCCTCCCTCCAGTCGATCAATCAGTTCTCCTTGCTGGTCCTGATGGGAGGATTGGGCGGTACCCCGGGCCCCTCGGGTCTCTGCTCCCGGTACCCGGATCGTCCTCCTTGGCCAGTCTCCAGGTTTTCTTTCTCCTAGGATGACAAAGGAAAGCAGCAATACCTATTCGTAGACATTTCTTCCCCACCATTGATATAGTGGGGTGGCATATACATTTTATAGTCGAAACATTTGCGTTCTTATTTTAACAAAAACAAGATACAACCATAAGACATTTTCTTTTTTCCAATCATAATATTTGAGAGACTATATGTGGGATATTTTAGGGTTGGAATTGAATTACTCTGGGGCGGTCCCCTCTGGTATTGCAGAGGACTCCTCCAGTTGCTGCAGGGTGTGCCTGGGATGGCAACACTTTAGCTGATTTATATGTACCCACTTGTCTTCCCCTTCTGCCAAACTGCCTTTGGGGATGCGGATCTTGTATGCAACAGGGGAGATCTTGTCTATAATTTCAAACGGTCCCTTCAATGTAGGCAAGAATTTTCGCTGTTTGGCATGGTTCCTTTGGAAATTGTATAGATAGACCCGATCACCCACCTTATATTCCTTTCGGGTAGTTTTCAAATCATAGTGGGTCTTCATTCTCTTGGCTGATCTTTCTAGATTCCGCTGAGCATAGGCAAAAGCATGTTGAAGGTGTTTCCTTAAATTCTCCACCTACTCATGAGTTGTGGAGGCATTTATTTATTTATTTTATTTATTTTTTACATTTGTAAAGCGCACTACAGCCCCAAGGCATTGAGGCGCTGTTTACATGAAAGTGTACGTAGTCATGTGTACATTAGGACATGCGGTTACTTGGTTACAACATATGTGCTAGGTTACAGAGTACAGATGCGAAAGCGGCGCCTGTCTTTTAGACAAACAGGCTAGTTTTAATGGCCTTGCGGAAAGCTAGGTGAGAGTCGATTACCCTAAGGTGTGAAGATAGTGCGTTCCAGTGGGTGGCAGCGATGGCTGGGAAGCTGGAGCCCCCTGCACGCACTCTGCAGGTTTTGGGCTTGGTGATCAAGTTGGTGTAGGCTAGCCTGGATGGCTTTGTGGAAGTGGGGAAGGCGATGCGCTGGGCGAGGTAGGGGGGTGCCAGATCATGGAGGCATTTGTGAGTGATGGAGAGGATTTTAAAGATGATTCTTTGTTTGACAGGAAGCCAGTGAACCTGTCTCCTTAGGTCTGATATGTGGTCCTTTTTTGAGAATCCCGTGGCAGCCCTAAGGGCATTGTTCTGGACAAGTTGGAGTTTGGCGATGTTTTTGCTGGAGGTGCCTCCGAGGAGAGCATTACAGTAGTCCAGTCTTGAGCCGATAGTGGCTCTAGCGATGGTAAGGCAGTTCTGTGTCGTTAGGAAGGGTCTTACTGCGTTGAGCAGTTTTGAGTAGTATGCTGAAGAGGCAGCAATGGCGTTAACCTGTCTATTCATGGTAAGATTAGAGTCAAGGTAGACACCCAGAGTTTTTACTGTATGGGACACAGCGATGGGTATATTATCGATGGTGAAGGAGCGATATTTCTTGTTGAGGTTGCCCAGGATGGTAGGTGACCCAACGAGCAGAAGCTCGGTTTTGTCACTGTTTAGGCATAGCCAATTTTCAGCCATCCAGGCTTGGATAGTACAGTAGATGGAGTTGAGGGATATCCTATCTGCCTCATAGTCACCTGTGAGGGGGATGAGCACCTGGGTGTCATCAGCGTAGTTAGTATATGAGATACCCAGGGTGTCAAGAAGGTTGAAAAGGGGCCTAGTAAATAGGTTGTAGAGGGTGGGCGCAATGCAGGAGCCCTGAGGAACCCCACATTTGATCTGACTAGGGGAGGAGCATGCTGAGTCTGAGAAGACTTTCATGGCCCTATCCTGTAGAAAGGAGGTGATCCAAGCACATGCTTTAGGGGAGAAGTTAGCTGCGATGGAGAGGTGATGGCAAAGAGTATTATGGTCCACGAGGTCAAACGCGGCCGATAGATCAAGAAGCAGAAGGAGCGCTGGTTTACCAGCGTCTCTGATGTCGTCCATTTGATTTTTTAAATCGAGGAGGGCGGTTTCGGTGCCGTGTCGTGGCCTGAAGCCTGATTGCCGAAGGGCCAGAAGGTGGTGATCCTCGAGGAATTTCTGGACTTGCAGGTAGGCTGCTTTGTCCAGAATTTTAAGCAGGAAGGGGACGGTGGTAATGGGCCTGTAGTTCCCTGGTGCCGCGGGGTCGAGGGAGGGCTTCTTGAGGAGCGGTCGTACCCAAGCCTCCTTGAGGTCAGATGGGACGTGGCCAGACTGGAAGGAGGCATTGATGAATGCTGTCAGGAAGGGTGCGAGTGTCGCGCCGCAGTCCTTGATGAGCTGAGAGGGGCAGGCGTCGCCCTTACAGTTAGATGGTTTAATGGTTTTTAGGAGGGAAATTACTTCGGATTCCGTTACGTCCTTGAAGTTGAATACAGGGGAGGGTTTGATTTTGGTCTCTTTGTTCTGTTTGCTATTCTGAGTGGCAATTAGGAGAGTAAGGGCCTTTTGGTGAGCTTGGATTTTTGTTTGTAGGGTGTTTAGTTTGTTGAGCATGGCAGATTGGATGTCGTTGCACCATTTCTCATCCTTCAGGAGGGTGGGTGGCGGGGTGGAAGGGGTTTCCAGCTCCCTGAAAATGGTGAAGATTTCCCTTGTGCCGGATTTGGCGTTGGCTATCCTAGTGTTAAAAGCGTTTGCTTTAGCATGGACTATGCTTAGTTTATAGTCTTTGGAGATGGTCTTGAAAGCTAGTTTGGTTGCATCATTGGGGTTGGCTTTCCAGGCTGCGAGGGTGGCTCGTTTCTTTGTACGCATTTGGAGCAGATCCTGGGTGAACCAGACATTGGTGTGCTTGGATTTCTTAGCTTTCCTGAGAGTGAGGGGGGCAATAGCGTCAACTGCTTGAGTGATTGCTAGCTTGAAGGATCTGGCAAGGGTTTCTGGGTCCTGCGAGAAAGGGGCCTGGAGTGCGGGCACTTTCAGGAGTGGGGTAATGTTCTCCGCTGTGAGTTGACGGGAGCTTCTGGAGAGCCCTGGGGGGAGAGGGATAGTGGGCAGGGGGGGCTCCTTGGAGGTATCGATGTTGAATTGGATGTAGTGATGGTCGGACCACGGTATGGGTGAGTTCTCAGTAATAAGTACTGGGCAGTTGTGGTGGCTGATCCAATCCAGTGAGCGTCCTTTGGAGTGGGTGGGAAGGGCGATGGCTTGCGCGAATCCTAAGGTGGATAGGGCTTTTTCCAAGGTGGCTGCGTGGGCGTCTTTGGGATCATTAAGGCCAAGATTAAGGTCACCTGCGAGTAGGACTTTGGATGTCTTTTTCAAGTTGCTGGAGAGGGCGTGAATGAGGGAATCATGGAATTCAGTGATAGGCCCCGGGGGGCGATAGACGATGTGGAGGGCCAAAGTCATGTTAGGGGAGAGATTGATTTTGAGTGGGAGGTGGTCGCAGTTGTGGCCAAGGTTGCCTTCTGTTCTTCTGATAGCAAGGCTTTCTTTGGCGATGAGAGCTACTCCGCCGCCCCTAGTGAGGGGTCTATCTTGTCTGTGGATAGTATAGCCGTCAGGGATGGCAAGGGCGAGGGCTGGGCCCGAGGTTTCATTCAGCCAGGTTTCAGTGATAATGAGGAGGTCTGTCTTGTTTTTGAGTATGAGGTCATGGATATCCAGGGCATGGGCTGGGATGGATCGGGCATTGACCAGGCCACATTTCAGAGAAGTGGTAAGTACAGGTCCATGTACAGGCTTGGGGGTATCATGCACAGTGCTAACAGTGTGCGCAACAGGCGCAAGCAGTTTGGTAGCGGTGGGGGCATAAGGCACATCAATAACAGTATTAGGCACATCAATAACAGTGTGCGCATCAGGCGCAAGCAATATGGTAGCAGTGGGGGCATCAGGCACATCAATAACAGTATTAGGCACATCAATAACAGTGTGCGCATCAGGCGCAAGCAGTTTGGTAATAGTGGGGGCATCAGGCATATCAATGTCAGTAGGCGTACAGACATCAGCTAGCACTTGCTCTGTGAGTGTGGTAGAGACAAGAGGCGGTGTGTGGCCAGCCTGGAGTGGGTTATGTTCATTGGTGGGGGTGGCGACTGCTAGTGGCGTTGTTACTGGAGGGCGTTGTGGTGCTGCGGTGGCCGCAGGAGGCATGTGACGGAGGGCAGATGGGCGGCGTATGGTTGCCTGGATCGGCCGATGTCGCGCAGAGCAGAATGTTCTCCCCCCCAGGCGTTTGTTCCGCGTGCGGAGGTGCGGAGTGAGGGAAGTTGGAGGGGCCAGGGCTGTGCGCGATCTTAATCGTGCGTTCCTAGCAGAGGGTAGGGGTGGCATCAGGTGGTGAATCAAAGTGATGAGGCTCATGCTTGCAGCCTTACCTTTGGTGATGTGGCCAGCCGCGCCGACGAGCGCCGTCGAGCAGCATTTATCCGTTTCTGCTCTTGGGTCCTGTAGATCAAATGCTGGGGAAGCACCATCTTGCGTCCAGTCATCAACTCAAATGGTGACATTTTAATTGCAGATGAAGTGGTAGATCTGATGGCCATTAGGACCAGAGGTAATCGGATATCCCAACTTGGCCCAGAATCTGCCACAAACTTTTTTAAGATGCTCACAATGGTTCGGTTATATCTCTCCACTGCTCCAGAAGAAGCTGGCATGTAAGAAATGTGTAGCTTCCTTTTAACCCCCAGTATCTCCCACATCTTTGTCATTACTTCACTGGTGAAGTGGCTACCTCTGTCTGACTCAATCCTTTGAGGTAGACCAAAACGGGAAAAGATGTGGTTAATCATCAGGGCAGCTGCTGTTTCTGCCTTGCAGTTTGGGGCTGGGAGACATTCCACCCACTTGGTAAACAAGCATGTAACGGTCAACATGTACTTGTTTCCTCTAGACGAGCGAATTACAGGGCCTACAAAGTCGATTTGCAAATCTGACCATGGCAGTGTCATCCCCCTCTTTTGGAGAGGCGCACGGTGTGTGAGGGATGATGGCTGAAATTGTGCACACACAAGACACCCCTTCAAGTATTGGTCGAGGTCCTGCCCCATGTGTGGCCAGTATGCAACCTCTCTTAAGATTTCCAGTGTTGTGTGAAACCCCCTATGACCGGCGGTGGCCGCATCATGGGCGTGACTTAAAATCAGGCTTCGGAATGAGGTAGGAACCACCCACTGATCGTGGCCAGCTTTGGATTTCCTTACCAGCAAACCGTCTTGGATTCGGAACATTTTTGGACATTTCATCAACACTCTTAGGTCCTCTTTCCCAATGTAATCGGTATCCGTCAGGGGAAAGTTCTCAGGGTCCTCAAGGTGTTGGTAAAACTTACCATTAATTGGATCCCCCTTCTGAGCTGTAATGAAATCAGCATCAGGGGTCTCCTTACTCCATTGTGCAGTTGAAAAATCATTGTGAGCATTTGTCCGGGACCTAGTGATAGCATTGACCTGGATTTCCCCCAATAGGGACTCTATTTCTATTAGATCCCCTTGGATGGCCCCAGTTTTGGCCAGCTGATCAGCTAAGTCATTTCCAGTTTTGTCTGGTCCCTCTACTTTGGAATGACCCTTGATCTTTTTCCAGTAGATGGTCATCCCATTCGATGTGACCAGATCATCAATGTTTTGGATTAACTTCCCATGTTTGAAGGGTTTGTTATTAGCACATAACATGCCTCTGGTTTTCCAATTAACCAGGTGCTCCACGAACCCGTTCCGTACATAATCGGAATCTGTGATTATGACCAGTTCGTGGACTTGATGTTGGACAGCAGTGAGGATGGCCTGATGCACAGCCATCAATTCTGCCACCTGACTACTTCGGGGACTAATTTTGTATCCAGCAGAGGGTTCTGGTGACTCATTCACCCATGCATTCCCTACGCCGGCCACCAATTCTTTCTCCCCGTTGTTGTCAACATGGTAAGAGCATCCATCCACATAGACAGTGGGCATTCCCTCACACTTGTCTTCTTCAAAGACTTTGTGGGGGGAATTAAGGCATGCCTCCATGTTGTCCTTTATTTTTAGACTTTCGTCCTCGAGACAGTTTTCTCTGGCACAATCATGCAAGTCAGCCAGACCTTGCGCGAGGGGACTCTTCTTGTTTTGGCCATATCTGACCTCTACAGGAAAGCCTTGCATTGACAGAATCCAGGAAGTAATTCGGGAATTACTCCCATTTCCGGCCCGGATTCTGTCACTTTGGAGATATTGCAGAGGCTGGTGTGGAATCTCCACTATGATGTGTTCCCCCTGGATAAACTGGCGGTAATTCTACAATGCCCACACCGTTGCCAGGAGTGCCTTCTCACAATCATTGAATTTTTCCTCCACAGAGTATAAAGTTTTGCTCGCATAGGAGATTACTTTATTGACCTTGTCATGCTTTTGGTATAATACTGCCGTCAAGCACGTATTAGAGAACCCTGTCTCCAGGAAGAAATCCTTGTTTCTGACAGGGTAAGCTAGGCAAGGCGCTTGTGAGAGGCTTCTCTTGAGTTGTCTTACTGCCTCGGATTGTTCTGGACCCCATTCCCACTTGACTCCCCCCTTTCAAGAGATGAATCAGGGGTCTGGTGATCTCTGCGTAGCCCTCAATGAACTTTCTGCAGTAATTAGTCAGTCCAAGGAGGCTCCTTAGTTCCCGCAGAGTTGTGGGGTCTTTCAGTTTCTGGAGTGCTTCCACTTTCTTTTCTTGGGGACAGAGACCCTGAGGAGTAATCTCATGCCCCAAGAAATTAACACAGGTTCTACACCACTGTGCTTTCTGAAAGGAAAGTTTTGCTCCAGCGGCCCTCAACTGTGTCAGAACATAACGGCTCTCTGCTATGTGTTCTTCCACAGATGAACTTTTTATGAGGACATCATCTACATAAGCCAGGTTACCCCTCGCACCCAGGTCGGGCATGGCCTTATGTAGGAAAATGTTGAATTCATTGCCGGAGTTGAGGTATCCGAAGGGAGTCCGGGTCCATGTGTACTGCTGGCCCCCAAAGGTAAAAGCCAGTTTGTATTGGTCCTCCCTACTGACAGGCACGGTCCAGTATCCATTGGTCAGGTCTATTGCTGTGAATACCTGTGACCCCTGGATCTGGGCCAGCCCTTGGTCAATGTAGGGCAGAGGCCATCGGGAAGTATGGACCCGTTTGTTGAGCTCCGTAAGGTCGGCGCAGAGTCTCCACTGGCCGTTTGGCTTCAATATTCCCAGCACCGGATTATTGAAGGTGCTGTGTGCTGGACTGATTATTTCCGGGGACTCAAGGTTCTTAATTATTTCAGTATGGGACTCCATGGATGCGAGAGGCAAACGATATTGCTTCACAAACACTGGAGTCATTCCAGGGTCCGTGGGAATTGTTGTTGTGTGGATGTCGGTGCGACCACAGTCATATGAGTCTACCGTAAAGAGATCTTGGAAATCCAAGAAAACTTGTTTCAACCTTTGCTTCTGTTCCAGAGTCACACAGGCATCAGCTAGGTTGACTCTCTCTTCCACCATCTGCCTGAAGCCTGGAAAGACTTCTGGTTTGGCTATCTCAGCGGCCTCCTCCAGCTCCTCCAGCTGGGTGGAGAAGTCCCTGGTCAGAGTGCTGATTTGGACTGGAGGCTTCAGGTGGGAAAGGCAGCCCTCATGGACCTAGAAAATCACCTCGTCCCCTCTGAAGTCACAAGTCACATCATCCTTACCATAAGGGCAAGAAGTGTACACCAGGAAGTTTCCCCCATGCCGGGTGAAAATCCTGTCTGGTGTTGTATTGTCATCACTGTCACTGTCAAAACAGTCCTTGGGGATTTGTCCCAACAGTTCATTTCCTAAATCAATGGAGAAATGTCGGTCATCAACCGCCATTCCAATGGTGGTGCCTGCGGCTAGAGTAATACTCTGTAAGTCGCTGTTATCCACCTCTATTGGAATGGTGTCATGTTCTCTGTTGACTAATGGCGTTGGGTTTACCCCTAACCCTTGCTGTTGGAGAGAAGCATTTAGATGAATATAAGCATCAGGGTTTTGCAATTTTTGTCCTCTTTTAACTTTCACTTCCAGGGAGAATTGTCAGGCCCTTTCTGGGTTGGTGACTTCCTCTTTGAGCTGAATTTCAACTGCATAAGGTAGCAATTGAGCTGACCTAAATGCTTTTTCTGGATCATCAAAGCCCATGGGATTATCCGCTAATTGGGACAAAGCTTTGAAGTTTATTAGGTCCAAACTAATGGCAAAGCGATCGAGAATGTCACTGCCTAAGTAAAAGGCGGCAGTGACGTCTCGCACGACCCAACAATTATGGACTATGCTCTTGTTGCCAATGGAGATTTTGAGCATACACCTGCTTGGCAGGAGATGTTTGGAATTAGGTGCTTCCAGGTCCATTTCCCATTTGTCTATCAGTTTGAATGTGGGAATGGCTGGATCTTTTGGGAGTTGGCGGAACCTGGCTTTGTTGATGAAGCTCTTACCGTTGTTCACACACACTCGAGCGAGAACAGAGTCCTTCCCATCATTTAACTGAACAGGGATGAACAACTGCTCTCCAATTTGCTGAATATCAGCCAGGCTCTGAGCTGATTTCACATCTTTCTGCACTATAGGAGTGGGAGTGTCTGATTGTGGATTGGTAAAGAATTTCAGAGTGTTTCCTTCCAGTGTGGAATACCACCTTAAACTGGAAGGAAGGTTGATTTTCAGAAATAGAGAGGACCCCCCATCACCAGTCTGTTGTCCTACTGCTATTACTGTCACGTCTGGAATTTGGTTGTTCTGGAAGTGAAATTCTACTTGGTCAGATTTTTGTTCAACCATGTGGCAGGTGCCGTTTAAACTAACATGGTTGACACTCTGTTTTAATTTTATTGGTCGGCTAGTCTGGGTCCAGAGGACCTTGTTCACGCAATCTATTAGGGGTGACAACATTCTCAGGAGGTCATTCCCTAGTAAACAAGGGGTGCCCTCTGGAGTTACTACTATGACCGGGTGTTTCACCTTCTGTCGCCCAATTTTGATGTCCAAATCTGCAGTCCCCTCGACAGGAATTTCCTTCCCGTCAAAGTTCTGCAGTTGTACAGGAAGAGAGGTGAGAGGAATACGGTAATTCTCCCCCCTTCCTGCATTTAGTTCATCAAAGGCCCTTTTGGACAGAAGGGTGGCTTGGGATCCAGTGTCCACCAGTGCCGAAATTGTACCCTGCCCCTGTACTTGTACCGGGGCATAATATCTTCCCTCCTTCTCCTCAAGGGGGCACAGATAATGCACATTTTTGGACAACTGGTGGGCTAACTTTCTGGTTTTGGACATTGCTAGCGAAGAGATTTGGGCAGAATTCTGTGGAGAGCCTGGGGAATCTGAAAGAAAAAGTTGGCAACTGGAGATCAGAGCCATTGTGGGTTCCCCTGGTTCTGGTTCTGGGCAGCCCCCCCTTTTTGGAGGCAGTCACCAGGATGGATTTGAACCAGGGGATTTTGGTATTGTGGGTTCTGGGAAGAGATGATGGGCGGCGGTAGCTCAGTCTCCATATCTCCCCAGTCTGAATTGGCATCCCTTGGGACCCATTTTTCCTTGGGAGGAGTTCCCCCATCTCTGAAGGAGAAGATCCTTTTCCCAGGATCTTCTGAGGATCCCTCTCCCTCAAATTGGAAGACCTGTACCTCCTCCACAAAGTGGGTCTGCTTGGGTCCTTTGTTTCTCCTACCCCCCCCCCCCCCTGCTCCTTGGGAGGCAGGCTTTCAGGGGCAGGAGGTTTTGGGGTTTTTCGGCGCATTATTTTTATTTTCGATGGGCTTCTGCACCTCATAGATCCGGGTAGCCTGTTCAATGACCCAGTCTAAAGATCTTTTCTCATGAAAATCTCTCACGATCTGGGTCATTATGTATTTGGGTAAGGCATGGAAAAACGTATTGATAAATTCTATGCTATCTGTGCGCACCCTTCTGGTGGTCTGCACAAAAGCACGCTTTAATTCTTGCACAAACTCTTGTGGGGCCTGATCCTCCCCACATTGCAAATTGTAGGCTGCCTTGCGAGCCTCTTGAGGATTTCTGTGCACAGAAAAATGTTTCAAGATGGCCGCCCTTTATGTGGACCACCTTGAATGGTTTTGATCCTCCAGCCCTGCAAAGAAACTGGAGTATTCTGGTGAGAAGGTCCATTTGACGTACTGGATGCAGCTACTGCTGTCCTTCAAATGGAAAGTCTCCATCATTTGTTCATAGAGCTCCAAGTGTTCCCAAACAGAATACTTGGCGTTCTTATGATAAGGCGTGATGACACTCCTTATTGCCTTTATTTGTTTCAATGGGTCCTTAAGCAAGGCCCTTTTTGCCTTATTGGCCTTTTTGGTTCGGGTAACCCTGGTTCATTCATCCTCTGACTCAGAAGCACTGCTCCCAGAGGTGCCCGTCTGATCTTCCAGGTTTTCCCGGATTCTGCGAGCCTGGGAATGGCTGGCAGAATGTGGGGACCTGGTCTCCTGTGTCCTGTAATGCTCAGAGGAGTCTTCAGATCCCTCCTTGCTGCCAGGATTTGATGGGTACCCCCCCCCCACTGACCTAACTGGGCAGAGGTTTTCAGGATGCCCTTAATGGGCCTACTCTCCTGGGGTTCCCCACTAAATTGCACTGTGCTTGGGTGCCCATACCCAGATGTCCGCCCATCCATTCCTGGGAGGTACTGGCCTATGAGCCCCATACTTCTAGCTGGATAGTAATCTGCCATCCCCGTGGCCCTGGGCTCAAGTGCGCGAGGGGACACGGGGGTGGCAGAGTCCAGGGATTGGGAGAGATGGAGGCCTCTTGTGCTAGGGTTCCTGACGTTATGCTCAGGAGTTTCTCTTTCCCAGCGAACCTCATCTCTATCCGCCCCTGCTTCCTGTTGCAAAGCAAGAGCCTGCGCTTTCAGTTCCTCAGTTAAGGCCTTACTAGACTCTGTCAGTCTCTCCTGCATCGCTACCTGTTGCTGGAGCCTATCATTGTGCTGGCAGAGTGCGTCATTCTCCCTCTGTGCCTCCTGATTGGTCCTGGAGTACTGGGCCAGTCTCTGCTGCAGGAGGGTTACCTCCTCAGTCCCATCCCTACTGGCCTGCTGCTTTCTTGCCAGATCCTCCTCCACCCTCCTGGTGTGCTCTAACAAGTTCTGGTGTTCTTTTTGGAGGTCACCCAGTCCCTGGAGGGCCAGGTGATTTTCTTCCATTTTCCTTTTTAAGTGGCAGACTTCCTGGCCTAAGGTATCCCTTTCCTGACTAAGAGCCTGCATCTGTGCCGCCAGGTCGTCCCTTTGACTTTGGAAGGCACCAGCTTCTGGTGTTCTTCATCAAACTCTACCTGGGTATCCAGGTCTTTCAAAATCAATTTATTGCTTTCCTCTTTCTCTCTGTCTAGTTGGATTTACAGGGTGGCTACCTGCTCTGTGCATGCCCTGTTGAAATTGATCTGTTGCTCCAGCTTTTTCTGGCTCTGCAGTAAGGAGTCCAAACTGTCTTGGTGCTCCTTCTGCAAAGCCGAATTCTGGTATCCTGGTCTGTCTTTTCCTGTTGCAGTATATCCATGTCCTCTTTTATTTTAATGATATACTGCCTACTATCATTTTCTGACTCCTGGCTCCTCTGCAGCCTCTGCTCAGAAGAGACAAGGTCAGATTGGGCCTTTTCTAACGCCATCTGTTGCCTATTTGCCAGGTCTTGGCCTTCAGCACATTTGTCCTGCATGGCTCCCATATATAGATACAAATATGCCGCTATCCTAACCATCTTGTCGTGTTCATCTTTAACTTTAAGAGCCATGTATAATTCACTCAGGGCCACATGTAATGGACCCTGATCTCTCCATATATCTGACCCTGTTTCAGTGACCTGTTGCGCGATTGCCTGCAACCAGACCGTTTGGTCCTGATGAGTCACTCACCTCTCACAAATAGCTTATGTAAGAAGTGCTCTCTGGCTATTTTCATATCTACCAAGGTCGTCATTCTGGAATTTGAGTTCCTTCCTGACTTACAGAAGTTTGTATTTTATTTTGCAAAACAGACCGTTTCCTTAGAGCGTTCCTTTGAGGGATGCTTTCATAGTGTAAAACAGCGTGGTGATCTAACCGGATATGTGTATCTGGTCAGTTGGCACACTGTATTAATCTGCACAAGTGGTAAATCTAACCCAGAATATCCCGGCTCCGAGCCCCCACTTTTGTAAGCGATATTCAATCAACACTACAGCTAAGTCAATGCCTAGTCTGGGATGCTGAGGAAAACCCTTATTGATGTATTTTTATATTGAGTTCAGTACTCTGGATGACAACCCTTGTATAACACCCCCCTCTTAGAATCCCCCTGACCCCACTGAGCCAAGAAGTAGGTTTGTTTTGCAAATTAAAAGGTTTATTTGAAAAATTAAACAATATATATATATATCACACTTTTATAATAAATTAATATCTGATAGTACACTGAGACATATGATGTGGATCCACAATGGGTAATGTTACAGTGGTACACTTGATTACTTAGGAGTAGTATAGAGGATGAGGTAGCTGAGAGTGCTTTTATGGCTTCAAGGACAACGCAATGAAGAATGAAATGCAGTATAGAAAATAACTTGATATGGCTTCAACAAAAGGCAATGTAATCAATTTTCCTTGACAATTCACTCCCCCCCTATGCAATGTAAGAAATGGAAGGAGAGCACACAGTCTTCAAGAATCCCAACAAAATGCAATACGAAATGCAGTTCCCCCCCCAGCAAGCTTAGAGGAAAACAGGTAGAGGTTTGAAACACAGGCCCAAAATGCTTTTAAATGTGATGGCAATGGAGTGAAAAGGTGCTAAAATTGCTTTTAATTCCCTCTAGAGGTTCAGGGTAGGTGATGGCTACTTTATATTAGTTCAGGCTCACTTTAACAATACTCTATGAATGATTAGCAGATTGCAAACTAATTTTAGCAAAGAGAAGCAAAAAGCTGCTGATTTCTACAGATGAAGAAATCGGGCCAAATCGCAAATCGCGGTAAATTTTGCGAGTGCGTGTCTCGCGATTACGGAAAAAGTATAGAGAGTAGGAAGTCGGTTCGTTGGAAAGCCTAGATTCTAAGCTTTCAGATGAAAGTTAAATCTCGTTCCTAGCACAAAAGGTTCCGGAGATACGGATGATTTAAGAAAGGTAGATTTTCGGATTTAAAGTAAAACTCAAAATGACAGGTGACAGCTTGCAGCTACAGAATTGACAGGTGACAGTTGTGCAGCTTTAAAATTGACAGATGACACGATTTCTAGGAGGCTGTTCTAACTAGGTTAAAATAGCTTGAATTAGATTATTTTAACTAAGAGATTGGGTTCTGCACAGTTCTGGCGGATACTCACTCCTAATTTTGAAATGAATGGGCCTCGTCACGGATCTAGTCAACTGGACTGGGCGGTTCTGCTCACAGCTTCTGGGTCAGCTCTGCTCTGCTGGTCTAGCCTCTGTGGATACGGCGGGTCAATCAGGCACCGGTTCTGCTCACAGCGGTCTGGGTCTGGTCTGCGGTTCCGGCAACAGTTCTTGGCAAAGAATTCAAACAGCTCGCCCGGCTGTTGAATAGTTTGGTTAGGTTTGCTGGATTCTGAAGGCCTGCTGAGAATAGTTCTCAGTTTGTGGGTTTAGGCCCTTGCTTTAAGTTCTGAAGTAAAGTTCTGGTCTTTGGAGATTGATGGATGTGAAGTCTGGAGTCTCCCGGCAGAGCGTCCCGCAGAAAATGGAATTGAATCTCCCTACCTGTCTCAGCAGTCTCTTTTTATGTGTTTTAAAAAGTGGGTGGAGAGGCTAGCATCCCTAAGCCTGCCCCTCTCTTGATTTGATAGATCAATAGATTCTTTGGTCCCTGATTTGGGAAGGGATAGTGTGTCAGAGTGATGTCATTTTTATGACCTGCAGAAATGACACTCCCCTGGTCAATGTGCACACAAATCTATTCCTGAGCCAAATACATATTTATCTATGTACCATTTTTCTAATATTATAAGTCCAGTTAACATATTTTCTGTAGCACCAAACCATCCGATCCCTGTCTTTGTACGATGTCGTGTCCACTGATGACAGAATTCTCCCCTTTTCATCCAGATAACGACCTCTAAACCTTTCCAGATTTTACACAAATGTGCACTAGGGAGATGGGTTTCAGATGATAAAGTGTCAGATTTTTAACATGCATACATTTGGAGTAAGACCCTTTTTTCCGCTAGCAACCCCCCCAGAATACACCACAGGGTCCTAACACCTCTTAAAACGTGCACAGAAAAATCACAAGAATAATGATCTTACTTATATAATTCTGACAAGTCCGTACTATGAATTATCCATCTTTTTTTAAATTATGCCCTGGTCAAAAAGGGGTGTGGCTTCCCACATCACAGGGTGGAATAACTGGTTTATCCACTTCCCCCAAGCTCAGCTGCTAGCAGAGGCACTGCCCCTCCCAGTTCTCCCAAGAGGAATCCACTTTACGGCCCCCACAATATAACATTTTCCCGAGTCCAGGACAAGGCTTTGTTCAACCTCCTGCAGTCTGCAGGTCCCCTCCCTTAATTCAATCAGGGAGGTGTGATCTCCTTTTGGCCAGGAAGCGGGAGGCAGCCAGGCCTGGCAATGCAGTTTGATCAAGTTTAAACTCCTGTCGGGGGTAGTTGTCAGGCAGAATTCAGCTAAATGTCACTTTAGTTCCCAGTTTAAATCAAAACTTACAATTTTTACATATACATTAAATAATTACTTCCTTCAAGTCATTTCAGAATATAGTTTTACATTGTGTCCACCTCTAAGCAAGTCTTTCCTTGGCCTGGTTTTGGTTCCTCTGTTCAGTTTTACACAAAAGTCTGGTGGTTTTAAACCGCTGGCTTTCTGATAGTGGTGAGTACCGGTATTGAAACCATTTTTGGGATTAAGAAAATGAATTCCCCACAGTTCTGGGTTGATTTTGGCAATCAGCATTACCATTCCCAATGGTTTCAGGCTACTGTGTGTGTAGCCCAATGGTGGTTTTAGGCGGTGCCCTCCTGTGCTCACAACATAGGCAAAAATGGGTGGCATCCTATTCTTCATGTTTTACCTGTGTACTCTCTAGGGAGTTCTGGCCATCATGATGTTTTCCATGCCAGTACTGCACAGTTTTATGGTAGGGCTTGGATGCATGGGTAAAAACATCCCACAGTACCCAATAACATTTAGAAGTGTACCCAATTGCATTTAGAAGTGTACCCAATTCCATTTAGAAGTGTACCCAATTGCATTTAGAAGTGTACCCAATTGCATTTAGAAATTGTGACCAATAGTCTCTCTGAGGAAAGTTGAATTTAGAAGTGTACCCAATTGCATTTAGAAGTTGTGACCAATAGCCTATCTGAAGAAAATTGAATTTAGAAGTGTACCCAATTGCATTTAGAAGTTGTGACCAATAGCCTCTCTGAGAAAAGTTGAATTTAGAAGTGTACCCAATTGCATCTAGGAGTGTACCCAATTGCATTTAGAAGTTGTGACCAATAGCCTCTCTGAGAAAAGCTGAATTTAGAAGTGTAGCTGAATTTAGAAGTGTACCCAATTGCATTTAGAAGTTGTGACCAATAGCCTCTCTGAGAAAAGATGAATTTAGAAGTGTACCCAATTGAATCTAGGAGTGTACCCAATTGCATTTAGAAGTTATGCCAATAGCCTCTCTGAGAAAAGTTAAATTTAGAAGTGTACCCAATTCCATTTAAGAGTGTACTCAATTGCATTTAGAAGTTGTGACCAATAGCCTCTCCGAGGAAAGCTGAATTTAGAAGTGTACCCAATTGCATCTAGGAGTGTACCCAATTGCATTTAGAAGTGTACCCGATTGCATTTAGAAGTTGTGACCAATAGCCTCCCTGAGGAGAGTTGAATTTAGAAGTGTACCCAATTGCATCTAGGAGTGTACCCAATTGCATTTAGAAGTTGTGACCAATAGCATCTCTGAGAAAGTTGAATTTAGAAGTGTACCCAATTGCATCTAGGAGTGTACCCAATTGCATTTAGAAGTTGTGACCAATAGCCTCTCTGAGAAAAGTTGAATTTAAAAGTGTACCCAATTGCATCTAGGAGTGTACCCAATTGCATTTAGAAGTTGTGACCAATAGCCTCTCCGAGAAAGTTGAATTTAGAAGTGCACCCAATTGCATCTAGAAGTTGCGCCCAATAGCCTCGCTGAGAAAAGTTGAATTTAGAAGTGCACTCAATTGCATTTAGAAGTTGTGACTAATAGCCTCGCTGAGAAAAACTGAATTTAGAATTGTACCCAATTGCATTTAGGAGTGTGCCCAAATGCATTTAGAAGTTGCGCCCAATGGTCCCTCTGAGAAAGTTGCACTTAGAAGTGTACCCAATTTCATTTAGAAGTTGTGACCAATAGCCTCTCTGAGAAAAGCTGAATTTAGAATTGTACCCAATTGCATTTAGTAGTGTGCCCAATTGCATTTAGAAGTTGCGCCCAATAGTCCCTCTGAGAAAGTTGCACTTAGAAGTGTACCCAATTTCATTTAGAAGTTGTGACCAATAGCGTCTCTGAGGAAATTGAATTTAGAAGTGTACCCAATTGCATTTAGGAGTGTACCCAATTGCATTTAGAAGCTGCGCCCAATAGCCTCTCTGAGAAAAGTTGAATTTAGAAGTGTACCCAATTGCATTTAGAAGTTGTGACCAATAGCCCCTCAGAGAAAAGCTGAATTTAGAAGTGTACCCAATTGCATTTAGAAGTTGTGACCAATAGCCTCTTGGAGAAAGCTGAATTTAGAATTGTACCCAATTGCATTTAGGAGTGTGCCCAATTGCATTTAGAAGTTGCGCCCAATAGTCCCTCTGAGAAAGTTGCACTTAGAAGTGTACCCAATTTCATTTAGAAGTTGTGACCAATAGCGTCTCTGAGGAAATTGAATTTAGAAGTGTACCCAATTGCATTTAGGCGTGTACCCAATTGCATTTAGAAGCTGCGTCCAATAGCCTCTCTGAGAAAAGTTGAATTTAGAAGTGTACCCAATTGCATTTAGAAGTTGTGACCAATAGCCCCTCAGAGAAAAGCTGAATTTAGAAGTGCACCCAATTGCATTTAGAAGTGTACCCACTAGCGTGCCCTACTCAATCAAGCTACGCCCAGTAGCCCCTATGAGAAAGTTGCATTTAGACGTGTCCCCAATTACATTTAGAAGTTGTGACCAATAGCCTCTCTGAGGAAAGTTGAATCTAGATTCATGCCTAATACCCTCCCTGTATAAACAAACTGAATCTAGAGGCTAATGTAGAATCTAAAACAGCGACTAATAATCTAACACAAAGTTGTGTTAGATTCATGCCTAATACCCTCCCTTTATAAAGGTGAATTGAAAGAAGTCCACCCACGAGTGTGCCCTACTCAATCCTATTAGTATAACTAACAGTATACCTGTGTAATGTAGAATCTAAAACGGTAACTAATAATCTAATACCCCCTCTTAGCAAATTGAATCTAGAGGCTGACCGAATATCAGCTCTGTGTACAGGTGAACTTAGAAGTGTACCTAATAAACTAATATCATCTCTGTCTACAATTGTATCTAGAAAGCACCACATAGTCTTTGACCAGTTGAACCTGGAAGTGTGCCTAAAAGCGTGAGCCACCGATCTTAGTCCTACAACCAGAAAACCCTCCTAAATCAACCTAAAGCTCACACCAATCATGAGCACACCCACTCCACCAGTCTGTCAGTAACGACCCCCGTGAACCACCCGCACTCTCCGTTCTGCCTTCCCTTCCACCCCCCTCCCAAATCACCCTCCCCCTCCTCCGCACTCCCCGCCATTCCCCTCTCCAAACACCAAGCCAGGGGGGCATGATGGTGAACCAGTCACCCTAAGACCACTCATCCCCTGAACCCCACCCCTGAACCACCAGCATTGCCCATACCCGCCCCCCTCACTATCATACCTGGCACACCCCACCCTGCAATCATCCACCCCCTGCCTTGCCCTCATACCCCTGCCACCTCCCCCCCCGACCGCACCCATTCCCCTCCCTAAAAACTGCGCGCCTAGTCCTAGCAAGAACCGAAACTGCTTCCCTCTCCCCCTTTCACCCCCCTACCCTCTCTCACACCCCAGTCGCAGCAAAGAAACTAAAGAGGAAACATTCCTGGTCCCCCTCAACCTCTCAGACTCTTTGCCTCCCCTGTCTCGACCCACCACCTCTCTCCCACAATTTCCTCTTCCCCCGTGGTCTCTCCCTTCCCTCGATTTCTCCTCAACTGCAACTGAAACTCCCAAATGCCCACACCCCATCCTCAAATCCCCCAACCCAAACCCGATCATCCTATCACACGCAGCCACCCAACCTTGCCCGAAGCCTGCCAAATTATCTGCTCGCCCACTATTCCCTAGCATCACTAACCTTACCCCTCTCCCTCCACTCTCTCCGCCACCGCCCCATCCCGCTCCAGCACCAAAACCATCCCTGCCTGCCGATGTGAACTGCATCCTATTTAACGCCCGATCTGTAGCAAAAAACAGACATTGCATCTTTGATCTCCTCGCCTCTGTCAAACCAGACCTAGTTTTCATCACTGAAACTTGGTTCTCTGATGACTTCGGCCCAATCACTAATGAAGCCTTTCCCCCCGACTACTGCCTCATCCCACTGAACCATCCGTCCAGAGGAGGGGGTGTAGCATTCGTCTTCAAATCCCTCTTCCGCGCCTCAATCATGGGCAACCAAACCTCCATTCCATCCTGCAAATCTCTCCTCGTTAAACTATCCCTCTCGTTGTTGCTCTCACACAGCTTCCTAATAATCTACAGGCCCCCTGGCTACGATAGACAATTCGCAAACAACCTTTGCGACTCTATCGCCACCCTCCAACTAAACCATCCCAACCTCACCCTTCTTGGAGACTTCAACATATGGCTCGACATCCCTACCAACCCTATCGCCACCCTCCAACTAAACTATCCCAACCTCACCCTTCTTGGAGACATCAACATATGGCTCGACATCTCCACCAACCCTATGACACACGCCCTGGTTGACGGTTTAGATGCAATTAATCTCCAACCCCACATAAACGGCCCGACTCACTATAAAGGACACACTCTTGATGCCATCTTTAGCTCCAACACCCTGATTCATTTAAAGCCCCCCTCCCCTATCATCTAGTCCGATCACTTCATTCTCTCGCTCGCCATCCACTCACCCGGCCCCCTTCCCGCACTCGCATCTGAGCCTCCGAACCTACGCAAATGCTGGAAAAAACTAATAATCACCCCAGACCTAGCCGAGGCACTCCTCCAGTCTCCACCACCTACCCGCCGTCCCAACAACTAACTAACCCCTGAGGCCTTTGACTCATGGCTCAACGCATCTCTGATGCGACTCACCCCCCCGTGCAAACCATCATCCCGCAGTGGCCCTTTCCCCAGATGGTTCACTCCTGAGTTGAAGACTACTAAACGACATTACAAATACCTAGAACGCAATTGGCAGAAAGAGAAAACCCACGAGAGCAGGACCACCTTGGCCCGACACCTATATCGGTACAAGGCCGAAATCCGGAAAGCAAAAAAAGCCCACTACAACACCCGAATCCTAAACTGCAAAAACCCAAGCAAAGAACTCCACAAAATCATCTCCGAATTCACCCATCCAGCTTGTAATACAACCGTCCCGACCCCGTCACAATCACTGTGCGACTCACTCTCCCTCCACTTTTACACCACGGCTATTGAAAGGACAAAAACTCTAAACACCAAACTGGGTCTCCTACAGCCACTTGACAACCCTCCGCCCGTACCGGCCAGCCCATCAGCTGCGACCTCTACGCAACCAACGTTCAAATCCTTTAGTCTGATATCACCAGAACAATTTCTCAAACTTCTATCTGCCCGCAAACCATCGGGATCACCACTGGACCCTTGCCCAGCCACAACCCTTAAAGAATTTTTTGCTTCCACCTGCGCAGGAGAACACCCAAGATCTATCATAAATGCCTCCCTTTCTTCTGGTATCTTTCCCGAAGCATTCAAAACGGTGCATGTCAAACCTCTAATTAAAAAACCTTCGCTCGACCCTCTCTAGCCCAAAAACTACCGCCCAATCTCAAACACCAGGTTCCTTGCCAAACTCATTGTCCGAACCGTCTACTCTCAACTAAATGCCTTTGTTGAAGCCAACAATCTCCTAGACTCCGCCCAATCAGTTTTCAGAACACGTCACAGAACTGAAACCACCCTAACCTCGATCTCGGACGACCTTAAAATGACAGTAGACTCCGCGGGATGCGCCGCACTAATCCTTCTCGACCTATCCGCTGCCGTTGACACGATCAATCACTCAATCCTCCTATACCGCCTCCACTCCCTAGGAATCCGTGGAACCGCTCTTAAATGGATAGCCTCATTCCTCAAAGACAGGCACCAAATAACGACACTCTCCAGCTTTACTTCCCAAGCTCGACCAGTTGACACGGGAGTCCCTCAAGGAGCATGCCTATCCGCCTTCAATCTCTACCTGATCACGCTCCCACCAATAATTCGTTCACACAACATCCTATGTTACAACTACGCTGACGACACTCAACTAATTCTAAAATTCCTGAACTCGGAGCCCAACTCCCGACCTGACCTGGCATCTTGCCTCCTTAAAATAGAACTCTGGATGACCCAAAGCCACCTCTTGTTAAACCCCTCCAAAACAGAAATCATGGTTTACGGCAACTCCGATCTTCTTCCGTACCCACTACCCTGGCTACCCGCCATGGGCAACTCACCAACACCCACCAACACAGTGAAAAATCTTGGATGCACCCTGGACTCCGACCTAACACTCTCGCGCCAAGTCAACAATGTCTCAAAGTCCTGCCACTACCATCTTAAAACCCTTAGGCGCATCTTTTCATACCTCTCATTTCCCAACAGAGTCTCCGCGGTCCAATCAATCGTTATATCCAGACTGGACTATGGAAACCCCCTATACCTCGGAATTCATGCCTAGCAACTGAATAAACTCCAAAGAGCACAAAACGCGGCAGTCAAAATGCTACTTGCGCTCGGTCCAAGAGACCACGTATCACCAGCCCTTAAGACACTGCACTGGCTTCCAGTGGCCCGTAGGGTAGCTTTCAAAACCTTATGCCTCTCCCATCGAGCACTGCATAAAACTGGACCTCAATATCTTCAAGACAAACTAATACCTTATCATCCCACTCGCACCCTAAGATCAAGCTCAGCCGGCCTCCTAGTAATTCCTAAAACAAACTCAGTCAGGTTAGGCGTATCATCATTCTCAGCCCTGGCTCCAACCCTATGGAACTCGCTCCTACCCAACATCCGCCTAACTGAGGATTTAACGCCCTTCTGCAAACTACTGAAAACCTGGCTCTTCCCCTAAAACCAACCGGTTTCCAAACTAGCATCATCATAATAACACCGACCCAACAAACTACCTGAAGCGAGAAATTGACAGCTAAATAAACTCGAATGTAAACTAGAAAGACAAACAGAGTTAAACGAGTAAAGTAGATCAAAACAGTGAGGTGGATAATAGGAATAAATCATTGGGAAACTAAGGAGATCTGAACCTATGAAATGGACATAATGAATGAGGAGGGAACATAGTGAATGACATTGATGAAATAGTTAGAATGGATGAAGCGCATAGAACAGATGCATACACTAAGAAGAAGGGTGCATGAGTGGAAGAACAGTCGACTAGAAAGATCATTTGAGTATGGAGATCGGATGAAATAGATGAACATACTAAAGCCAATGAGTTTGTAGAGTGGTTGAGTGTGTAGAACGGCCGAGCGTATAGAGTTGATGAGTACGTGTAGAATTGACAAGTACGCAAATACAGAGAAGCGAACAGAACACAGGAGGGCGTAGAACTGATGACTATACTGAACGGACGAACGTATAGACTGGATGAACGTTTGGCCAGACGAACGTGTGAGAGCGAACGAGCATGGAGAGAGGATGAGCATGGGGATCGGATGAGCGTGGAGAGCGGATGAGCGTGGAGAGTGGATGAGTGTAGAGAGCGGATGAGCGTTGAGAATGGATGAGCGTAGAGAGCGGATGAGCATGGAGAGCAGATGAGCGTGGAGATCGGATGAGCGTGAAGAGCGGATGAGCGTGGAGAGCGCATGAGAGTGGAGAGCAGATGAGAGTGGAGAGCGTATGAGTATGGAAAGCCGATGAGTGTGGAGAGCGGATGAATGTGGAGAGCGGATGAGTGTGGAGAGCGGATGAGTGCAGAGAACGGATGAGTGGGGAGAGCGGGTGTGTGCTGAGAGTGGGTGAGTACGGAGAGCGGGTGAGAGCGGGTGAGTGCAGAGAGTGGGTGAGTGCGGAAAGCAGATGAGTGCGGAAAGCGGATGAGTGCAGGGAGCGGATGAGTGCAGAGAGCGGGTGACTACAGAGAGCGGATGAGTGCGGAAAGCGGGTGACTGCGGAAGGCGGATGAGGGTGGAGGGCGGATAAGGGTGGAGAGCGGATGAGCACGGAGAGCGGATGATTGTGGAGAGCGGATGAGTGTGGAGAGCCGATGAGTGTGGAGAGCGGTTGAGTGTGGAGAACGGTTGAGTGTGGAGAGCGGATGAGTGTGGAGAGCGGATGAGTGTGGAGAGCAGATGAGTGTGGAGAGCGGATGAGTGTGGGGAGCGGATGAATGTGGTGAGCGGATGAGTGTGGAGAACGGATGAGTGTGGAGAGCGTTTGAGTGTGCAGAGCGTTTGAGTGTGGAGAGCGGATGAGTGTGGAGCAATGGTCGAGTACATAGAGCAGACGAGTACGTGGAGCAGACGTGTTCGTGGAGCGGACATATGTGTGGAGCGGATGAGTAGGTGGAGCGCATGATTGTGCGGAAAAGGTGAGTCTGTGGTGCAGATGAGTGTGTGTACCGGATGAGTGTGTGAAGCGGATGAATGTGTGGTGCGGATGACAGTGTGGAACAGACGTGTGTGTGGAGCAGACGAGAGAGTGGAGCAGACGAGAGAGTGGAGCGGACAAATGTGTGGAGCGGACAAATGTGTGGAGTGGACGAATGTGTGGAGCTGATGAGTGTATGTGGAGCGGACGAGTGTGTGGAACGGATGAGTGTGTATGGAGCGAATGAGTGTATGTGGAACGGATGAATGTATATGGAGCGGATGAAGGTATGTGGTGCTGATGAGTGTGTGGAGCAGATGAGTGTACGGAGCAGATGAGTGTGTGGAGAGGATGAACACATGGAGCGGATGGATTTGTAGAGCGGATGAGTATGCTGAACGGAGGAGTATGCTGAATGGATGAGTACATAGAGCGGATGAATAGTATGTTGAGCGGATTAGTGTATAAACCGGATGAGTGTGTAGACCAGATGAGTGTGTAGATCAGATGAGCGTACTGATCAGATGAGCGTACAGAAAGGATATGTATACAGAGCGGACGGGTATACAGAGCGGACGAGTGCGAAGGCAGACATGAGTACATGAGCAGGGTAGACTGGAGTGCATGCGCGAGAAGGACAGGAGTGCACGCGTATGGATCACATGAGAGCATGCGTGGGGCACACTGGAGAAGGGGAGTCCGGGAGACACGGGGCAGCGCGGGGCCTGGGAAGCAGTTGGACAGTCGGGCAGCGGAAGTGGGGGCGCGGATGGGCAGGCGCACTCACCTGCTCCTTAGATTGAGGATAGACTAGAGCATGCAAGGTGAACCAGAGTGCGTGAGTATGTCGAGCAGACATGAATGTTGTAGGACAATCTTGAACGCCTGAAATGAACAAAAATGCATAGAACGGACCTGTCCGCACGTAATTGCGTGACGTACATAATATGCTTTGGAATGCAGGGAAGATTTGAAAGAGCATACATCATACCACACCCCACGCTTACTCTCTCCTTTACACCACTACTTAACTAGAACACAGAGATACTATGACACCATTCGGTATAACTGTTCTCATATCAACATCTCCCACTCACTCCACATCACTCTAAGTAAACATTGCTTGTTTCACACCCCCCAGCCAGGCGTTCTCCTCAGGCCTAACGCAGCCACACTCGGTCTGGATAATTCCGGCCAGAGCGAACACATACCCCTGATCTCTCAACCACCACACCTACCGATAAGAAGCAGCTACCACATGAATTCCAGACCAGCTGCACACATACCTGGTGCGCACTCGCACTTTTTGGACTCTCTCTACTCTCTCTACTGACCCGAACTTCGGTTCCCAAGGGCTCAACCTACCAGCACCTTCAGACCATACCAATGGTATATAAGGCGCTATATAAATGCAAAATAACATAGCATAACATGTGAATAATCCTTGTCACTGTCAACCTTGATGGAGTTCTGCAAAATGGAGACAAAAAATCAAATGGTGCCTGTACTGCTAAATTCATATGAATCGATGCATTTTCAGAAAACGTTTACTGGTCGAGAAGTAGTGCTTGTAATTGAAATGAGAGTAATATTTAATGACGGCATTGCTGACTGCAGTCTCTGTTATGATAAAAGAAATGTCAGTGCTCGCGATTCTCCAGCGGTTTTTAATTGCATATTGATTTTCTGGATTTAGCCCAAGCAATAGAAAAATGTGCACAATCAACTTGGAAAACTGCACAACACCAGTGTCTACAAATCCATCTGCAAATAAGGTTGCAAGAGAAAATGTAAGGCATAGATCTTGTCATTCGTATCCCTACTGATGGGTCATTTTGGAGAAAATAAGTTGAAAATCCTATTTATAGAGAAAAAGTGTCCAATGTACTTTATGGGCACATGGAAAGGTCAGAATGGGATTTTCGGGCTATTGCTAATGCAGGATTAAATCAAGAGCTGGCATTTGTGATCTTTACTGCTTGGTCTCCCTGCCTTCCACTTTTTCCTCTTCGCTCTATTCACAATTCTTCTGTCCATCTCCTTTTCTCCTTATCCCCTTGGTCCCCCATCACACCCTTCCTGCTCTAGATGTCATTACTTCCTTTCGAATCCTGTCTTCCATATCACTTTCTTTCGATTGTTTTCAAATGCACTCATGGCTTGGCTCTGCCCTATCTCTCTGCCCTACTCTCGTTTGATGTCCCCTCGCTCCCCCTGCAATCGTAGAATCTATTTCTTTTAACTGTTCCTAAGCCTCCTTGTGCTTTGTCTCGCTTCTGCTCTTTTTCTCGTCTGGCTCCAAAACATGGGAATGCTCTTCCACTCTCACTTTGCTCCTCCTCATCTCTTCGCATCTTCCAAAGTGCCTGGCAGTGTTTTTTTCAAAGCAGTCTTCTTCTGAGCATTAATGACTTAATTGGAGGTGTAAACAAGCTAATGGCGTAGTAACAATGTCTTAACTAGGTCTGCCTTTACCCACTGAAATTATATCATAACGAGGTTGCCAGTAGACTGCTAGTAGGATGCCGGTAGTAACGATGGCTTACCGGCAACCTCAGTTTACCATTTCCACCGCTCAGTATCCCAGTGATACTGGGATATTACGGGCTGCGGTGGAACAGTAATTTCCCATTCCTGTGGAGTCCCATATGGGGCTCCATGGGACTAGGAACATTGAAACACCAGCACCATTGTTAACTGTGCCGGTGCTTCAGTAATTTCTCTGCCGCTAAGGGTCTCAACTAGCGGCAGCTCAAGCCTGCTGGTAGTTCACAACCCCTACCGGTAGACTCAGAGTGAGCCAGTGGCCAACACTGGCACTGTTTTGTTGGCACCAGCACTCGTTTAAAGATCTGACTGCTACTGCCAGTGCTCCACTGTGGAGCAAACAGTCAAATCTTCTTAAAAAATAATGCCAACGAAGAGGCAGCCACACAGAGCACCAAGGCCTCGAGAGCTGGCCTGCTATTAAGCACTCCACAATGGTTAAATAACAAGCTGTGCCAGTAGCTGCAGAGATCTTGCTGGTGGTGCACCGTGCGGCCCACGGTCACCTCAGTGTTTGCATTTTTTAGGGGGGAGATCTGAATGCTGCTCTCAGTGCTCCACTGCAGAGCTGAGCACAGTCAGATCTTCATCTTTTTCACACAAAAAAATGCCAACGAGGCAACATTTTTAGCGGGGAGGAGTGGAGATCGGATCACCATCACCACTGGGCACACCATTGCCGGCCCTGCCGGTATGCCGGCAATGAATGAGCACTTCATTACTGGGATGCCAGGCTCATGCGGTGCCGATGCCTGCATGTAGTGAAGTTGCAAATGTTGTACGGCATACCACTGATTTATACCTCACTTCCATCTCTAGACTAACCTGTAAAAATTGCCAGGCATAGTCCCTAATATTTCGAAATGGTCAGCTCCAAAGAGTAATTTAGTTCTCAGTGTGCGCACTTCAAAAAGTATGCACTCATGGTTTAATTGGCAATAGCACTGCTTCAAGAATAGCAATAAGGAGCTCTGGCATATAGCACATCACAATGGGGCTCATTATGAGGTTGGTGGTAATGGAAAAACGATGCCGGTAAAGGATTACCGGCACCGCATACCGCTCTGGGCTATTCCGACTCAAGAACCCGGTATTAGCAACGCTGCTAATACCATTGTTGCTAATAGCAGTATGGGTGCAGGCACGCGGCCCGAAGGGTCGACAATACTGGGATGGTGCTAACAGGAGGAGATAACAAGTCAGGCGTACATGCAAATACCAGCATCATGAAGGCGCTAATACAGGATACTGCCATGCAGGCAATACCGGCATCGCAAACCACCCGTAAACAGATATGTGCCATGTTCCCAACTGCCACAGGTGCACACAGTAAGCACAGGTGGAGGCAATGGAGCCTGGCCCAGCACAAAAGGAGCACACGCACACCCCACCCCTTTCCACACCAAAATGATTCCACTAGTAGTAGCAATACTGGGGCTGGAGGACATGCTTGCATTGCCACACTAGCAACAACAACAACAACAGCAGGCACCACAGAGGAGACACAGGAGGAGAAGGAGGGTGAGACAGGCCCAGCACGCCCCACCAGTGCAGCCAGTGGTACCACACAGGCAGCCCCCAATACCTCGCATCAGAGCCAGTCCATTCAACCTAACCCCTGAGTAGATCCACACCCTGTACCGTCTGGACCGGGACACCATCACCACCATTGTGGACATGATACACAACGACATTGTCAGCCTTATTGAAATATGCACAGCCATCCCCCCTCTACTGAAAGTAGTGTCGGTGCTCCACTTCCTGGCCACAGGCACCTACCAGCACACAGTGGGGCACATGTATGGCATATCCCAACCCTTATTTTCTCGTATGATGAACCAAGTGCTGGATGCCCTCCTGAAGCACACAAGGGACTACATATCCCTACCACGGACTCCCTAGGAGATCGTTGACACAAAAGTCGGCTTCCATGCACTGGCAGGCATGCCAAATTGTATTGGTGCACTTGACTGCACCCATGTGGAATTGGTGGTCCTGCATGCAACAGAACCGGTGTACCACAATCATAAGTAATATATCACTAAATCAATGTACAGATGGTATGTGACTCCAACAAGATCATCACACATTGTTGTGCCCGATTTCCCGGATCAACTCATGGCTCAATGGGCCTGCGCAACTCCACGCTACCACACTACATGGAGCGACATGCAGGACGACATGCCTGGCTGCTTGGTAAGTTGCATGACAGGCACATGGCAGTGAAATGGGGGGATAGATGCACACACCACCATGGTGTCATTGTGGTGACAGCACGATGTGCACATCCCAAAACACTGTGCCCCAAAGCATCCCAAACTGAACATGACAACCAATTTCCATAGCAATGAAGTAAGCTGCACACCTATCACAACATGCCAAACTAAAACCCACCCCACATCCCACAACACGTGCACCACCCATCATCAGACCTTACCCTCTGTAACACAATCCATCAACATGCTGTGAGTATTCACTATGTAAATGTCTGCAGGAAATCACCACACAGGACAACCATCCATGAGAGTGCACTGAACAAAACCACCAAGGGAATCCACTGCTTGTCACAGGGCCACCACCACAGAAGTGCAATGTCACCATGTGAATAATCAGTGCTGAATGCCAAATAATGCAGAGACTACTGCCAACGCTGCCAGTTAGAAAACCACACAGAACACTACACATCACATATTTAACACAAACACAGCGGTATGCATCCACAATGCATGAGCAACATCAAGACAGTGTACACTGTGCATCATCTTGAAGATGCAATCCACACCATAAGTCCATGGCACAGAACACATTGAGGGAAGAAAACATGTGTGCATACAACCAGGGGACATGTGCATGTGACCAACAAATATCTGCAGGTATGTGTGACAAGTACAGCTGTCCATCATGAATCGACTAACACATACCTTTTTTTTCCTCACATGCAGGTGATAGTGGCTATCACTTGAAGCCATGGCTCCCCTCCCCTGTCCTAAACCCGCAGAGCAGGCACGAGGAGGACTACAATGGTTCCCATACCCGTACCCGTGTGGTCATCGAGCAGACCTTTAGCCTGTTGAAGGCACAGTTTTGCTGCCTTAGCCGGTAGGGTGGGGTAATCCTCTACTGGCATGAGAAGGTGGCCAAGATCATCATGGCATGTGTCATGCTCTACAACATGTGTATCCGACGGAACGTGCCCCTGTCCCCTGACATTGAACTGCAACCACCAGGTGATGATAAAGGGGATGAAGAAGATGCGGGCGCGCATCATCGCGGTGCAGATGCACAGGAGGGACATGCTGTGCGTCAGTGATTGCACAATATTTCCAACACACATGGGTGCAGAGGGTGACATGAAAGTGGGACAGAGGGCACTGGGTGTGGGAGTACGTGTACACTTTGCACTGAATATCAATAAATGACACATATGCAATAAGGAATGTCCACTCAAGTAGTTTTTCTGCTACACAACGGGTATATTTAACTGTTCAATACTACAAAGTGCTCAAACCCTTCACCTCACACACCCTCTCTCCTCTGCCACAACTCTCCCACACACCCTCTCCCCCCTCCATCTCCTCCCACAACTCCCCCACACACACTCTCCCTGTCCCACTCCCCCCACAACTCCCCCACACACCCTCACCCCCTCACCCTCTCCCCTCAACTCCCCCACACACCCTCTTCCCCCTCCCCATCCCCCCACAACTCCCACACACATGGTGTCCAAGGAAATGCAAAAGGTGTCTGCGTCTATTGTCTTAATCAGGCTGCCCCATTTACATTCATCCACTTCCCGCACCTGGTGGCGGCATGTCAGATCTCTGCAAGGTGTGCCCTGACCTGCGAAGGGGGCTGGTTTGAGTGGAGCTGGATGATGATGGGGTGCCAGCTTGCTCCAGTCTGGGGGCCGGACGCTCAGCCTCCAAGGAATCCGCTATGCGGGAGAGGACATGCCTCAGAGCAGACACCTCCTCGCATATGCGCGTAGTGCTGGCCTCAATGGCGTGCCTCAAGGACGCAGTGTTGTCGCGCCCCTCCTGTCTTGCCTGGGCACTGTCTGACACAAACTCCCTGACTAGGACAGTCAGTCCCTCCTGGCGCTGCACTGTATGTTCGATCTGCTGCACCCCTGCCCGAACACTGGTGGGGGTGGATGGTGCATGTGTCAGATCCCCAGATCCGTTTGGCTCCTCTGTGGGGCTCATGCTCCCTTGAACTGTCTCCCCTCCAGACTGCTCCAGTGTGGTGTCATGGTAGGAGTACATAGGTGTAACCTGGGGTGATGGTGTGGGACTGGGTGTGGCAGGTAGGTGCGAGGAGTCATCCTCCATGGGGAAACACACCTGGCCCTGGCTCTGCACGTCCTCGTCTATCTGGGGTGCCATAGCTGCCGCCTCTCCAACAGAGCTGGTCGCAGCTGAAAGGGCCCCATTGGCCACTGTCTCCTGTGCTGGGGACACAGGTGTTGTGGGGACTGTAGCAGTGGTCCTTAGCGGCATCAGTGCCATGGCATCCGGTGGTGTTTGCCCTTCTGTGCCTGTCGTGGCTTGGAAGGCCCTTTTGAAGTTGAAGGCCTATTGCATTCTTCCCTGGCCCTCTTCCGGGGAGTTGTTGCCTGTGGGGCTGAGTCCCAGGCCTCGCTGTCAGGATCTGAGCCTGTGGGGTACGGAGAGAGTTACGGCATCAGTGAGGGTTCCACATGCATCATGCATACATTGGTATTATTGCTGTTCTACACATTAGAGGGCCTTAGGTATTGGAGTTTTGACAATCACGTTGCTTGCGATATTGGTGGAGCATGCAGGCATTCCTTAGGGTCACTCATGTAGGAGCTGGTGTATGCTGTGTGACATGCGTTTCTGTTGTGGACTGCATGCAGTGTGACTTACGCTGTTTTCAAATTTGTGTGGTGTGTGTCAGGTATGGCATTGCCATGCTGCATGCATGTGGATGTGTCTATGCTGCGGACGGCATCTAGGCAGGGATGTGTCAATGTGTATGTAATGGGCCATGCATTGCCTCTTTGCACAGACAAATTGGTGGACTATCATCATACTTCGCATTACAGTGTTTTCTTAGGACACTCACCTCCATCTGCTGATGATGTGGCACCACATTCCATCTCGCCCACACCTTCTATTGCCTCAATGCCAATAGTGCTGGAGCAGATTTCCTCCCACCGGCTTAGCTTGATGGGTGAGCTAGGACGACTGCCAGTAGCCATGGCCTGGCTCCGGTTTGCGGCATTATGTTCCTGACTCTTAGGCGCAGGTCGTCCCATCACTTGCGCACATCCTTGATTGTGCGTAGGGTGTTCCCTACTGCATCGACTTTTTGGGCAACAAGTTGCCAGATCTCCTTCTTCTTAATCTGTGCCTCTATCTTGAGATTGTTGGCAAAGACAAGCTCTGCATTATCTGCCAGTGTCTCTGCCAGCATAGTGAGCTCGTCCTCACTAAAGCGCTCTTTGTGCTGCCTTAGGCATGATGCTGGTGTTGAAGGTTGATTTCTGCAGTGGAAATAGGCTACATGTCCTGTGTGGTGAGGATGGCAATGGATTGGGTTTTTCAAGGTGGCCACCGTGCTTTTTCCCGTTCCTGTGCGATGACGCTACTTCCGGTTCCGCTTATTAGCGGTCCCCGCTAATAGCGGTGCCCGCTAATGCTGCATCCATTGATGACGGTCACGTTATTTGGAGGAGGACGGCGGTGGTAGTGCTGTCTGTGCTTTCCATGATGCCACTAAGGGGCATTTTTGGGACTTTAGCTTGTGCACGCAAATTCGTAATAGCCCACTGTTAGCGGGCTCTTTCCTACACGGACACAGTATTTGCTCCATGCCGGTAAGGACTGTCTCTTACCTCCAACCTCGTAATGATGCCCACTGTGTTTCTTGGCACACTTATGGCAACACTACTTGAAATGGGACCTCTAGCTGATCTGTATCCCCCATCAATGCTGTGGTTGTTGTATTCTGCTCATTCCACCAGGTGTGTCGCTTTCATCAATGCTACAGCAGTTGTATATTCTGTGAAGCTGCTAATCCCACTTCTGTATCAATGCTGGTGCATGTGTACCTTTGGCATACAGCAAAGTATCAGTGGCCGACTGAACTACAGGCACAGAGGCGGGGCACAAATAAAAGGCAAAACCACTCTACTCTTTCATTAATGTATCGGCATGGAGAAGCAGGAGTGTGATGGACCATTGGTGGGCCAATCTAGCACTGAACCAGGCCACCGGTGTCGGTGGGGCGGGCATTAGTGAGCCAAGATTTTTTGGTCCCTAGCACTTCTTTTTTTTTTACCAATTAAGCACTGATTACTAGCACCTTAATTCCGGACCACAACACTTGTAATGAGGGCCTATGTGTGTCCATCACTAAAGTCCTGTTAAAAACAAGCTTTCGCAAAGCCAACAATATTGGCTTGTGAATAAGTATTAGACATTTTCAAGGCACTGCTATTAGATGCTCTAGTACTCACACCATTGCGCAGACATTACCATCAATTGCCAGTTAATACCACTGTGGCTGTGCCTACCAAGTGCCATTCTCATGTCTACACAAAAGCCCAAACTGTTGCCTTTGCCAATGCTTGTTTCTGTTGCAGAAAGAAGGTGATAATCCATAGCAATTCAAACCACTCGGCATGCGTCATAATTAGATATGGGTGTAGACGGCGTCAGGTTCCCCTCACTGAGCAGGTAAATGTGGAACTTAACTCCATCAAAGGACTCCAGATGAAAATGGAACAGATTGGGGAAAATATTCATAGAACTGATCTCTGGCTGTTTTTTACCAACCTCTGCAATTGACTATCATGGCCAACATGATGTTATAAATATGTTAATGTTTCCTTACCAGCAATGCAAATAATATTGAAACTTTGTTGGGCATGCCACACACATGTTGAAATGTAAATAGGAACATGTTTGTTCATAAACAGAGACAGTTGTAGTGTGCAATGCTATGTGGTAATGTAAGAGCAAATTCTATCGTTTTCGCGCATATTTCTCTTTCCCTAGGTGCGTCATTACTGGCGCGTCAGGGGCAAGCCGGTCTGCGCCAATCCGCGCCATTCACAGAAAAGGGGCCACAATCTAGGTAGTTGGAGGCCCCGCCTTGATCGTGAGAAGCGTAAGTCTTTGCCTTTTTTTTGCCAGCGTTGTTAAATGCTATCATGGGTCTTCAGTCAGTACTTAAACTGTTGCTGGCCTCTCAAAAACCGGCATGTGAGGAAATTGTAAATAAATACATCAGTCTAAAACGTATACAGTTAGAAACGACTCAAGCACACAACACAGACATGATATATTTCTGCATGGAGAACCATGCTGAAATCATTCAGCTGAATGAGACCACTATGGTGATACCTCCAATTAGTACCGAGGCAATTAATGCAGTGGATTGGGCTGACAAGGCTGCTAGGGCCACTGGAGCCGATCTGGACATATCAGACCTTCAACTGAGGTACATGGTCGTTGACACCTCAAGCAAAGCAAACAGTGAAACCATGATGCACATGGATCGGTCTCATGAGCCCCCTGCATGTCTTTATACCCCAATAAAATTGTAAAAAGCTCTTCAACCCAAGTTACCACATGTTTAGAAAAGCAACTTTCCTCCATTGTATATAGTCCGGCACCTGAGAAACCTGTATTAAAGTATCCCTTTTAAATACTCAGTCCTTAGGCAAACATGCCATCGACATCCATGACTATGTCTTGGATAATAGTATTGATGTCATGTGTTATGTTATTGGGCATTTGTATAGTGCCTTATATACCATTGGTATGATCTCAAAGCGCTATGGGTTGAACGTCCTCAGGGACCACAGTTCAGGTCAGTGGAGCGAGTACGGTAGTAAATAGTGATTGAGTGCACTCAGTATTTGTTCAGCCAGTGTGGTTTATGTGGTGAATAGCTGCATTCTAATGCTAGGCGTGGTGTGGTGGTTGTGTGAGGTCAGTGGAATGTGTGCAACCAGGTAGTTGACCGTGGTATCTGCATTCTGGCAGTGGTGGCGCTTGTATATGAGATTATGTGCGTGGGGTATGGCTACGTTCTAAAGACTGTTGAAGTGTTCATGGAGGTGTTTAGGTACCTAACTGAAACCTGGTTAAAGGACTCAAGTGGACCAGATATAGACCTGCCTACACCAAAAGGATACAACCTCAGAACCATGCATATGGGCACAGAGGAGGAGTTGCCATCCTGGCAAGAAAAGAGCTCTGCTGTTTCCAATCATCCACAACCTGTGAAGGGTGTGAAATGATACTTCTCTAAATCATTCCTTGTCCTAGCAACTGAATATGATCCTGCTTTATCTCCCACCTAATGAAATGCCTGGTTTTAATGAAGCAATAACCTGCCTTCTCGTCTCTTTGAACAAACCTAATTGTTCTACCATTGTTCTGGGTGATTTTAAGTGATGGTTGGGAAATACCTCTGACAATGATGCCACGCCCTTAGAGCAGCATCTTAATAACGTCAAGGATACCACACATAATAAAGAACCCAATCACATTAAGGGAAATATTCTAGATTGCATCTAGGAGCAAGCATATTAGCTCCATGGTTACCAAGCCTTGTGTTTGCTTGGATCACTTCTTTGCAAACTTTCAGTTTACGTTACCTGAACAACCAGTGCAGAAAATGAACATGCTTAAAAAAGTCACGAGCAGGAAGTCACGAGCAGGAAGTCACGAGCAGGAACCTGAATAAGGTACACTCAGATGATTTAGGCGAGTGCATGTATAGGCTCATGAACACTACTACAGATCTTGACCCTGCACATGTCCCGGCCGCCTGTTATGGGAGGCACCTGGCCGAACAGGTGGATCGAGTGGGCCCATGAAATCCAGGATAGTCAGAGATGGATTCAATCACCATAGTTGGTTCACACCTGCACATCTGAATAATCTTAAACGAGATAAGAGAAGGGATGAAAATATCTGTGCAAATGGCAGAAAGGAGAAGAACAGGATGGCTGGAAATCCCTGGAAAAGACTTATAGGTTGGAAATATATGCAAAGCCAAGAAGAACCTTTTTAACAAACAATTTAAGAACGCTGAGAATAATACCAAGAAACTCTTCAAAATGTTTAAAAAACTGGAGTAGCCTCACACACAACCCCACTCCTTTGTTTCAACTAATGAAGGCTGTGTTAGGATTCAGCAGGCTTTTTCCGATAAAGTCAAACTGGCTCACTCCAGGATTGCTTGCAACATTGATTGGGATTGGGGGGGGTTGTAACATCAACTTCTTATGCTATGCGACCTGGTTACATGAACCCCTGTTTACGGTGGTGTCGCAAATGTGAGGAACGGAGTTCAAGACCCCACTTCCAAATTGTGGACAGTATTGTTGTCCTCAACATTAAATTGCACCACAACCAAGATGCGTGAAAAAAACTAATGTTTAATTAGACCTCTCAAGCAAGGTGCCCTTTGATTACATGTATTTCGGCAACACTAGTGCCTTTCTCAAATCTGGGCATTCCATAAAACAAAATATTTCTTTTCCCCTTTCTGTTACGCACAGTTTCAATACAAATGCATGATCACAAATAGACAGAGAGAAAGGAGTGGTAGAGGGAGAGGTTGTTTAGGATGAGAGACATATTATATTGAGAGACAAAAAAAAGATGTCAAACAAACAAAAAAAGACCAAAAGAAAAAGAGAATACTTTTAGTACAGACATAATAATGTAACAAATCCAAAAGTCATCAATAAATATTCCCGTCTCTATTTTTCCATGTTAAAGCCATTGCTAATACTATTGGTCATACTGTTTCTTTGAAGGTGTGCTGATACATATACTGGTGGAATTTTACCTGCTGCAGAATTCCTAAACGCAGCACTGTGAGCGCTGCTCTTGCTGCGTAACTCGTTCCCTGGAAGGGGTGGAGTTGAACACAATCACATGACGGGTCACGTGATTTTAAGGAAGCTGAAATTGCCGGCCCATTTGCCCGTGCAGCGCTAAGCCCTGGAGGCAGTAAGGGCTGGAGCCGCTGTTGTACTGTTTGGCTGTGACCTGTGTCCTCATTACGCGGGTCATTTAACAGACATGGGCGTTCAGCATTAGTTGCCTGTTTACCCCTGTATACACGATCCAACTAAGGTGAGTCTGTGGGGCCTTAGTGGAGGAATAGGATTATTGTACTTCGCTAGCAGTGTATCCTCCGTCTGAGTTCTCGAGCAGCCGTCTCTTTCGGCGTGGCCCTACACAGAGATATAGCCAAGGAGTCCCCTGGCTCCTCAACGTTTATTGTATCTCCAGGCCGGGGGTAAAGACAGCAGACTCTGGCGGCTCCCTAAACTGTCGGGTGTTCCCTGGGCCTGTGAGACTTTGGAATTGGAGTGACACCGAAACGCCATTGTTTTGCCCATGTGGCGGATAGTGTACTGTATTCTTGTTTAGCTCGATGGTGTTTAGGCTGTGAAGACACTATCTGCACCATTTGAGACTGCTGGTTGTTCTATGCTAGTATTATTTACATTGAACTTATCTTACTGAGCATTTTTAGGCCTGGTGGACTGTGGGGAGTGTCTGTTGGCTTCACCCTTTGACCCGGAGCGTATTGGGAGTGTTGGTATCTGCATAATCTCAATGAAATCTGGCTTGTGCAGTCGGGCTGGTCTGCTGACGCCGGCCCAGGAGTATATGGAGGCACCAAGCGAAGTAAGAGAACTCCAGTGGGTTGACCACCCAACAGTCTCATTGAATATGAGAAGCCCACCTATGCTGGTGAATGTATCCCTTTTAACTGAAATAGGGGTTACATTTGCTGCTGATGGAGATTTAAACCCATTTCAAGTACAAGAAACAGCCATTAAACTCGTGCCAGGAAACCCACCTCTTCCTCTTGAACCAGCTGTGACAATATGTAATAGGACGAAGGAGGTAGAGGCTAGGGTCAAAAGCTTTTCAAACCAGAATAAAACACCACAATCCTATAAGAAGGGGACTAAAGGGGCATCTATTCAAGTATTAGCGCCCAACCTCACTTTGTCCTCGAGGCCAATTTCAGGTCAAAAGATCATGGATCATTAGTTTGTCAAATCTGCCTGAACGAGTACAGAGATTAAATCTCTTCCAACATTAAAGAGCACAGCAATGCTTGACTATTCAGTGATGTCTTCTCAGCCCAATGTTGGGGGGCTAAAAGACCTGATTGATATGAGCATCATCGAATTGGCTGACCAAGCAGAAGGCGAATTGGAGGCCTTAAACATTACTAAACTCCAGCCCCCAAATCCATGCGACAATCCTACGTTTGACTCTCCAACTCCCCTAGTTGATGTAATAAATGAAGACACTTCTCGCCCCTACCAAGAAGAGCGACAATCATCCTTCCAAATAGGAGATGTCACAAGTGCTTATGAAGGTTCCTCTGAGTTACATCATATCTTGAGGGAAGTGGATGAGCGCATTCGCCTTTCTCACCCCACTGTGTCAGCTTTAAATATGGTGCTAAGCTCTTTCGTAGCCCTAAATGATAACATCTGGGCAGAGTTGAACTCTACTAATATCATCCTGGCCGATGTCACTTTAAAACTTGAAGAACTTGGGTCTGAGGTTCGATTTGCTAACCGGGAGACAAGGGAGGAGGTGGCACCTGGGGATAGGCAGCAGCTAAGGGCAAATCTTGATAATGATCGGGATCGTTATCGAAATTTCAGACGATCTGGGATCAAATGATCAAATTGATAACCAAGCCTGTGTTACTTCTGGTACTGATCCTAGTATTATTGACATCACTAATGACCAACCTATTGCTGTGGAGAATGTAAAAGTGGTTTTGGAAGGTGAAGAAGGTTCACCTAAAGTGCAACCCTGCGCCCAGACTCCAAACAAATCTATAACAACACCAAAGGGCAAAGCGTCAAAGCTGAGAGCGGGGGCCAGGAAAAATAGAATTTTATCTCTAAGAATGGCCCACCACACACTGTTTCGCGCTAGATTGTCTCCTGTTCCGGAACAAGTGATTCCAATCTCTGAACCTGTGCTTAATGCCCAAATAATATCAAAGCATGTACCAATTGAATCTGATGGACAGGAGGGTGTACAGATCCCTACCATTTCAACTAATGAGCCACCTGTAAACAATGTGGAGTTTTCAGAGGGCTGTTGGACCCTCAATATGAGCCTTGGCCTGAAGTCAAAAGGCTTTTCCGCTATTCCTTTCTCTTTTCCCTATCATTTAGGGATGGGGTGAACAGGGAGGGGGCTCCCATCGATGTGGCCCTTTTTCCAACCAATTTCAGTCTATTTGGGGCCCATTGGAGGGAGCAAGTACCTCAATGCAACTAATAGTGTGGCTGGAAAAAGTATACCTAGCTGTATAACAATTAATCTTTTAGTTAAATCAAATGAGGCAATTAACAAGGGCACGAGAGTTGTAAATGATTTACTCCTCCCCAGGTTGGCCAAAGAGGGCACCTCTAACTCACAATTGTTAACCGCATGTTCCAATCCTATTTTGACTCTGCATTGGGTTGTGGCAGGCTCTGCATTGGGAAAATCCACATTACTTAAAGAGGGGGTTGACTTACCCCACAAATCCAACTACCCCAGAATTTCTGCGGGGATGAAGGATTTATTGCAGCGTCTCCACTACCCATCAAGCACCGGTTTGAGAGAATCCACGAAAGCACCTGTTAGAAGTGGTGATTCTCGGCAGGGCCTTATAAATGCCCCATTGAATATTAATTCTTATTCTGATGCATTCAAAGGGAAATTTGCAACACATACCGAGAAGGGTGGGGGCCGTAAAATTCATCAAGTTAAGGTCAACTGCACCTTGGGCTCAGATTATCATATTTGAATGAATCGGTCAAACATCTTAGCCGTTTTTGCGGCTATCCCAAGTTTGGCTCTGGTGTCATCCGATATTGGGAGGGATTCCTTCCCAGTTAGAGAGGATATGAGTACAAGTATATTGTCTCTATCCTCTCCGCTGGTAAGAGAACTTATTTTTACACAAAGGGAAGCATTGGCAGAAGTTGGCTTTGTAATCTCTCAGACATATGAACCGAGTTTGGGAATCCATCATAAAGGTGTGGCTCAACCCCATGTAAATTTACCTAAGGCCACTGTTATCCCTGATAAATTGGTACAGAGTGGAGTGTCGAAAGACATGGATTGGGCATCTATCATCTCCTCCTTATGGAAAAAATTGGTCCCATAAAATGAACATCTTTTTGGGTGATCATTGGAAGATTATTCCATTATGTTTGAAATCTTGAAACACCCGAGGCAAAGCCCACCTTTTTTCGAACATGGAATGTATGGAAATATTGAGAACGGCAAATTGTATTTGCCTACTGGAGACATGGTTAATTTCAGCACCGACTCTGGATGGATACAGTGGGCCTCATTCCGAGTACGGCGCTAACCAATGGCGCTATTAACGCCTTGGTTGACGCCGTACCCGGACCGGCAGCGCCTTGGTGGATGACGGAATTACCGCCCCATTCCAAGGTTGGCGGGGCGGTAATTCCCCATTCACCAAGGCTCTTCCCCATTCCCAAATGAGCCCCGATAGGGCTCAATGGGAATGGGGAAGATGCAAATAACGGTGAGCGTTCATTACGGTCACCGTTATTGGCTTGGAGGCCCCTTTGCGCCCTCGACTTTAACACCTGCTCAAAGCAGGCGTTAAGGGCGAGGGCACAGAGGGAACTCGGAGTATGGCGGTAAGGGAATACCGCCACCGGTCTCGTTACCAGTGGCCGCTATCCCTTACCGTCATACTCGGAATGAGGCCCAGTGTTTTCATCCAGCCTGCGAGGGATGGGATGGGGGGAGATCCTCGGGTGGCCTCCTGACTGCAGTAGATATTTCCTTGGGCCTTAGTGTGGATGGCAATTACAGGCCTGCCTTTTGGTGCATTGGGGGTCGATTGCAGGTCAGAGGATGGATCGATTCATCCCCTATTGCTCAATATTTATTGGCATAGGGGTATTGAAAGTGCTGATCCTTTTGGAGATGGGATTTGTCAGGTGGTTGATGAGTGGATGGCAACCAATCCAGAGGGTAGGGTGGCTGTTATGGGTGATTTGACTGCGGATTTTGCTCACTCCAATGAATTATGGGAATTGGAAGAGATCTGTGGGGGAACTCAGAGAAGCAATTTGTGGGACAGAAGTGGAGAATAGGTCTTGGTGGTAGGGGGTTGTTCCCCCTTGGCAGGGAACATTTGTGAACCACAGAACACCAGTGAGTGGCATACTTGGCACAGAGGGCATAGTTCATCCTTGATTGATTATATTTTTGTAGATACTTTCCTAATGAACTCCTGCGTGTTATTTCAAATGTTTAAGAACAATTGGAGTGACCACTGTCTTCTTACGGCACAATTTAATTGGGTTCTGAACATCAGAAAAAGTAGCCAAAAATTACAACTAATCGCCAAGGTAGGGTGTAATGCTGTTAGATGGACTGAACAGAACATTTGTTGTTTGAACTCTAACATATACCATGCATTGAACTGCTCGACCTATGACTGGAAACTCCAGAATTTTAATGCAACTGAGTTCCAATCATTTGTGGGTCATATCATCGATAAGCTCGCTACAAGGCAGAGAGCTACTAGTTTGGGCCAAGTTAGGCATGCCCACTGTTACAACGCCAATGTGGCATCTGCAAAAAAGATCTTATGTTGATCATTGAAACAGATCCACAACACAATTCAGGATGAAGTTACCCGTAGGCAGCTAGTTGGGAAGCTCAAGCAATCATACAAAAATTACTGTAAATCAGTTAAATATGCAATGTTACAAAATGATGAAGAAAAAATTCTTGGGATCCTAATAGCAGCAAATGTAAGTGCATTCTGGTGTTTGGTGAACGGACAGGACCCAAACTATTCCATCTGTCAGACTAACTCAATATCAGAAAAAGACTGGATTGAGTTCCTGGGTGATAGATTGGGGAAGGCCTCAGTAGATCCTCCATTGATCCTGGATTTAACCAGAGAGGACAAGTGGAATCCCCAAGTCGACCTTGAAACCATCTTAAAATTGATCTCAAGATGTAAGCGATCAAGGGCTCCTGGACGAAATGGCCTTACAAACAATACATTTAAGGACAATCCAAACTTATGGGCCCAGCTCTTGCGCCTGGAGTTTAGTGATATACCGTCTTCAGGAGTGTGCCCTATATCTTGGAATACAGCCCATGTTGTCCAGCTCTTCAAGTGTGGTAGCAGGACCGACCCGGCGAATTATCGCCCAATTTCTTTAATTGATGCAGATTGTAAGATCTTCTCATCTTTTCTGCTATCGCACTTGGAGGAGTGCCACCCGCTGGATAAATTCCAGACGGGCTATAGAAGGGGTCACTCGACCAACATTAATGCTGCGTGCAAGAGGCGGCATGGTGGTCATCAGGGGGTTGCATGTATATTGCCTCGATCGACCTGACAGCTGCATTCGATTGGGATGACAGAGGCAGATTATGGCATAAATTAGCCAGTTGGGGCCTTCCCTTTGGGTTTTTGAGGCTTATCAGTGTGGTTTATGAAAATTGTGGGGTACGGGTTCGCTTGAATCAAGGAGGGGATCTGTCAAGGAGAATTAGATCATTTCAGGGGGTTAGACAGGGATGCACATTGGCTCCCTGGCTATTCAATCAATATTTTTCTGATGTAGCAATTTCACTAGTTAGAGAAGGACTCCTACCCCCTAAGATCGGCAAGGATAAAATAATTTGGCTCGCTTATGCCGATGACCTACTGATTTTCGATAACACCAAGGTGGGGTTACAACGGTCTCTCAATAGTTTTGAAGCATATGCTGAAAAATATGCTAACAATTAATCCTTTAAAAACCCAGATCCTATCGTTCAGGAAAGTGAGGGTAAAAACTTCTGGCTATGTCGGCAAATTGGGCGAGATCCCCCTGAAAGTGCGATACTTGGGGTTCCATTTTTCGGCATACCCAGGCTCCAAGGTATTATTTGAGGCAATTCTACATAAGGCAAAATTACTCGAAGCTCAGGTCGTCAGGATGGACCAAAGGTTTGGAAGGTTTTCTCTGAAACCTGCTTTGATCTTTTATGAGAGTAAAATAGTGCCTAAACTAATTTATGGCCTGGAATTGCTACCTGAGAAAGTGAGTGTAATTTTGAATCGTACAGAAGGCCGCATTTGGACAAGATTGTTGGGTGTGTCAAATGAGATCCCTAGCTCCGTGATCAAGTTCGAATTGGGTATTGTTTCAATGTGGGCACGGGTTCAGTGGGCCTGCGTATCTCTGTACTCCAAAATTAAAACTGAAGGGCCGAATACACTGTACCATATGATGGGTGAAAATTTGGATTTCTCGTATACACTGATCTCTTTAAGAGATAGGTCGGAGGTGATCCTTGAGGAGATTGGAATGTCTATAGAAAGCCTGATCTCTAACCATATGTCTGTAAACGTGCCCTATTCAATCTTGATTTGTATCAAACGGTTGATTAATTTCATTCCTACCCCTCCCTTTACCATTTCAATTATGAACATAGAGCGAGAGGCTCGCCCACCAAGGTCGTCGTACAATTTCCAGATAGACTGCATAGAAGTAGCATATTGAGGGCTAGACGGAATATCTTGCCCACCAGAGATATTCTTGTTAGAAGAATGATGATTCGGCAGATCAAGGTAGATGTAGGTTCTGTTTGACAAATGAGGAGTCTTTAAAGTTTGGATTGTGTGCCACTGCATCTGCTTAGTGTCAAATACCAGGAGCCCCTAAATGTTAATTTCAATGCATTAGATGAAGAGAGGGCATGGAAACAATGTTTGAGTATTCAATCCATTCACAAGGGTTTAGCTTTATCTGGGTTTATCAAAAGCCTAACCCTGTGAATTTTGAGCAAACATTTTTTTCTCTCTGTGTTCGACACCATATACTCTGAAAACTGCATAGTGCTAGTTTGATGGTTCCAAATATTAGACATTAGATTTGTTTTTTTTTTTGATTATGCGTAAAGTTTGGTCATATGGATTGTCCACTGATTGTTTTCTTTTTTCCCTTTTCTGTATTTTTCTTTTTCTTTTTATTGTTGGTACTAATGGAACAGTTGACTTGCAATGTGTATTTTATTCTGTGAATTCTAAAACATATGAGTCTTGATGTTTTGTAAAGGGTTGAATAAACCAAACACAAATAAAAAATTAAAAAATACTACTGGTAATCTTTGAATCAAAATAATACCCACATTTAATGTTATTCCAACCCTATGTAGCTTTGATTTTTACTTTGTCACAAGTATGCATTGCTGACCTATATGTTTGTGCTTAGAGGAGCTTAAATCATCTTATGCCAAAAGAGTTATGAGCACTGCTTGTATTGCATGGCACATATTATTGCACTTCCTGTGCCTTAATTGATTGAAGGAGAGCTTCTGTAATGCAGTCAATAGCTAATGCTAACTATGCAATCAAACATGAAATTCATTATTCCATGTCTTACCATATTGATTTGTTGTCAGTCCTCTTGTGTGATTAATTATGCAATTAATAACTGGGTTAAATCCCCTCTGCAATAGAATACGTGTTATTATTGTTCTAGAAATTTAAATATTTGTAAATAGATAAATTGCCTGTTTTGTCCTCAGACAGCTCAAAGTTCCTCTACAATAATATTCGCTACACCTGAATACTGGCCGATAAATCGGCATCGTAAAGTGGAAAACCTCGTATGCAGTAATGGACTAATTAATATAGTGTCCAGCTTGATTATAAATGCACCCGCATTTCCCTCAATTTATTTGTGGTACCGAACTGTCTTGTTTAAAATGTGCCCGTATGCGCATGCTTTGCCAAAGGGTGAGTGTTTACTTCTTTCTGGTTTAGAACAAAAAGTGTAACTTCTTTCGACATGTGCAACCGAACGTGTAGGTCAAATCTGAGCTTATACTTGTGTATACAGCTGATGATCTGTCTTGTGCATGCCTTGTGCGATTATATCTTGTCTATGTTGCAGATGCATTTTACCTAGAGCTTTCACGATTATCGCGCAGCATTCGCTCTCCGAGTTGTAAACGGAGTGCCACGTTGCCTGAGAGTATGTTTATAGGTTGCCATGGGGACACTGCAAACCCCTCCTCACTTTCTCGTCTAGTCGGCCAGCGGCCGCCATGTTTTGCGAAGAACTAGCTTTAGCTTAATCTAAGACAAAGGGGTGAACTGAACGGATATGAAAGTCACATTTTGATACATCTAAATGAAATCCAAAAAAATATTCCTTGATTTTGGATTTTGTTACAACACAAGATTTTGCAATTTGTTTTCCACAAATACCAACATTTCGTATTTATTTTGCTCAATATTTTCTACTGCAATATTACTCTCTGTTGACATTGTGACACAGTAGGTCTCAGTTACTATTAAACATCCTGACACTATTTGTATCTCACATTGGTATACTTATAAGTTAAACATCCTGTGCAGGCGGAGAAACCAATGATACTGATGGGTGGTTATAACAATCTCACATGGGTATACTTATAAGCTAAACATCCCGTGCAGGTGGAGAAACCAGTGATACTGATGGTGGTTGATATTCTATCAGCTGTTAACTTAAATCAAAAACAGGTTTAAAGGTGACACGTTAATGTCTTAATTTACAAAAGCATATGTACAAGTGCATAGTCATTAGGGAGCATTAGTAAGTATGCTAGGCCACAATAGTCGATTGTAATATGTTGCATCTAGATAGGCTATCTACCCTAAGATGTCATTCTTACAATATATTGATGACCCATCTGGAAAATTGTGTGAGTATTCGTGCTCGTTGGGAAAACTGCATTACTGCTAAGCTAATCATGTTTGTCTAAATTGACTTTGTTCATTGTCAAAGTTCAACATCTTGGATACTCACATCAAAACCATTCCTTTCCGTTAAATCACAAGCCATACTCAGTATCACAGCTAAATTGACCTTAAAACTTATCCAGCACTTAATGGTTCACAAAAAAGAATATATTTCATTATCTTTGTTTAATCCATAATCAAGAGTCCTAAATTTGCAGATTAATCTCGCCTCTGTCTGCCGAAGAGCAATCTTTTGATAACCACCTCTTCTTCCAAGGGTCACTTTTTGGAGTCCAATGAACTTGATGCCTTGTTTTTGCTCCATCTAATGTTCCTTTTGCCAGCAACTGGCAAGTGGCAGCATCGGATTTTGACTACCAATCCCAGATAAATGTACGAAGTTCTCTGATCATACTGCCGATGTAAATACAATCACAAACACAAATTATGGCATTGACAAAAAATGTCACCCTGCAATTTATATTTTCTTCAATCCGTATCTTGTTACCTTTTTTGTCTTGAAAAAAGTCAGTATTAGCATGAGCATATTTTCACATAGTGTAGGTGCCATATTTCCAGAAACCAGTAACTTCCGGTCTGAACCATGTTAGTCTTGGAATGCTTGTATCTTGAGTAACGACTGGCTCAGATTTTTCCTTAAAGTTTTCACCCGTTTGTAGATAATTTTAGAGCTTTGGTCCACATATTGTGAGATGTGTGGATCAAGACGGAGAAGGTGCTAATTCCGGTTTAAAATTTTCTTGATCTTGTAGTTATCTTGACAGTATATGGTTATGAAGATAACTTGATCCTGCTGCTGTGCTGTAGATTCGTCTTTTTCCATTAATGTTTGATCTTGTGTTAAGTTTGTAGCCTTGTCATAGGCTTTTTTAATATATTTCCAATGATATCCCCTTTTCCTGAAGCGTATGGATAGCAAATCGCATTCTTCTTGGAATCTGCTATACTTGAGCAGTCATATTCCATTGGGAATCCAACTTTAAAGAGGCAGTGTTATTTAAATGGAGGAGCCTCAGATAGTATAGCAGGCCGTGAGGACACCCTAATACTTCTAGTTTTGACCACAATAGCTCTCTTCAGACTCGGTCAAAAGCGGCTTTAAAATCAACATAAAGGGCATACAGAGGAGGATTGCACTGTTTCCTGGCATTAGTACACAGGGTATCTAATATAACAGATTATGTGAGGTAGAATAACCCTGCCTAAATCCGCTCTGAAAGCGGTTCAGTAACCCCCTCTTGTCTGCCCATTACTGGAGTTCTTTTAGCAGCAGGCTAGAAACCGTTTTCCGGAAACGTCCAGCATCTATAATTTGCTGGATCAAGCTTATCCCCTTTTTTATAAACAGTTATAGGCATTGACTTCTGCCAGGAACTTGGGATCTTACCCGCGTGTAGTACCTTATCGAACAGAATCTTCAATAGCTCTGCCCAAAATACTGGGTTACTTTTCAATGCTATGTTCGCTAAGCCATTAGGGCCAGCACATGGGATGATTTAAGCTTTTTTATCTTAAGAGCTGGTCTACCGAAATTCGAAATGGTGGACTAGGAGGACTGATGATTGGCAGCATCCTGCCAACTTCAAATATGGGGATATTCCGGTCCCTCAAGAATCTTTCCCATCTATGTGCTACAATGGGATTACTCATGCGGGTTTGCCTATCTCCCCTCGCTTCCCCCATTAGAGCCCATATATTACGGGTGTTCTTGGTACACAATAGTCGTACAGTATCCTGCCATATCATGAGTTTCCTCAAATATTCTTTTTGTTTTATCCACGCTCTGAATTTGTTCTTAAGCGTCTTGCTAATAGAGCAAAAGAGAGTATATGTAGGACTTGTCTTCTTTGCTCTTCGAATGGCTGCTCTGAGTGCTCTTTTAGCATCTCTAACTTCCTGATCAAATCTATTTTTCTTAACGGGGCCATCAATATCTGACCCCGTCCCCACTGTAGCATGAGCCCTAGAGAATAAAGCTATCCACTTTTCAATATTGTCAACAGACATATCCTGAAAAGCAGCAGCATCGGGATGCTGCTCAACTGCTATAGCATAGGCCGCTTTTGTTATTTTTTTCTCTGACCAACAAATACATGTAGCGGCATGGTTGATCCTCATATTTCCCAACAGTCTCATGGTATGTTCTGGTGCTTTTATAGTTAATGTGAGAGAGAGTGATGTTTGGTCACTCCAGTTATTGGTAATTACCTCAAAACCCTTAACAAATGCCGCAATTTCAGGAGTGACAAAAGTGTAGTCCAAAGTACTTTCGGATTTACCACTTTACCATGTTTCTTTGCCTGGATAGTCATTAATCATCCTGCCGTTGATCATTTTCATACCCCATTGGTCAAAAAAGCTCAGCCATTGCATCCCCATATAGTCATAAATCGAGTGCAGCATTTTACATTCAGATCTTAAGTAGGGATTATTTGAAGGCCTTTTCCCTCCCAGCATGTGACAGTTAAAGTTTATTTTCCTGTTTTAGGGACCAACATATCATGACCTCATGAAGTGTTTCCTGAATTATTTAATTCTGGGCTGCTTCAGGGAGGCTGTAAAGACTGAGCAGCAGCACTTTCTCTATTTTTCCCTCTCTTAGCATTTCAAATTCCACCGTTATGATAAAATCATCAAGCTTAGTAACAACACAACGGGATTTAACATTGTGGGTAATTCCAATAATTAGACCCCCATACGGTCTGCCACTCAGTCCCTTTTCAGCACAGGACTGATACAATGTATACCCGTTTAGCACAATTTGTCTGGTAAGCCATGTCTCTTGGAGACACATACAAGAGAATTTGGTTATGAACGGTAAAGAACCCTTTGTCAAAAATAGGTGGCTAAACCGCCTACAGTTCAATGACAGTATAGAACAATCTCATTCCTTTTCCAGGATCACTGGAAGGGATTCTGCTAACCACTTTAAAATATTTTGGATGTCCTCGACCTGTACTGGTTTCTCCGTTGGTAAGTGGGTGACACTGGGCTTGAGCTTTAGTGCCTCAATCAATTTCCTTGGACAAGTAAGATCTTCTTTATCTGGGTCTGCGTCCACTTCAGCATCCACCTCCAACAGATTCTCTTTATACAGCCGCATCAGCTGAGCCGATCCCTGAAATGTACAATGTATAGCCGATGCATTAGTGTTCCGCCTACTAAGTGGCTCTATAAATTCATAGTCAGCAGATTGCAGTACTCTTAATTGGGGTATTGAATGAAGTCTGGTCATAAGATTCGTGATAAGATTCGTGATCACTATTTTGATATAAGTTCTTGATTATGCAGATATTCTTCTTCATCCGCTCTGGCCCAGTCCGCTTATCTGCAGATGTAGAGTTTATCTTTTCTCTAGCTAATCCGTTTGCCTGGTACCGAGAGGTGTGGATGAGATCTTATCTGGTTCTTCTTCCAAATAGGATGACGAGAGCTCCTCAGTTTCTTCCACTACAGCTGGTTCCTCGATGTGCCTTTCAGGAATGAACCAACTTTGTAGGCAGCCTTCACTCCTCTGATTGCATTTTTTTGCCCTTGCCGCTCTTTTCTTATTTGTTTTCGTCTGCTTTACTACTGGAGCCGTTGCGGGTAATGGAGACGTTACAGCACTTGGCCGTTTTTCATTGCAGCCTTCTTTTTGGCTCATCTCTGTTGTTTCCAGGAGAGAAATATCTCTGAATTATTATTTCCATCGATTTCAGGTAGAGGTATCACATTAGATTCAGCGGGAGGTCTTATTGCCTCAGATAAATTGCTCTCTGCCTCTTCTGTCCGATTTTGATTCGTGTTATTGACAGGAACAGTATTAATGGTATTCTCCAAGATGCATCCACACATGGAGAAGTAGAATTTTTAGAGCAAATTGGGACGATGCTACCGATCATTGTAATTTCATTAGTGCGTTGGGGCAGGAAAAGGAATCAGTATTGGGTTCCATTATAGTGTGTTCATCATGCAGCGCCAAATTAGGTGAGACAGACAGCCGGTTCATAGTAATGGATGCTTGCAATGAGTCTAGCGGAGGCTGTCCATGGGAACAATTGGTAACATTTGGTAATGGTGGAACCATTGATCTTTGCATTGTCATGCACAGTTCTAACAGAGAATTGTTGTCAATCTCACCTTCATTCGGTCTGTCCTGCAAATTATTACCTCTCCTACTGATTGTTTTCCCAGACTCAGATATAGTCAAATTCTTTTCCTTTCCAGAATGGGGATGAAAAAAATCAGTAATAGCCCCTGCAATTACTGGCACATATTTCTCGGATTTGCTTTTATCATCCTTTTTTCCCGTTTTCACTACAAGTTCTTTAGCGTTCTTTCTCTGTAAAGTACAATTGGAAGCAGAACCCTTCTTACAGGTCGGCTACTTTCCTTTATAACCATTTCCTTCAAGATCCAATTCTCCAATTATTCAATTGTCAGTATAATGATTATTCACACTATAAATGAACAATCACTATGGAAAAGGGTACATATTCCACACTTTACAGTATCTCTTCACATGGACAACTTACAAGGAGTACTTTCAGTTAATTTGCTTGGATCCTGACTTTTAAAAGTCAAATAGGTCACAATTCATTGCTTATTACTCCTTTTTTGCCAAAATTACAAGCATGCATGATTATGTTAAGGACCCAGAGGCTGAAGCAGCTCTGAGACTATGGCAGTTCAATTGCCAAGTCCACAGAGAGAACCAAACAGTAATCAATAGCCCAGAAGCCCAACAATAAGTTCTCACCCTGAGCACTTTGCGGGCTTCGCTCGCTTTACTCCTTATCAGAGTGGCAAGATAGGTACGCTGCCGTTGCACTGTAATTATATCCACAAGTGTAACCAGATCAAAGGGCTTCAGCCCTGCAGTCTTCGCCAACACTTCATGTAATGAAGCGCACCGAGCACTTCAATATAAGCGTACAAGAAATTGGCATCAGCAGTAGTGATGAAACCAATTGCGGCAAAATGTACTGCTTCTGCAGTTTTACCACCACTTAAGAAAAATGGACACTATAAAATGCTCTGAATTCTTTAGCAAGCAAAGGGAAGCCAAATCAAACTTAGCCCACAGATAAAAGGTTGTGCCTTTGTCTCATACAGGCATGCATATCATAAAATGGTAGCTCGAGTAGTTCAAACAATTTGAGCAGGCAAGAAGGTACGCTGGCGAGCGAGTGGCCGGGTCACCCAGACTACAGGAGATATTGAAGTAAATGTTTGGGCGGTCCTTACCGCCACGAGATAGAGCTCTATCTCTGTCTCTTTGGCCAGATTCAAGCCGGAAACACACCGTTCACAGGGTGCGGCTAGGTGTAATGCTTTCGGCGGGCAACAATGTTTTCTCCCCACCACCAACACCGCCAGCTACACTCGGCAGGTACTGGCACAGGCACCAACACCCCGCCGTAGCACCTGTGGGCTCCTCTCCTCTCACTGATCTCCATAGGACTACGGTTCGACCGCTCACCACGCTCGCTTCTTTGTTGAGCCAGAGCGGGTTCGAGCGGTCGCCGTAGCCCCGTGTGGCCTGCTGCTGAGGCTGCCTTCCTAACCCCGTTGGGCTCCAGTAAACCTCCTTCTGTTTTTCTTTGTTTTCCTTTTGCCTGCGCTCCGTGCGCGTCTGTGCTGCCCCCTGCCCCCTCCCTCCTCCTCACTTCCTGGTCCTCCTTCCCCTCTCCCTTTCCGCCCACCCCCCCTCTGATTGGTTGTCCCTGCAGCCGCTCTGGGACTACGGTTCGACCGCTCACCACGCTCGCTTCTTTGTTGAGCCAGAGCGGGTTCGAGCGGTCGCCGTAGCCCCGTGTGGCCTGCTGCTGAGGCTGCCTTCCTAGCCCCGTTGGGCTCCAGTAAACCTCCTTCTGTTTTTCTTTGTTTTCCTTTTGCCTGCGCTCCGTGCGCGTCTGTGCTGCCCCCTCCCTCCTCCTCACTTCCTGGTCCTCCTTCCCCTCTCCCTTCCCGCCCACACTCCCCTCCCCTTCCTCTCCCCCTGCCTTATATTCCACCCCCTCTGGGCAGCCCCCCTGCCCGGCAGCCCCCTAGGCCAAGGGCCCCTTAGGCAAAGGGCGGCTCCTATGACTGCGGCTCCCTGTGTGTCTGCAGGTGTCCGCAGGGGACGCAAGGCGCCAGTTTCGCCTTCTATCTCCAGCTTCTGCCGGCCCACACCACCTACAGCTGTTCATCTCATGCGCATGGTGCCTTCACCTCACTGTCCTCCCCAGTTGTGGCTATTTGGGTTTTTCTCCCCTCGCAGGTTTCTCAAACTTAGGTGGCCTCTCCACTGGGTGTACCTAATATGCATTTACTGTTGTTCTCTAAAATTGTGGTAAACTAGGGTTTTTCTCCCCTCGCAGGTTTCTCAAACTTAGGTGGCCTCTCCACTGGGTGTACCTAATATGCATTTACTGTTGTTCTCTAAAATTGTGGTAAACAAGGGTTTTTCTCCCCTCGCAGGTTTCTCAAACTTAGGTGGCCTCTCCACTGAGTGTACCTAATATGCATTTACTGTTCTCTAAAATTGTGGTAAACTAGGGTTTTTCTCCCCTCGCAGGTTTCTCAAACTTAGGTGGCCTCTCCACTGGGTGTACCTAATATGCATTTACTGTTGTTCTCTAAAACTGTGGTAAACTAGGGTTTTTCTCCCCTCGCAGGTTTCTCAAACTTAGGTGGCCTCTCCACTGGGTGTACCTAATATGCATTTACTGTTGTTCTCTAAAATTGTGGTAAACTAGGGTTTTTCTCCCCTCGCAGGTTTCTCAAACTTAGGTGGCATCTCCACTGGGTGTACCTAATACGCGTGGTCAACTTGGCCTTGCCGCTCACTGTCCTCGTGCTTTCATATTGTCTGTCTCCCCCCCACTCCCTCCTACTCCATGGTGCTCTCTATCTCGCCTATCTTCTCTAACTGCTTCTCTATTGACTATCCTGCTCTCCTCACTAAATCTGGTAGGAAAAAGTTTAAAAAGGACATCCTGGTCTCCAACCCAGGCCTCCCTATCGCTGACACCTACACTAATGCCTGCTCCAAGGAAACTCTTACTGACATCCTCTTTTTTGTGCCTTCGCCTGACCTATGGACCCTTCATATGGTCTCTGTGCTCTCTCCTTTCTCCTCTTCTCCCATTAATGGTGGCACCCGTTGGGATGTCCTCTTGGCCCCCTTCCGCTCCTCTAAGGCCATCCTAAATGTCTACGCTAATGGGACCGTCTTGGTCCAAGGCCCTCAGGCCAACCTTCACCTCTTTGATAGACGCTTCCCACGCCTCATCAACTTCCTTTCCTCTCCTGCTATCCCCCTCCTCTGTCCTCGGCTACCTTGTCTCTACCCCCCCTCCCTGCCCCCTCTCTTGCTCCTTCCTCACCTCCTTCTTCTACACCTCCGCAGGGCGTACCTCTGATCTGTACCCCTCCCCGGAATTCCTTCAAAGATGGCAACCTTCTCCACATTGCCACTCTTAACTCTCGCTCTGCAATCAAACATTCCTCTGATATCTGTCACCTTCTTGAGGAACTGGACCTGGATGTCCTCGGTCTCACTGAGACATGGTTCACGGCCAGCTCTGTCACCAGCTTTGACACACTCCTACCTGATGGTTACAAGATCCTCTCCGTGCCTAGGTCCAACCGTGCAGGGGGGGGTGTGGCCCTTATCTTCCCTGAGTGGATTCCTGCCACTGTCACTCCTACGCAGACCTACTTCTCTTTTGAGTGTCTTGTTTGCCGACTCTCTCTCTCTCCTAGCCATTCCCTTACAGTGGCTACTATCTATCGGCCACCTGGTCAAATTTCCTCCTTCCTCTCTGAGTGGGCTGACCTCTCCTCCTCACTCCTGGCCTCAACCACTCAACTCCTCTTCCTTGGTGACTTCAACATCCACCTGGATGCCTCCTGTCCCCCCTCTGGACTCTTTCGTGACCTCTGCGACTCTCTCTCACTCTCTATTCTCCCGTCTGGGCCTACCCATTCTGCAGGGCACACTCTTGATGCTCTGATCTCTTCTGACCTTCCCCTCTCCGTCCCTCTCTCCACTCCTCTCTCCTGGAGTGATCACTTTCTCCTATCCTCCCACCTCACCCTCCCTACCCCACAGGCAAAGCCACCATCATCTCTGCCAACCGCCTTCTCGGTCATCCGACCCATGAAGCGCGTGTCAATTGAGGCTTTCGCTGCCACCTTCTTGCCCCCCCCTCCCCCTTCGGCTGACTCCCACCCTGACACAGCCCTCTCCACACTCCACTCTGCTATATCTGATAGTCTTGATATCCTTGCCCCTGTCATGAGAATCCGCCTGAAGCCTAAAGCCAAATGCAACTCCTGGTATGACTCGGATCTCGTCACCCTAAAACGCAAGTGCAGGGTGGCAGAGAGGAAATGGCGTGCTTCATGTACATCCTCTGACAAACTGGCCTGCCGCCTGCTCCAAAGGCAATACCGTCTCTCCGTTCTCACCAAGAAGAGAGCCCTTATCCAATCCCGCATCTCTGCTGCATCTAACAACTCGGCCGAACTCTTCAAAATCTGCAAGGAGCTTGCCAACCCTGCTGCAGTCTCTACCTCTCCTGTCCCCTCCCAGGCCCTCTGTACTGCACTGGCCTCTCACTTCGTCTCTAAAACTCAGGACACCCTGTCCACACTCTCCTCCTATCACCTCCCTCCTTCTCTTCCTAGCTCTCCCTCTGGCCCTTCTGCAGCCACCCCTCCTCCCTCCTTCTCTGCCTTTCCCCTTTTTTCTGCTGACGAGGTTTCCAGACAAGTCCGATCTATGAAAGTCTCGTCTAAACAGGTTTACCCCTGCTCCTCCAAAACTATCAAGGACCACATCGACTCCCTGGCTCCTGCCCTGGCTGATTTTTGCAACCACTCCTTCACCTCTGGAGTCTTCCCATCCCCCCTTAAGCACTCCCTTGTGCATCCTCTTCTTAAGAAACCCTCTTCCGACCCCGCCTGCCCAGCTAACTATCGCCCAATCTCCATCACTCCCTTCCTGGGCAAGCTCCTGGAGAAACTGGCCATCTCCCAGCTCAACCTCCATGCTGAATCTGTTGGTAGTCTTCATGACCATCAATCTGGCTTCAGAGCTGCCAGAAGCATGGAAACTGCTCTCCTGAACATCCGTGAGGACCTGCTCTCAAACCCCGACTCCAACACTCTGTGTGTTCTCATTCTTCTCGATCTCTCTTCTGCCTTTGACACTGTCAACCATGCCATCCTGCTCAACCGTCTCCGTGATAACCTGGGTATCACCGGTCAGGCTCTGGCGTGGCTGACCTCTTTCCTTTCCAACCGACCCTCCCAGGTCCAACTGGGGTCCTTCCTCTCTGACATCTTCTTCTCCACCTGTGGTGTCCCCCAGGGATCTAATCTCTCTCCCTGGCTGTTCAACCAGTATCTGGCACTCCTTGCCCACCGCATCGCCACTCTCTGCCCCAACTTTCAGTGCTATGCGGATGATACCCAGCTCATTTTCAGGCTACCCTCGGCCTCCTCCTCTCCTTCCTTCATCTCCGACTGTCTGTCTGCTATCCAGGAATGGTGTGCCGCCAATGACCTCTGCCTTAATGCCAGTAAGACTGAGATTCTACTCATCGGCACACCCACTTCCTCCTTCCCTGCAGCGCTCTGGCCAGCCTCTCTTGGCCCGCTTCCTGCTCCTACTTCCAAGGCAAAAAACCTTGGGGTCATCTTCGACTCCACACTCTCCTTCTCTCCTCATATTACTGACGTCTCTAAGAAGTCTCACTACCAGCTGCACCTCCTCAGAGGTATTCTTCCCTTCCTCTCCTTCCCCCAGAAGCTCACAGTCTCCAGAGCCCTGGTTCTCTCTAAGCTGGACTACTGTAACAGCCTCTATCTTAATCTGCCTGCCTCTACTCTCCGCCCTCTGCAACTCATCCAGAACAGGACTGCGAGACTTGTCCTTGGCCTCAAGCCCAGGGACCGTATCTCTCCAGGACTGAAATCTCTACACTGGCTCCCTGTGGCTGCGAGGATTAAGTTCAAAACCCTCTGCATTGTCCACAAGGCCTTCTGGGGCCTGGGGCCTAAATACCTTCAACTCTCTCTTCCTAAATATCTTCCTTCCCGAGCCCTTCGCTCATCTGTCTCCAACTCCCTCAGGGTCAGCCGCTTCTCGAAGCAACGAGCTGGGGGTAGATCTCTCTCTGCGGCAGGGGCCTCCCTCTGGAACAGCCTTCCTGCCTCCATGAAACTTGAGGAGAACCATCTTCGGTCCCGGAAGCACCTCAAAACCTTCCTCTTTGCTTCTGCTTTCTCTCCCCTGCTAATTCTTCACTGAAACTGCACCTGGGCCACTCTCACCGACCTCGGTCCTTGGCCCAGCCACTCTCCACTTGCACTGCCTCCCTAGCAACCCCAGCACTGCGGGACTGTCTCTGCATCCCTTACAGCCCCCCCCTCCCAGCACTTGTCTGCACCTACCTTGCACTTGCCACCAGCTGGCCCTATTTATTATTTATTATTTATTTTTTATTCTACTTACCCTGTTCAGCACTTCCCCCTCTCCCCTTCCACTTTTCCCTTCCCCCTACCCCTGCACTTGCGCGATCTGAATGACACCTCGCCTAGTAGGATCGTTGTCTGTTTTCCCCCCTGTTCCCCCCTCCCTGCCTCGTCGCGCCTTGAAACACTTGTGTATAGGCGCGTTACAAATGCCATATCATATCATATCATATCATAGTCTCTGCAATCTCTTTCACCAACACAGCACCACGTCCTCACAGCACGACTGGACTAGAGGAAAGGACCTAGCATGTCCACGGCCACGTACAGAACATCAGACCGTCAAGCCGCACTGAGTCTCAAAGTAACAGCAGAGAGTCAGCCGCTTCCAACAGGCATAGCTCTTTTCCTAAACACTCCCCCCTTCTGTCTCTCCTTACTCTCTGTCTATTTGTGATCATGCATTTGTATTTAAACTGTGTGTAACAGAAAGCGGAAACATTTATTTTTGCTTTATGGAATGCCCAGATTTGAGAAAGGCACTAGTGTTGCCAAAACATGTGTAATCAAAGGGCACCTTGCTTGAGAGGTCTAAAACATAAGAATGACATAATTAAAAATGTGTTTTTTTCACGCATCTTGGTTGTGGCGCAATTTAATGTTGAGGACAACAATACTGTTTGTTCGCAACATTGCCTTGGATTCACCGATCAATACGCTTGAGGTCGCGAGAAATAAAATGCAACCTACTTTTATGTTTAACCCCATTTTCGTGTCTGAGATTAAAAGCGTGCTTAAGAAAATGCAACCCACGACCTGTCCTGGAGATATAACCCCATCCAAGTTCAGTTTTGGTAACATTAAATAATTCTCCCCTTTTCTTTCATGATTTACCAAGGCAAATGTCCATCAGAAAACGGTTCCTGACTCTATAAAAGACCATGTGGTAACTCCATAGCTAAAGAAACCTGAACAGAACCCCAAAGAAACTAGCAACTTGAGACCTATTACACACGTTACATTTTTACTTAAAATGATGGCCAAAATTGCCACTATGCAATTCCAGGAGCATTTAGAACATTATGACATTTTGCTTCCTAGGCAGTCTGGGTATTGATCTAACTACGGCACTGAGAGTGCCTTTTTGGACCTTCAAACTCAGATGCTAGGTATTATTGATAGGAGCAAGACTGGGCTGCTGATGTTACTCGATCAGCAGCTTTTGATCTTCTCGATCACAAGAGGCTCCTGAGAACCCTATTCCTTACAGGAGGATGCTCCAAGGAGGCCATTGACGGGATCAGCTAATTTCTGACTAGAAGGAAATCGAAATTCTGCTGGTATCATGCTGCCTCTGACTCAGCAAAAACACTTGTGGAGTACCACCAGATGTGTGCCTCTCCCCAGATCTCAGTAATGTCTATATATGACCTCTCACTGACTTATTTGAAAAAATGGGGGCACAATTTACAAACTATGCTGATGACACCCAGTTGCTGATCAATCTGAGTGGTGATTACACCAACAATGTTAATAGGATCCTATGCATCTATAAGGCTGTAGATATAAATAGTGCAAAAACGGACCTCTGGATTTTCAGGTCAACACAAGTGAGGACTAAACTAGACCCCAAATTCTAAGTTTTCACATCGAGTACAACCGTATTGATGTGCTAGATAAAGTAAAAGCTCTTGGTGTCTTCTTTGAGTCCTCCCTTAGCACTGATGCCCAGGTTGATAGCACTGTAAAAAGGTCACAGTATCACTTGAGACTACTGAGGTCAGTTAAACAATACGTATCTGCAAAGAATATGCAAAACCTTGGTGAGGGCAACAATTATTCCCATACTGGACTATGGTAACACACTTCTGAGTCCACATAGTCAAGAATGTACCCAGAAGGGAGCACATCTCTGCCTTTAGGATGAAATGCATTGGTTGCCTGTGGCAACTAGAATTTGTTGTAAGATAAACACTCTGACACATAAATGCTTTTATGGGTCCGCCCCCTCTTATCTCAGAGTCTTATAAAACATACACCGTGTAAGTTCACACGATCTTTTAACCCCTTGCACCTAATATGCCCTAGACTAGAGCAAAATGAATAAGGGGGAACGGCCGCTTCTTCCCTGTCCAAGCAGAAATTGCTTGGAACAACCTGCCTGCTGATTTGCTTAAAGAAACAAACTTTTTTACCTTTCAGAAATGCCTAAAGACCAATTAAAGAGTCGTGTTTACTGGTATTTTGTCCCGTCTCGATTTGTCCTGGCTGTTAATGTGCACCCTGATGCCTGCGGGCTTTGACGCATAACAAATAAACAATTAAATAAATAAATTAGAGAACACTATGGAGACCCTAAATAAGGTTCTCACAGATGGACACCAGCAGCTAAAACATGTGCTACAGTTACATTGCCATTGGGCCCAGGCAGACCAGCGGTCATTTTCAACAGGCTATACAGCACCGCGGCTCCCGACAGATGACCGTTCAAAAAAAGCACCAGAAAGTGTTGGTACGTCTAACATGTTATAACTCCATGTGGGCCCATCCTACACTCCATCCCTACAACCTACAGGAGTCTACCCACGGGGAAGACCCTGCTTACTTTTTTTATTTATTTCGAAAGTGTGGCCTTGGCTGCCCAATGCCCTCCGGGAAGGTGGAGTTAGTAGGTATCCCATTATTGAAGAGCCCTTTGCAAAGCACAGAATAATTAGTTTTACATTTTATTTTTATATCAAACTTTCAATCCTACTAGGGACATGCCCTCTGTGGATTTCAATAAAGGGAGAGTTTGGGGCTAGACAAAGCATTTTCAAATACTACGCTTTCCCCCAGAGAAACAAATAGGCATCATAAAAAAGCCATCTCTGGATCCTATCTGCCACAACAATTACCGACCCATCAGAACAGTCCCATTCCTTCTCAAAATCCTCAACAAAGCTGCCCACTCCTAGATCCAACACTACCTCGAATCCAATGCCATCTAAGGGAAAAGACAATCAGGCTTCCGCAAAGGCCACAGCACAGAAACAGCCCTTTTAGACTTAATAAACCAAATCACTAAAATAATGGACAAGGGCAAACCAGCACTCCTCTTACTCCTGGATCTCTCCGCTGTGTTTGACCTGGTTGATGACAACATCCTTACCTACCACCTAACCAACGCAGCCCATTTCTCTACAGGAGCCACCTCCTGGATGATGTCCTTCCTAGAGGGCAGATCCATGAAGGTCTATTCCGATCAAGCCAATGCCCCACCCACCACCTTCCACTGTGGAGTACCCCAAGGGTCATGCACCAAACCCACCCTCTACAACCTATTCACAAAGCGTCTCTTCGACAAACTGATTTCGCTCAGTATAGCTTACACAAACTATGCCGACGATACGCAAGTTCTGCTCCCTCTCACTGGCTCATACGACCAGGACATAGCAGCACTCATTCAAATCTATTCTATCATCCAAACCTGGATGGCATTCAATGGACTATGTTTAAATGGAGATAAAACCGAGATTATTATCCTAGGCCGCAAGGAAATATTACCCAAACTTGACCAAAAATACATCAATTTCACCATAGACAACACTATCATACCTGTCTCCACATCTGTAAAGACCCTAGGAGTCTACCTGGACGCAAGCCTCTCGATGATTCGTCAGGTCAGCGCCATTGCCTCAGCCTCTGCCTACACCACCAAACTCATTAATGCCATAAATCTGTTTCTAACCACCCAAAACTGCCCTTCCATTGCCCGGGGCACGATAGGAGCAAAACTTGACTACTGTAGCACTCTCCTTGCAGGCACCTCAAACCAAAATCTCCACAAACTGCAAATAATACAAAACAACGCACTTCATCCCCAAAAGGGAACACATCACCCTACCTTAACGCACAAATGCATTAATCTCACTGCCCCTGCTTTCCTAGCAGACTCCATTACCAGAGACCCATCCACACGTCCCAAACGAAGTCACCGCGCCAATCAACTCTGCGTACCCCCATCAAAAGAGCTAATGCAGGAGGCATCAGCTTCCCATACACAGCTCCTAAACTATGGAATGCCCTTCCCAACGCCCTCAGAGCAGAACCCACACTCTCCACCTTTCGCAAAACCCTCAAAACCACCCTGTTCATTTAGCCTCTGCCTCACCCCACCCGGCACCCGACTCCTGTAACTAAGCTAAGTCTATGCAGACTCTTTGAACAGCAGGATCATGTAACTTCAGCACTGGATTCATGCGTACCCTGTTAACAATAGGTTCTGTGCTTTTTTCTATGAAAACAGCAAGTATCACTGTAACTGCGCCACACTGCCTAAGGGCTGATGCGTGTTCTATAAATGCTAATAAATAAATAAATATTTATTGTTGGGTGAGGGATCTAGCTGATAAATGGTTACAACCAGGTCATTTTAGAGCAATATTTGGAAGTTCATCCTTCATCTAGTCAACAAAAGGTATCACAGCACCCTCTCCTCAGTCTTAATATGGCTATTTTCAAAAGGATGGGGCAAACTGACTGGCTGAAAGTTCCAGCAGTCATGATCCCTGTGGGCCATCATTTTAAGTTTCTGGACAAATGATGCAGCCATTGTGATGGTCAGCGAGGGGATTAAAAAAAAAGAGTATGCATATGGTGAAGAGAGGTAAACATGCCAAGATCAGGAGCTAGGCTCCCTCTTCTTGTAGCCACCAAAAAACGACCACTGTGTCATGAATGTGGAGATTTAGGCCATAAAGCTGGCCTATGTCCTAGGGGAAAACCCCTAAAGTCATGGAGATCAGGTTCTGCACAACACCACAAGAGAGTGGGAGAATCCATGAAGCACTGACACAATGCTGATATCTATAAACATGAGAAGTCCTGGTGGATGGGGAGCTCATTCAGGTGCTGTTGGACAGTAGAAACCAACAAATAGCTGTGACTACTGAGCTGGGGGTTCACAGAGAGGGAGGAGGACCCCCTATGTTAATATGCTGTTCAGTGTAGACGAAAAGATCTATCACAGAAAACAAGTATTTTGCTAGTTTAGGCACATGGGTGTAGGAGTATGTGTGGATATGTTCCATTTCCATACCTGATCCCATGGCTGTAGGATTAGATTTTCTGATGGTTGAGGATCTGGTACAGAAAGTGGAGTACAATTGATATACAGGTGCAACTTTTGCAGGAGCTGAGATTTCGAGCTCCCCTCCCTGCCTACGGAAAACCTGACCAAAAGACAGAAAGTCACAAGACAGGTGACCATGGGACACATACAGCCCATCGATTGGAGCATACAAACTTACAAAGAAAGTTTCTGTACTTCCTAGCTAACAGACCAAAGTCTCAGAAATTCCAAAGGCCCAGTTAGATAGTGAATCTCAAGCACACAGTACCCAAGATCCATGGTTCTGTAAGTAAGGTGGAGTCTATTGTACCGTTATGTGGGTTATGGCCGGTTAAGAAAAGTCTCAAGTCTTGGTGCCACAGACACATAGGCACATCTGTTGAGCAAAGTGCATAATCATTTGGGAGGCAGGCATCTAGTGGCTGAGAAAACCCAGCAAATTACACTGCAATACTTTAATTGGCCTGGAATCTCTAGGGAGGTGCCTAGGAATGCCAACAATGCCACATATGCCATAGGAGAAGTCTAGCCAAAGTCTCTAAAGCTCCTCTACTGTGAATGCTCCCTTTGCTGGGCCTCTCGCTGTGCTTGAATACCTGGGAGCTGGGGTGAGGGTCCCTCTGAGATGTCCATGGTGTCTTCTATGGTGCAGGTCTGGAGAACAGAAGCATGAAAAGATGCCGTCAGGCAGACCAGGTGCAGTAATCCCACTGAACCATGAGTAAGGCAATCTCTAAACACCATGGTACCTATGTCACCCACTATTAACGTGGTATGAGGACAGTGCGAACACTGAAAACTGGTGATGTGCTGGAAATGCTCCAGTTTCTGGTTGGTGGTGGGTCCACAGAATAGTGAAGGAGCCCCCATAAGCATACCAGGCGTGGAAGAAACTCCAGGGCTCCTGAAACGCCTAAGAAGACCAGGGGAGGCTACAATGATAAGCACATATGTCTTTCTAGAGAAATGAATACATTTATAATCTTGCACATATTATGTAAAAGGTCATTATCCTTCATTAGGGACCGTCCGTCCTCTATTGATTAATGTGCAGTGTACCACATGGCAGAAACATGACAAGTGACAAATTTCATTTCACACAGAGAAAGTCACTTACTTTCCTCAAAAAAAATGACATTTAAATGGAAAGGCCTATTTGTTGAAGTGAACAATAGTTTCCTGTGTTAACTGTGGCCTATGTGTGAATAGTATTGAAAGTGAGACTCATATCCTTTAAATTATGGTCTTAAGGAAATAATTTATTCCTGGACAACATGCCCAGGTGAAATACCAAACATTACAAGTTAAAACAAATCTTTACGATTTAAAACACAATCTTTCTCAGAATTATGCAAGTAACTGGCTGCTGCTGCTTCCCCCACTGAACTGCGGTGTGTCTGGAACTGTGACCTCTAGACCTTTGGCTGAGGCCCACTAGGAAAATAGGCCTGTTTTCAGTTTAAAATACAAATACACATAACGAATAAGATCACAATTGTGGATTCTGCAGATAAGCCGACCAACAGAAATGACTCAACCCCAACAATTGGCATCTGAGAGCCTTAATGGATCTGCAAACACTGTGTAGAAATAGGCATCTACTCATTTTTCTTTTTTTATTTATTTATTTTTATTTTTTAAATTTGTTTATTGGCATTTAACATTTTGCATGCTTTCTGGCATTTTACTTGCTAGTAGATAGAGGATTATGAGCATTGCATAAAAGAAGAAAAAATAAAAATAAAAAAGGAACATCAACATTTGAACAGAACAACTTTAAGTGTCTCCAAATTTAGTCCCAGTGAGGTGAGTCCATTTCGGCTAGTACAAGGTGGGTGGGCAGGCAGGGGGGGAGGGGAGTTTGGGCCAGCTTGGTCCCATTCAGATTATATCCAATCTCTACTGGGGCATTGTGATTATGGTCTCGGATCAATGTACTTTGGGCTGTTTATGTTCAAGGAGGCTTATCGTCTGAGGGGTGAAATATATTTCTCGTGATTTCTTTCCATCCTTCTAATGTCATGCTCGAAGCGTCCATAGATCTGGCTACTCTGTCTTCCAATGCCTTTGTTTTGGCATTCACCAATCGCTCTAATTCTGTGTACCACTGTGGACCTGCAGGCTTCTTCCAAGACATTCCAACAGTTCTTTTCGCCAGTATGCACATTATGTCCATCAATTTTGCCAGATGTTTGAGTTTGGCTGGTCTGGGATATGTACCCAGAAGGCATTCACTCAGAGTCCATTTATACCTGCTTACACCTGTCCCTTCACTAGTCTGTTTTATTTTATCCCAGAGGGATTGCATCCTGACGCATGACCAGAACATGTGGAGCAGATCTGCTTTGTCTGCCCCACACCAAGCACAGTTCGATGGTGTTTGCTTGTTGAGTTTCGCCATCCTGAGTGGGGTTAGTTATGTTTGGTGCAGCATGTTTAATTGTATCAGCCTGAATCTATGATTTCTAGACACTGCTTTGGGGAACGTTAGTGCTTGATCCCACTCCACATCTGTTATTTCTTGCCCCACGTCCGCCTCCAATTTACGCTTCAGTTCCGCACTCCGTGGGTTGCGGGTGTCACTTAGGTGACAGTAGATCCGGGACACTGGTTTCCATCCCACACCCAGGTTGTACAGCAATGTTATGACGGGGTCTGATTCGGGTTCCTCTGGCCATGTTGTCCATTTGTTTCGCACTATGGCGCATAACCTGTGTGAATGCCATCCTCCTCCTGTAGTGTCACAAATTCCTTGAAGGTGCCATCAGCTTACAGGTCCCCCCAGGTGTAGACCCCTTTCTTTTCCCAGTGCCTGATGTGCTGCAGATAAATGTCTGTTTTACCCAGGTCTGAGATCAGTGGTATTTCTGGGGAGTATGGGTGCTTTAGGTGGGCCAGTGCCTTTGCTCTGTGCCATATTTTCCGTCCTAGGACTGCTAAGAAGGGTGCATTGCTCAGCAATTGGCGAGGGGACCAAATGAATTCTTTTAGATGTATCGGGGCGATCATGGATTGTAGTAAGGGTGTCTCAGATGTGATGTCATCCGCTAACCACTTGGTCACAAAGCTGAGCTGTGCTGCCAGGTAGTATTTTTCTAGATTTGGGAGTTGGATTCCTCCCTGCTTATATGGTAGGACTAATGTGGAGAGCGCTATCTTGCGTCTGCCCTTCCCCCACAGGAATTTGCGAATTATCGCCTCCAGTAGATGAAGTAAGGGAGCACTGATGTAGTAGTGCACATTTTGGAACCCATATAAGAATCTGGGGAGGACAATCATTTTAATTATTGAGGCTCTGCCCATCATTGACGGGGAGTTTTGCCCAGAAGCTCATTTTTTTGCGCAGTGCAGGAATTGCTGGCTTTGTGTTGTGCTCATGCATCAGTTCAGGGGTATGCATTATTTGTATTCCCAAGTATCTGAATGAGGTCAGCGCCCACTGTATCCCCACCGAAGGTAGCTCTTCTATACTCTTGCCCTTTAAACCAACCAGGGGGAAGAGGCAGGATTTTACCTTGCTAAATTGTATGCCTAAGACCTTAGAATAATTATCCAGAACGTCTAGCCTGGTGGGCACATTGACATGTGGGTCTCTAATATACAACAGTACGTTGTCAGCATAAAGTGAGATGATGTGGTCTATCCCACCCAGGCGTATCCCTGCGTCGAAAAATTGCTTCCGAAAGTAAATGGCGATGAGCTCCAGTCCCAGTATATAAAGCATGGGGGACAGCGGACAGTCATGCCTGGTGCCTCTGCATATGTCTCATGCCTCTGATGCATACTTCCCAGTCTTTACCCGTGCTCTTGGTTCAGTGTAAAGTATTTTGATCCATCTGATAAACCTGGGCCAAAGCCGAAACCCTCAAGGACGGCCACCAGCCACTCCCAATATATGGAATCAAATGCCTTACTGGCATCCAGGGAAAGCAGTGCGTATGGTTCCTTGTTTGTGTCAGTTTACTTCATGGTATGTTGCAATCTGCGTAAGTTCATGGTAGTGTTTCGGCCCGGTACGAAGCCACACTGATCTGTGTGCACAATGTCACCTATTAGTTTAGATAGCCTCTTGCCCAGAATTGTTGTCAGTATTTTCACGTCATAATTGAGCATGGCTAATGGGCGGTTGAGTCACATTTATCGGTGGGTTTGTTGGGCTTGATATTCGGGGTCACAAGAGTCTCCCTCATACTTTTAGGTAGTATCCCCCTTTCGTGTGCCTCTTGGAATACCTCATCTAATAAAGGTGTCAGGGAGGGCTCGTATGCTTTATAGAACTCCGTGGGTAACCCATCGCTCCCAGGAGCCTTGCAAGTGGCCAGGGATTTAATTGTTTTTGCTATGTCTTCAGCCACAATGTCTTCATCTAGTGTCTCGGATTGTGCAGGAGACAGCTTGGGCAGTCCTAGCTACTCTAGTGTGTCTGTTATTTGTTCCCGGGGGACCTGATCCTTGTGAGGGTATAGATGTTCATAAAAATGTTTGAAGGTATCATTTATGCCCTGTTGCATCTGTTGCATGTTGCCACCTGTGTCCTGTAGTAGCGCTGTGATTGTATGTCTTGGGTGTTCTCTTTTGCATAACCAGGCTAGTAATCTGCCCGACCTGTCTGTTTCCGTGTGTGCTCTGTTTGTTTTAGTAGTATAGTCAAATTTGGCCAGCCTAGACCAAGCTGTTGAGCATTTACCTCTGAGTGTTGTAAGGTTGGCTTCCCTCTGGTGGGTAATTATGGGGGTGGCTTCCAGTCTATCAACCTCTCGCTCCCACTGTTCCAGCTCCCCCCTCAGCTGTTTTCGGATGCCTCCCACTTTTGTTATAATTTCTCCACTTATTACTACTTTTAGGGCATCCCACATTGTGCTCAAATGGTCGACACTTCCTGTGTTTATTTCAATGAAGTTGTCTATAAAATCTTGCAGCTCTTCTTTAAACACTAGATGGCTTCCACGGGAATTCTCCACATAGGGATAGGGGGTCTAGGGCCAATGTGGTTCCATTCCACCAGGAGTGGCAAATGGTCTGAGATGGTTCTCCCCAAGTATTGTGCCCCATCTATTTGTGATAGGTGTTCCTTGCTTACAAAGACATAATCTAGCCTTGTATGTAGGCCATGTGGGGACGAGAAGTATGAGTAGCCCCATGTATCAGGGTGCAATTCCCTCCATGTATCTGCAAGGTCTACCCTGTTTGTCATTAGGGTTAGGGCTGTTGTTGCTGCAGATGTGCCTTTTGGGTGGGGCTGGGATCTGTCCAGTTCAGGGTCATGAACACAGTTAAAGTCTCCCCCCCCAAAAGAAAAGGCAATTTCTGTATGGCATGATTTTGGAGTACATTGTGTTCAGGTACATTGGGATGTTATTGTTGGGGAGGTAAGAATTCACTATGCATACCTCCATTTGCTCCATCCGACCCCATATTATCACAAACCTGCCCTCCAGATCTTTTTCTGACTTAATCAGGTGGAATGGGAGTTGAGGGTGGATCCAGGTGTATACTCCTCTGGCGTATCTGGAGTAGGTGGTTCCAGCTCCTTGTCCCCCCCAGTGTTCGCTCAGTTTGGCCATGGATTCCGCCATGCAGTGTGTCTCTTGCAGTAGTGCTATTTGCACACCCTTTCTGTGTACGTAGGACTTGATTCTGTTCCTCCAGAGATAAGTTCCTAGGCCCCTCACGTTCCATGTCATAATTTTTATTCTAGTTGCCATGGCGGTTTAGGGGGGGTTTTCCTGGTGTTTCGGTTCCCTGGTGGAGTGTGCTGCAGCTCCAGATAGGTGACTGACAACTTTACCCGCTCGCTTATCCAGTTTCAGGAAATTTATCTCATTCCCCGTTTCCCTCGCCCCTGCTGTGGTACAATTCAGAGACTTACTAACAGTCATTTTGGTGAATGAGGCAACCAAACAAGACAACTTTGAACTGCCCCTAGCAGTTGCTTCCAACTCGCAGCACTCAGGGGGTCTCGAGCCTTCTGGGCCACTCCTGGCCTTTTGGAATGGGTGGTGTGTAGGCAGGTCACCTGCACAATTTCTGGTGGGGTGGGTCACTGTTTGTTTTCACGCGTGGTCCTTTGAACTCCTGTCCTATGTTGCTATCCTTTTAGTAAGCTTCAAGTGCGATATGATCGTCAGTTTCATTTTTGCAGCGGCTAGTACTTGATCATCTCATGTCTGCCTTTATTGGTTGTTCTTCATCATCTGCGCGATTATTATGTTCAAGCCACATGTTTGCTGCAGCTGGAGGTCTCCAGAAAGACCGCTTTTCCCTTATAAAGTACTTTATGGCAGGACTGGTAGAGCAGCATATATTACAGGTTGAGTTTCCGCAGCCTTGCTTTTCCTTGGAATTCCTTGCTCGTTGCTCTGTAGGGGTGTAGTCGGGGTACATGACTATTGTAGAGGCCTTTCTCTTGATCTCTCCTCCCTCTCTCGAGTGCCGCAGTATTATTTCTCTGTCGCGGAAGTTTAGAATCTTGGCTATTATTGGGTGCGGTTAGGACCCCGGAGAGAGATGCTTCTGTTATGATCTGTGGGCTCGTTCTACAGAAAACCCTTGAGAGAGTTTCCCTGGTCCTATTTCTTGCTGTAGCATTGTTTCAAAGAATTCCGTTGGGTCCATGTCTTCCGGGACACCTAGGTTGCGGATGTTATTCCGGTGGGCGCGCCCCTCGACATCTTCAGAGCGTGCTTCCAGTCTCGCCACTTTTTGTTCCAGGTCCTGGACCCTTGTCCTTAGGTCTTGAGTGCTCTCAACATTGTCCTGTAGGGTGGTTTCTGTTGCAGTCACTCTTTCTGTTAGGTTTCGGGCATCCTGGAGCATAAGCTGCATGTCCGACTTTACTTCCTCTATTTTATTGTCAATGAATGTGCGGAGTGCCGCTATTGCTTGTAGGACTTGCATGTCCTTAGGGTCTCCCCCCAGGGACGGCAGTTTGTCAGTGGTTTCGGTGTCTTGTTGCGGTTGCTGTTTAGGTTTAACTGTCGTGAAGGAGTCCATTGTCACCGATTTCGGTTTGCCTTTAGGAGGAGACATCACCTCCCTCAGGGCCTACAGCCTACTGAGACGGGTCAAAGTTAATTATCCTGCTGGTCAACATGGCAGTCCTCTATCTTGTCGTGGTTGCTTTTTTCCCACTCAAGTGTAGGGCTGGCTGGATCTTTGTGGTTGGCGGGTGCTTGATAGTTGAAGGTTAGGGCAGCGGTTCGTGGTTCACTTCACTTTTGTTTGCAATTCAGTCGGTTAGGGTGTGGCGCAGGTTGTGACATATGGCACCTTTGATCACTCCTTGCATCCACTGTATGGTCTGTTTTATGTTATTGCTCCACTGTTAACTTGCACCTGGAGGTGGGTGTTCTAGTGGGTCACTTTCGGGCTGTCCGGCTGCCACATGTTTATTTTATGGTTTAGTGCGTTTGCTGCTTATTGTAGGCACTTAGAGTTCATGCGCTCACTTATGCTGGTTTCAGAGATTTGGCAAGGGTGGGGCTATTGTCCAAATTTGTGGCATTTGCACTAGGACTAGCGTCAATTCTCAGTGTGTGTTGTTGCAGGGGCGACTGCTGGTTTGATGCGATTTTCCCCTAGCTTTCACTGGATCAGATAAGTGGTAGCGTTTTGAGTGTTGAGGTGCAGCAGGTGCCTTAGATGGCACTACTGTTCAGGTCCTTGGTCAGTTCACACTGGGGGTTTATGTCTGGCGTCCTCCCCACCTCACGCAAGCCCAGTGCTTTTCTAGACCCGCGGTCAGCCCGCGGTGCCCCGCTCGTGCAATCTACCGGGCTCCTTCTCCTGTCCTGGGTCCTCAGGTTCAGTTGGCCTATACCTTTGATTGAATGTTCGTGTGGGCAAAGTCCCACCGTACACTCGGGTCTTTATTGTTGGCAATATGGGGGTGGCCGGTCACGTACCTCTGTTCACTCACTGTTTCCTCCGGGTGCTGAGACTCTGTTCATTCGGCTCAGCTGGGGCCTCTTTGAGCTCCCGCGGCCCATGCGGCCGTCGCTAGTGCTGCCTCTATGCGCACCCTCACAGTGCAGTGTGCCGGTCACCACCCGACTGACCCCTTGTACAATGTAGGCGTACGCTGATCCAACAGTCGCATCCCGGTCCAGCAACTTTGCCGCTTGGCTTGCTTCTGATTCTTTGCCCAGTATATTGCTGTCTGTGTATGGGCGCCGCGTCTCAGTGCCCCTGCTATTAGTGCACCCCTCACTGTGATAGTGCACTTATGCCGCCTCTCAGACCCCGTTTTGGCCTGCTCCACCGCATCAGTCCGCTTCTGTTCTCTCTGTAGGTTGCCGGTCTATGTAGGGGGTGTTCAGGCCTGGTAGCAGGGTGCAGCATACAGCGGTGTGTAGTATGCAGTTCTCTCATCAACTGGTCCAGGCGCCGTAGCCTCTCTCCCCAAAGGCCGCGCCGACTTGGATTCCTTCCTTTGTCACACAGTCCGCAGCACTGTCTGCGTGAGGAGCAGCATTCTTCCACCGACTCCCCAAGTTGCTCAGTCCCATCCGCGGGCATCATCCATGGATCAGCGGCCGGGCCCTCTTCCAGTGAGCGGCGCACTGCGATTTACACGCCCGCCCGTCTCAAGTGTTCTGGGGCTGCCCTCAGTCCTGATGCCCAACCTTCGACACTTGAAGCCTGACACTACGAGCTCACCAGCGAGCCATTTATGGCCGCAGCAAAGTCAGGTGGGGACTGCTGCAATAATTGTAAAAGGTGTTTCCCGTGGCTGGCACTGCCGATTCCTCGTTCAGGCGTTACTTCGTATAGCAGCGTTTCATCTCGCGACGAACGCCGCCATCTTGGATGCCTGTCACGCCGACCACACGATCTAGGTCACGCCCCTCCCCGCACACAACTCCCATTCGCCCTGCTACCCGACATACTAAATCTGGCACACGTACCCCTCACTCCCGGTCACAGAATGTTAGGACTGGCGTTTACCGCCCTTCACGCCTGTGGCAGCTGAACTGGAGGTTGTTACCACATCATCGCATTGGCTTGCGCCGTTTGCGGAGAACCGCGCGTCACTGCGCGCCGCGGATCCCGTGATTCCCTGTCTCCTAGCAACGACGCAACGCTTCTGTTCCGTACATGCATCACGTGACTTCTGCCGGATGGATAAAGGATGCCTGGAAACAGAAAGCGTTGCTTCACAGCTGTTCTTCGTCTGGATCACGTGTCGCCCATTTCTTCGTTCCAAGGATCTTACCCATCGCCTGACCACGGTTTGCTTCACGGATTGCTACGCTTGTCCCTTAACTGTTTTTGTACTTTGGATTACCGGTTTGACTGCTACGCTTCGCCCAACGGATTGCTCTGCTTAACCCTTTACCTACCTGGATCGAATGTTTTGACCTCGGACTGTTTGGTTTTCCTCCACGAATCACGTACCAATTTGGGATTACGGTCCTGCACTAGGTGTTCACCTTGCCCACTGCCTGGCCCAACAGCCGTCTCAAGGTCAACGCCTCGTCGGCCTCTTTCAGAACCACCTTCATATCCTCACAGGTACATTGTGTTCTTGTATTTGGCATTCCGTATACTTTACCTTGTCCTGCATTCTAACCACCATTGCACCTTGCCTTGCAGCGCTCAAGGGGTTCTTCCGGCTGTGTCCCACGTCCAGGCTTGCGGACTTCCACCTGTGGCTTCAAGGATCGCACAGACAGTATTTCTGGTGCTGTCAGTGTGATACTTGGGGACAGAGGGGTTGCCCATACTCTGCACGACCATCAAGTCTGTAACAGACTGTGAAGCCTTTTTTTTGGTCGTCCAGAGTATGAATCCCTCCACCGGGGATCCTGTGACCGCCTTGATGCAGGCAGTGGCGGCCCTCAGGACCGACATGGCCGCCGCCACAGCAGCCATACATCACCGTCTGGACGCCTTACAAAGCACCCAACACCCTTTACCCGCAGACGCCGAGTTTGGGGACCCAACCTCTCCAGACCGACTAGCACCTGTTCAGGCCCCAACTCCCACTCCCGTGTTATTCCCGACACCCGTTCCCCTTGCCGCTCCAGAACGCTACCAGGGGGACCCCCGGAAGTACCGTACATTCATTAATCAATGTAAGCTACACTTCTTGTGCAGACCTTTGGCTTTCCCCGATTCAGTCACCAAGGCCGCATTTCTTCTGTCACATCTGTCCGGGGTGGCAGCTACCTGGGCCAATCCAATGTTGGAGAACGATCATCCCGCCTTGTATGATTTTGATCTTCTCATAGCCGAAATGGCCAAAGTCTTCGACACTCGTTATAAGGCCCACTCAAGGGACCTGGAACTCTTGGATTTGACACAAGGGAAACAAACACTAATAGAGTACATCACACGGTACAACCAGCTGGCCGCCGAGACCTCCTAGCCGGAGGAGAAAAAGGCTATCGTGTTTTATCGTGGGCTATGCAACACCATGAAGGATGCACTCTCGGTGATCCCTGCCCTTCCTTCGGCCTTCACGGATCTAGTGGATCTTGCCTTACAGGTTGACGCAAGGCGATCCGAGCGGAGGGCAGAAACTACTTTCAATAGCCCAGCAGGCCCGAGCACTTCTAACACCGCTTCTGAACCTATGCAGATAGGGGGCATCCGAAGTCCATTATCATCATCCGAACGTGAACGTCGGAGGGCTGAGAACGCCTGTTTCTATTGCGGGTTGAATGGGCACTACGTAAGGGAATGCCCCCGACGCCCCAAGAACAAGACCCCGGGTTTTCAGAATGCTCGCCCATGATACAGGGGGCACCGGCGAGCCTGTCCATGACCCCCGCTGAACCCGCCTTCGGTCCCATCAGACCGGTGGTAGTACAAGCCCTTCTGAAACCCACTAGAGAGATCGCACACATTGTACAGATAGTGATTGATTCCGGGGCCACTGGTTGTTTTATCGATATCGCCTTGGCACATCACCTTAATCTGCCCTTGGTTAGAAAAGAACACTCAGAACCCGTACACGCGGTTGATGGCACTTCCCTATCCTCCGGCCCAATCGAGTTCCAGACTGCTCCTCTGGAAGTAACGATACAGAGTACCCATAGGGAAACCATGTCGTTTGACCTTATCACTACACCACAGTTTGGCGTCATCTTAGGGATACCCTGGTTACGACAGCACAACCCCTTGATAAATTGGGGGACGGGACAAGTCACATTTGAGTCAGAAGTATGCCAACACTTTTGTCTCACAGAAAGGGTTTCGGTCTCCACTCCTGCTGCCATCCTTAGTGCCATGGCTTCCACCCGCATCGATGACGTAGTCTCCGACCCTGTGCCCACGCATACCGTGGGGGCCGTCATGTCAAACATACCCGCTGACTATCACGATTTTCATATGGTGTTTGACAAAGCTACTGCAGAAGGGTTACCCCCACACAGACCATACGATTGTCCAATAGATCTGGTCCCAGATGCTCCCATTCCCAGGGGTAGGATCTATTCATTAACCCAGTCAGAGGAACGAGCTCTCAAGGAGTACATCCAGCGGGCATTACACATAGGCCATATCCGTCCCTCCTGTTCCCCCGCTGCTAGCCCGATATTTTTCGCGCCGAAAAAAGAGGGCGATCTTCGCCCTTGTGTGGACTACAGGAGGTTGAATTCCGTCACAGTGAAAAACAGGTATCCCCTTCCACTCATCTCCACGCTGTTGGACAGGTTGACCAAGGCATCCATATTCACCAAACTGGACCTAAGGGGGGCATACAACCTAGTCCGGATGAGGCGTGGAGATGAATGGAAGACGGCATTCTGTTCCCGACAGGGGTTATTTGAATATACTGTGATGCCCTTCGGGCTTTTTAACGCCCCCGCAACGTTCCAACGATTTATCAACGACGTATTTTCTAATATCTTGGATACGTTCGTGGTGGTATATCTGGACGATATATTGATATACTCATCCTCTTTGGAGGAACACGTCGGTCATGTTAGGGAGGTCCTCTCTCGCCTCAAGGCGAACGCCTTGTTCGCCAAGCCCGAGAAATGCCTGTTCCACACAAAGGAAGTGGAGTTCTTAGGCTTTCACATCTCCCCCGGAGGGTTATCCATGAATCAGACCAAGGTACGGGCTGTCACGGGGTGGCCGACTCCCGCTAACGTCAAACAGCTCCAATCCTTTCTCGGCTTCGCTAATTTTTACCGGAGATTCATCGCCGGCTTCTCTTCTATTGTTTCGTCTTTGACCGCTCTGACCAGTCCTCTCGTCCCGTTCACCTGGACCCCCGTACATCAGGAAGCCTTCGAAACGCTTAAGTCCAGATTCGTTTCTGCTCCTGTCCTGCAACACCCTGACCCTGGTCTTCCCTATGTTCTGGAAGCGGATGCCTCCTCGTTTGCTTTAGGGGCGGTGTTATCTCAGCCTTGTCCAACCACGGGTAGCTTACATCCAGTAGCCTTTCACTCTCGGAAGTTCTCGGCTGCCGAGACACACTACACTGTGACCGAGAAAGAGCTGTTGGCCATTAAAGATGCCCTCCAAACATGGCGACACCATCTTATGGGGGCAAGATATCAGACAGTGGTTTACACAGACCACAAAAACCTGCAAGACCTGGCCTCCCTAAAATGTACAAACAGCAGACAAGTGCGCTGGCATTTGTTCTTTTCTGCCTACGATTTCGTTGTTAAACACAGACCGGGTCGTATCCACGGCAAGGCTGATGCTCTTTCCCGTTCTCCTGGTGGGGAATCACTGTCACTATTTCCGGACACGCTGTTAGGGAAGGGCCATGTAATATGTTTGTGCACACCATCCCCACCCATGCTCATCGCCATCAGACAATGGGTGTCCAAACATCCTCATATGCTCTCCGAATGGGACATAGCCCTCCAAGAGGGGTTGCCGTTCATTCAAGGCAAATTGTTTCTCCCTACATGTGATGTACGTAACCAGGCGCTTGCCTGGTCACATGATGCTGCTATAAACGGCCACCCTGGGCAACAACGCACCCTGGAATTGCTACAACGTTGGTGCTGGTGGCCATCCATGAGGAAAGACGTAGAACACTACGTAAACACCTGTTCGATCTGTGCCCAGTGCAAAACACGCAGAGGACGACCCCTGGGGTTGCTCCTACCATTGCCCATTCCCCCCAGGCCTTGGCACACCATCTCCATGGATCTCATCACGGACCTACCCCGCAGACAGGGCTACGACACCATATGGGTAATTGTTGATTCCTACACCAAGATGGCCCGTTTTGTTCCCTGTACGGGCATCCCCTCAGCTCCAACCCTGGCCCGCCTGTTCTTTAGGTCGGTATTCTGCCTTTTCGGTCTGCCACAAGTCATTATATCAGATCGTGGGACCCAATTCACGTCCTGTTTCTGGCGTGCCCTTACCAAGCTCCTGGGTATTGATGCTCGCTTCTCCTCGGCCTATCACCCAGAAAGCGATGGGCAGACCGAGAGGGTGAATCAGGCCCTGGAACAATACCTGCGCTGTCTGACCCTCCAGTACCAAGACTCCTGGTTCAATCTGCTCCACCTCGCTGAATTCGCTTACAACAACTCCCGACATTCAGCCACCGGTTTCTCCCCTTTCTACTCTATGTATGGTCAGCATCCGCGTACCCTGCAGCACCCTGATTTCTCCTCTACCACTCCGGCTGCCAATGCCTGTGTGCGCGATCTGACCGGGGTTCATGCACAAACACTGGTTCACCTCCGTGAAGCCCAGACGGTGATGAAGGCTAAGGCGGATCGGAGGAGAACCGTGGCGCCGGAATATCATGTGGGCGACCGGGTGTGGCTGTCGACTCGACACTTACGGATACCTGGTTGTCGGAAGCTGCTACCTCGTTTTGTGGGTCCCTACAGGGTCGCCGGGGTCCTGAATCCTGTGGCTTTCCGCCTCTCTGTTCCTCCTGCTTGGCGTATCCACCCTGTGTTCCACACTTCCCTCCTCAAGCCCTACCTTGCTCCTACTCGTGTCCTTGCTCCGCCCGCTTCTGTCTCTGTGTCCTCTCCGGACGTATATGAGGTCAGTGCGATACTGGGTTCCCGTTTCCACAGGGGTCGCCTCCAATATCTGGTGGACTGGCTGGGGTATGGTCCCGAGGACCGCTCTTGGGTTTCTTCCCGGGATGTCCGGGCTCCGCGGCTTGTTGCGCGTTTTCATAGGGATTGCCCGGCTTGCCCACGGGGTCGTGGGCCTTTGAGGGGGGACTCTGTCACGCCGACCACACGATCTAGGTCACGCCCCTCCCCGCACACAACTCCCATTCGCCCTGCTACCCGACATACTAAATCTGGCACACGTACCCCTCACTCCCGGTCACAGAATGTTAGGACTGGCGTTTACCGCCCTTCACGCCTGTGGCAGCTGAACTGGAGGTTGTTACCACATCATCGCATCGGCTTGCGCCGTTTGCGGAGAACCGCGCGTCACTGCGCGCCGCGGATCCCGTGATTCCCTGTCTCCTAGCAACGACGCAACGCTTCTGTTCCGTACATGCATCACGTGACTTCTGCCGGATGGATAAAGGATGCCTGGAAACAGAAAGCGTTGCTTCACAGCTGTTCTTCGTCTGGATCACGTGTCGCCCATTTCTTCGTTCCAAGGATCTTACCCATCGCCTGACCACGGTTTGCTTCACGGATTGCTACGCTTGTCCCTTAACTGTTTTTGTACTTTGGATTACCGGTTTGACTGCTAAGCTTCGCCCAACGGACTGCTCTGCTTAACCCTTTACCTACCTGGATCGAATGTTTTGACCTCGGACTGTTTGGTTTTCCTCCACGAATCACGTACCAATTTGGGATTACGGTCCTGCACTAGGTGTTCACCTTGCCCACTGCCTGGCCCAACAGCCGTCTCAAGGTCAACGCCTCGTCGGCCTCTTTCAGAACCACCTTCATATCCTCACAGGTACATTGTGTTCTTGTATTTGGCATTCCGTATACTTTACCTTGTCCTGCATTCTAACCACCATTGCACCTTGCCTTGCAGCGCTCAAGGGGTTCTTCCGGCAGTGTCCCACGTCCAGGCTTGCGGACTTCCACCTGTGGCTTCAAGGATCGCACAGACAGTATTTCTGGTGCTGTCAGTGTGATACTTGGGGACAGAGGGGTTGCCCATACTCTGCACGACCATCAAGTCTGTAACAATGCTGCAGGGGTCTCACCTTTAACTGCTTTGTTTTACAAGTTGTAGCTCCCGATTTTACTTGGCAGTAAAGCTGTGTGTAGGGAAAGGGTTCTTCTCTTCTGGGAATTGATTTTTATTTCTATACGTGTTGTTTTGTCACCGCTATGTCTTCTGTTGCAGGATCATGGACAGGAGCTCATCAGTATTCCGTCCTTATGCCATGCGCGATGGCCACGCCCCCCCATAGGCATCTACTGATAAGCAGATGTTCAGGTCACATGTGATTGGGGAGAAAAAAACTCATGAAAGGATTTATTGGGAATATTACATGACAACCTTCCAGAGCTATGCATTGAAAAAGATTTCTTGATTGAAAAGAGAATCATGTGTCTCCCAGTGAGCTCATCCAGGAATCATATTAAAGGGCATAAACAACATGTCAGTTCCCTGTGAATATTAACCATGTGATGTATGGAACTTGAGTTGGGAAGAAAACCATGATCCTAAACTTCCCATAATTCAGAGCAATTCAAACATTTGTGAGGTGATATATTGTGAAATTAATGTTTGAATTTTGAAGTGGCATATTTTTCCCTATTTCTGCTCAGGAGAAAATTGCAAAAAACAGTAGGGTCCCTCAGGAAGGTGGTGCCGGAAAAGAAAAGTGCATTTCCTGATTTGACATTAAATGTAGAATTTGAAAATATATATGCTCATGCAGCTATTTGAAACATGAAGGCAGCTGCCATGTAGTGAGATTTTGTGTAAAAAACTAAAATGCAAAAATGTTTCATTTTGAAATGATGCAGCTTCTTCCTCTCCATTACCCATATTGCAGACCTCTAAACTCTTTTCCCTATCAGCTGACAGTAGGCAGATTAGTGGGAGGGGGAGAAAGAGAGACGTCCAATCAATAGCATGGGAATGTTAATAATATGTAAGTGTTATCAGCGCTATATAATATCAGTTTTCAATGTAAAAGGGACAGAAGGGAAAAAAGGGGAAGAGCAGACTGACAACAACAGAGAGCTGATGAGGAAGGCTGACACCCAGGAGAGCAGATAGACAGGAGAACCTGGGATACATACTTGGGGGCTCATGGCTGGGAATTGGTTGAGAGTTTTCACTTGTGACATTTGCAGTAGCAACATACTATTAATTTGGGTGTAATTGCATTGCAGGGGATAGAACATTGTGTTTGCATTGTTATGGTGCCAATCAGACTTATACCCGGGGTTCCTGGGTGGTGTATAGATTGAACAGTGTTGATTTTTATTGTGAGTGGAAACTAAGCCCGAACAGGGTTGAGATGTCTTCCCTGCATTGAGAGTATACAAGGTTGCAGAGCACATTTCAGAATGAGCACTGTAGAAATCAATATGTCCAGGAGCACCTCCTATCCAAATTATTTATGAAAGGTGAATGGGCGGAGGGAGACATGTGGCAAGCCAGAATGATGCGGGAGGTTACCTCTGCAAATGTTGATATGTGGCAGGATAACGGTCTGTTACATCAAGCTCTAACAGAATTTTATATGCCACAAACTACTAAAGATGAGCAGACTAAAATGGCTCAGATCACAGCATATATGTACTTCCATTTGCTGATAGTGGAAGAACGACATCAGAATAGTGTGGCCTCTGAGCGTAGCCAGGCTGAGCTTTTGAATGAAGCCCAGCAATAGCTTAGAAAATGTGAAACTAAAGTGCAACAGAGTTACATGTTAGAGATAAAGCAAGAAAGTCTCATTCAATAGCTAAAAGATCAGTTAAAAACACAGCAACGAGAAAATGTGCAGCGTGCTATGCAGTTCTCTGCACTGCAAGAGGAGCATAAAGAATGTGCTGAAAGTCTGGGCACACTGCAACACAAATTAAATGATCAGATTACTCATAATAGAGTCATGTTGGAGGACATGATCACATTCCTATCACAAATAAAATAATTGAAAACCAAAAATATCCAATTAATTAGAAAAAGGGTTTGACTCTCAAGGTGAGTTTGATCAGATGAACTAAGATCTGAACACCTTGAAGCAACAGAGAAAGCAGTTGAGGGAAGAAAAGGACACATTAAACCAAGAGAATAGTGCCCTGTTTCAGGAAGTGCGTCAGTTAAGGACATATGCAGAGAAAAATAAGTCTGATTCTCAGTAACTGACTGACATTAGGCGAGAAAATGCCCCATTAATATAACGTGCGAGGCAAGCAAATATTGACCTATTGCAGGCAGCCCTGTGCAGAAATGCGCAAGAGGAAGAGATTAGTCTCTTGAAAATTAAACGCAAAATGAAAAGGAGTCCAATTATGAAGAAATCAAGGGACTAAAAGATAGATTAATTGCCCAAAGTAAAGTGCTAGAAGCCACTTGTGTCAGAATTAAAAACTCAAATCTCTGCACCCCACCAAGAGATAGGGACCAAGAAAACTGGTGTGAGAGGTTGGCAAATGAAATAGCCAAATACAAACAGGATTTGAGGCACCCTGACCAGCCAGGGTATGGAAAAGCACAAACCGATCAGAGAGTGGTGACCTCTCTACCAGGGACCTCAAGCCAACTAACCACTTCATATGTCCAGAGTTTAGCTGACCTCATGCGTCCCACTTATCAAGAACAGGGAAACATGAGGCTGCTGTACTCACCTAGGCCTAGTCCAACTGATCCAGAATGCCCGTCCTTATCTGACATCGATGAGGATTCAGGGTTACTAAGCAGAAGGGAAGGTGGCTGGACCAGTGGGCTCTGGGAAACCAAAAATACCCTAGCAAGTACTTCTAACCAGGAGGACTCCTGTGATGAAAAGATCAGGGAGTTGGACTTGCAAAAAATGAAGCTACAAATAGACAGCCTGGTCCGCTTTTCAGAAAGAGAAGAGCCAGAGTTCAGGCCTCAAGAGAGTATTTTAAAAACCTCCACACATTCAGGGTGATAGGGGGAATTCCCCAGCATACCTGGAAGAAGGGATAAGGAGGATGTGTACAATCATGTGCGAAAAGGGGATTACAAGGGAAATGACCCTGAGAGTTCATTGCACCACAGGAACGAAGAGTTTCGACCCTGTAATTCTTTTTTTTTTCTTCTCCCAGTCTCATAGAAGCAGGGAGCGCGTAGAGGACAGGGAATGGACCACCAGCAGGAGCTGCCCTGAGTCAGAGAATGAGTGGACTCAGGTGCAGGGGAAAAGGAAGACTGCCAAACAGAAGAAATGCCTTGTGGAAGACCCAATTCAGGAGATAAAAGCCATAAAGAGCTTTATGACTCCTGACCATAAGAATGCAAAACATTCGGTATGGGTGCATCTAGAGCTTTATGAACAAATGATGACATCATTTGGAATTAAAAATGGTAGAAATTGCATTGAGTTTGTCAAATGGACATACACCCCCGAGTACTCCAGCTTCTTTGCAAGGCTAGAGGATCAAGATCACCATAAATGGCTAACGTACAAGGTGGCCATTTTAAAACACTTCACCGTTCATAGAAACACAAAGGAGTCCCACAAGGTGGCATACAACCTACAGCGTTGGGAAGACCAGTTGCCTAGAGAGTTTATGCAGGAGTTGAAACAAACATTTTCTAAGACTTCTAGGCAGGTGAACACCAATGTCAGGGAGTTCATCAATACATACCTCTGTACGCTCCCAAAATATTTTATGACCCGATTGATAAGGGATTTTCATGAGCGTAGGACCCTGGATTGGCCACCAGGGTCTATGAGGTCCAAAAATCCCTCTGAAAATAAAAATGACCCTAAAACCCCCAAATAATCCAACACACCTACAACTGAAAAGGTAGCTGAGGTAGAAAATACCCCTCCATTGGACTTGGAAATGGAGGAGCCTAAATCTACTAGCCCAATGGAGGGGGGAGTCAGGGTGGATACCAGACAAATGACCCATCTGACCTAGCCACCTTTGTAAGTCCAAAATAAAAAAGGTACAAGACATAGACCCGGATATATATGGACTCCCCAGGCACAAGGGGGGGGGCAATCAGGTAAGCACTGCCCTAGGAAACTTCCCTCCACACTGAAGTAATACACCACTTCCCAACTTAAACTTCTTATCCAGGTACCCTGCAAACCCTAAATTCCACAATAATCCTGCTCTCCCCCCCTGCTTTTAGGACAATAGATTCCTTAACCCAGGAGAAGGAGACCTAGGATGAAAATGTATCAGGGAAACCTCCAATGCCAAAACTACGGTGTCTGGTCAATGGTTCGAATGCCAAAGGATCGAATGACATAGGGTCGAGTCAATAGGACCTAAAACAAAAGGGTCACATTTTTTTTCAAATATATATATATTTTTGAGGGTTTCCGTATAGGAAAGAAAAGTGGTTTTTACCACAAAAAAAGGTTTTGGTGGGGACCCACGCAAAAAAAAAAAAAAAAAAAGTCCACCCTTTTGTTTTCAGTCCTTTTGAATCGACCTTTTTGTCATTCGATCCTTTTCCTTCGAACCTTTGACCTATAACCCAAAACTACTCCAGGAGAAGGGACAGTTAACCCTTCCAGGAGCAGCAAAGGTATGCATCAAGACCTGCATACCAACCAGAAAAAGTGTCACAACTGGAACCATAAGTCCAACAATTAACCCAAGACCTGGGTCACATGCTGTGGGCGCAGTCAAACCCCAAACTGAAATCTGCTGCCCAGAATAACCCAACATCTGTGTCTGTGGCCCTGGTGGGGAAGTGACTGGAAGAAAATTCCAACAAACAACAGGTTCCTGAGAGGCAGGCTCTGGTGTGGGGGGTGGGGGGAGGTGCAAAGCCATAGAAGAAGCTTCCTTTGCCAACATAACAAAACCCCTGGAAGCCTCTGAGCCTAAATATGAATCTTCTACCCCGAAAAGATGGAACCTAAAGAACAGAGGCTCAGTAGGAGAAAGCAAAAGAAAACTCACTTTGTGGAGGAAGTCCACATCATCCCTTTTGAAGAAGAAGAATCCCTAGAGGATTCACAAAAACAAATCTTCTCTTTCAGGGATGGAGGGATCTCCCAGTGGAAAAATGGGTTCCAAAAGACCCCGGTAAGTATGGAGACCAACCCCGAGAAAAAGAGTTCTTAACCCCAAACAATGTCACTCAGATGATTCAGAAATCACTGAGGTATTCTCCCCCCAAACAGGTTCTGGGAACTGTCTCCAGGAAAAGGGGGACAGCAGAGAATATGTGGGAAAAGGGAACTTCCCAATCCCATCTGTTTCTGGGTGCAAAACATTTTTTACAGATTCCCAGACTCGGCACAGAAAACTGTCCAAGATCACACAGCGTTGGAGTTCAATATAAACGTGTTATCGCCAAGCTGGAACATACTGCACATTTTATTTGCTCCCTTGAGGAGAGAGAAGGAGGATTTCATGCTCCTGTCAAGGTACAGTATCAGGTAATATTATCCCCCTAAATAATGTTGCCATACATATAGTCGCTGGGAAACGGCATAGGCAACATTATTTAGGGGGATAATATATAGGGTAAATGGGAATGGGGGTTGTGGGCGTGTCCCCCACTCCAGTTAAAAAAATGTGAGGGTTGCAGGGGTGTTCCCCGCAGGTTTCATGTGGTAATATCGCTGCAAAAAAAGGCACCATTGTTGTATGGCGACATTTTTGCAGGACTATTAACACATGAAACCCAAGGTATAGGGTCTGTGTACTTTATCAGTGCTGGTGGATACTGGATTCCAAGCTAAAGGGGGAGAGTCACCAAATTCCCCTTACACCTCTTCCCGGCCAACTCCAAAACTTTGATGTGAATGATATTTCCATTGAAGGGACTGCAGATCTGGAAATAAAAATTAGGCGACATAGGGTGAAACACCCAGTGATAGTCGTGTCTCCAGAGGGCACAACTTGGGAAATTACCTCCTTCAGAGGTTATCACCCCTGATTGACTGTGTGAACAATGTACTCTCGACCCAGACTAACCGGCTGATCAAACTAAAACAAAGCACAAATTATGTGAGTTTGAATGGCACCTGCCATGTGATTAAACAACAGTCCGAAAAAATAGAATCCCATTTCAGGAACAATCAAGTCCTAGACATCACTGTCAGCTCTGTAGGAGAACAAACTGGTCATTGGAACCCTTCTCCGTTCTTGAAAATCAACCTCCCTCCCAGTTTTAAGTGGCATTCCACACGGGAGGGAAATAATCTGAAATGTTATGATATGATATGATATGATATGGCATTTATAATGCGCCTATACACAAGTATTTCAATCCAAAATCAGAAGAAAACCCAAATTCCATGACAAAAGATAATGAACAAACGGCTCAAAGTCTGACCGACCTCCAGATTAAGGATGAACAGCTGTTTACACCCATTCAGATAAATGAGGGGGAGGAGCCTGTTCTCACCAGAGTATGCCTCAAAAATGGAAGAAGCTTCATCAGTGAAGCATTATTCAGGAAACTCCCAAAAGATCAGACCATTCCCACATTTAAATTGATTGATAAATGGGAAGTAGGCCTGGAAACCACAAATTCCAAACATCTCCTGGCTTGCAGGTGTATGCTAAACATTTCCATTGGTGACAAAAGCATAGAACATCATTTTTGGGTCGTGAAAGATGTCCCTTCTGCCTTTTATTTAGGCAGTGATATTCTCAATCAATTTGCAATTAATTTGGATTTAATTAATAATAAAGACTGGTCTGACTGGAGGGTAGCCCCATGGGCTTTGACAAACCTGAGAAAGCATTCCGGTCAGCTCAATTGCTGGTGGTTGAAGTTCAATTGAGAGAAGATGTTACCATCCCAGGACAGGTACGATAGTTTACAATTCTCCCGAAAATTAAGTGAGGGAAGAACCTCAAAAATCAGGACGCCTATATAAATTTGAATGATCATCTCCAACAACAAGGTTTGTATTTACATCTGATACCCCTAGTTGACCTAGAACACAGCACCATTCGAATACTGGTGGGTAACAGCAACCCTCGAAGTATCACTTTGGGCACAGACACCTTTATTGGAATGGCAGTTGATGCCCAACATTATTCTATTGTTTTAGGTAATGAGATCAGTGAACCAATCTCAAATGACTGCTTCAATATCAACAACGGTATCCCCTGAAAAGATTTTCACCAGACAACAGGGGAATTTCTTGGTGTATTCTTCCTGCCCTTATGGAGTGAAAGAGGTGACCTGTGACATAAGGAAGTATGAGGTGGTATTCTGAGTCAACAGTGACTACCTCCCATCCTTGAAACCTCATGTCCAGGCCAACACCACCATAACTAGAGATCTCTCCACTCAACTTGAGGATACCGCTGAAATTGCCGAGCCCAAGGACTTTCTAGGCTTTAAGCAGATGGTCAAAGAACAAATCATTCTCGCTGATAGCTGTAGGACCGAGGAGCAAAAACAGAAGCTGAAACAGGTGTTTCTAGATTTTCAGGATATCTTATCAGTGGACTCATGTGACTTTTGATGCACAAATATACATTCAACCACCATACCCAAGGACCCTGAGATGGCTCCAGTATTTGTGAAACAATACCGGTGACCGCTCGCACCCTTGGAGTCACTCACAGAGATTATTAAAAATGTAGAATCCTGTGGGATAATTTGTCCAATTACAGTACCTATAACAAGCAAGTACTGAGGATACTCAAACCCAATAGCCAATGGAGACTTTGCGGTACACAAAAAATGGTTCCTTGTGAGAACAAAGGTATATTTGCAGTTGAAGGCACAGGTGAGTGGTTGTGGCAGCTAAAAAGGAGTCCCAAAAGTGAGATACAAGATAATGAGCTGTTCTGGCCCTCAGGAAGGACACCCTATCCCTAAAAGGGGGGGGGGGGTGCCTGTCCATAGTCAGCAGATGGTGCAACGCCTATCTAAGAGGGATAGGAAGAGAGACTGTCCAAGACTCTCCACAAAGAATGTGGTTATTTATACAACTCACTCAATTTTGTAACCAACAGCCTAAGAAGAGGGAGGGACAACCAATGGTGTTAAAGGTGAGTACGAGAGGGGAATTAGATCTCGTATTCATGAGCCAAGCTGCTTCAGTTAGCATGTGGGTATTGGTGTCATCGGGATTTTGAGCAATTTTTAATTACCCTGATGGCTCCACATTCTCTGCATGCTGATGGTTGCCCAATCGCTGGGGATGTAAAACATCTTCCCTCTTTTCAGCCTCCCATAAAGGATTGAGCAGAAGTCATTTTTTCGAGCAAGGTGATGACCAGGATGTAGGAGATTCTAGGGGTAAAAGAAAATAAATTCCACATTGCCTACTGCCTAGCCTCGAGTGGAGGAGTTGAGAGAATGCAATAAGACAATTGTGGGCATCTTGAAGAAGTTTGTGGCAGACTCTGGACCTAATTGGGACATCCGATTGCCACTTGTCCTGATGGACATTAAGTCCACGCCGTCTTCTGCAACAGAAATGTCTCCTTTTGAGCTCATGACTCTATAGAACTCAAGAGCAGATGCTGATAAGCCCGTCCACTACCCATGAGTACATTGAGAATTTAAGGACCCACCTTCATCACGCTTTTGCTTATGCTCAGCGCAATTTAGAAAGTCAGGAGACTTTGAAATCATTCATAAAACTTCCCATATTACCTATAAGATCCTCATACCTAAAGGAGAAAATACAGAAGTGAAATGGGTCCATATCAATCAGATGAAGAGCTATCACCCCAGGCAGGCACTATGACTGATTGAAGAACCCAGCGAGGGTAGACCAGGAATATTTGAAGAATGAAAGCAAAGAATGGAAACCCAAATGGGGAATATTATATATATATACAGGGAGTAAAGCAATTCATGCTCATACAGAATGTATATAAATCAGGATGTGAAAAATAATGTTGGTAGAAACATTCATGTAAGGGAAATATATGTCAATGTGTTATGTGATGTTGTGTTTTTCAAATTGTATTTCTATACTACCAGGTAAAGAAGTACTGTTTAATATACTTAACCTCTCTTTTACTCTTTGCAGACCCAATAAAGGGAGAGGTTCCAGGACCAAAACCCAATATCGGAAAAAGAGTGGAGTGTGGACCAGAGCGCCACTCCCTCGGGATGGGGAAAAAGTGGATGTGCTCCAACGAGGAAATTCATGGGAATAATAAGCAAAAAGAAAACAAACCCCCCACTCTCTCTTGCTCTTTTCTACAGGTCACCTGAGTCAAAGACCCAGGCGGGGGGACTTGTGGAGTAAAAAAAACAGCCCCAGAGTGACAGAGATTGAGAGGCCATGCAAGTCCCCGTTATAAGAATGAAGCTGGGTGATGTTGATACCTATTGGAATATGCAGGTCTTTTCAAACATGAGACCTAGTGAGTGAAAGAAAATGGGCCTCCCTCAACTTTTTCAAAATGGAAAGGCACTCAGCTGAAGGAGAGTGTGCCTCCAAATTCTAATATTGCTAACTGTGTCAATGGATTCCAAAAAGGCATGTGGTGCTGCAGATGCTGACTTTGTGTAAACTGGGAAAATGCACAATTTGACTGATTCAAAACTGCAGCAGTACACGAGGGAAAAGATACTTTGAAATTCTGTGCATTTGAAAAATAAAAAGGAGGAATTGTGCCTTACATTTAAAAAGTAAAGCCAAGTGACATATTTCATTTGACATGGAGAAAGACGCGTTCTTTCCACAAATAAACTGACATTTAAATGGAAAAGCCTACTTGTAGAGGTGAACAATAGTTTCCACTGTGGCCATCTGTGAATAATACTGAAAGTGAGACTCATATCTTTTTAATTATGGTCTTAGGAAAGATGTCATGCCTGGAACACAGGCCCAGGTGAAATATAAATTGTTACATGTTAAAACAAATCTTTTTGATTTAAAATGCCATCTTTCACAGAATGCTGGTTCCCCCACTGAACTGCTCTGTGTCTGGAACAGTGACCGCCAGACCTTTGGTTGAAGTCCACTGGGAAAACAGGCCTAGTTTTCAGTTTAAAATATAAAGAATTAGATAAGAATTTTGGTGGTTGCAGATAAGTCAGCCAACAGAAATGACCTTTTAAGGCTGACTCGACCCCAATTAATGGAATCTCAGAGTCTTAATTGGTCTTCAAACACTGTATAGAAACAGGCATCTACTGTTAAGCAGACGTTCAGGTCACAAGTGAATGGGGACAAATGAAACTCATGATGAGCTTTATTGGGAATATGAAACTACGACCTTCCATAGGTATGCATTGCTATTGATTAACATTGGGCCCCCTTTTCTTGAATAAAAAGAGAAGTGTGTGTCCCAGCAAACTCATCCAGGACTCATATAAAAGAGCATTAAAGGCCTGACCGTTTGCTGTGAATATTAACTATGTGTGATGTATAGAATGTGAGTTAGGAAGAACACCATGATTGTGACCTTCTCATAATTTAGAGGAATTTTAAAGTTTGTGAGGTGATAGATTGGGAAATTATTTTATAAATTTGAAGTTCCATATTTTTCACTGTTTTGGCTCAGGTGCAAATCGTAAAAAACATTAGCTCCTCCCATGAAGGTGGTGCGAAAAAAATAGTATTCGCCATAAAACCTAGAATTCTAAAATATATAGTTCATGCAATTATCCGAAAAAGGAAGGAAGTTGCCATCTAGTGAGATTTTGTGTAAAAACAAAATGCAAAAACATGTAATTTTGAAATTATGCATCTTCCTCCTTCCCCATTATCAATAGAACAGACCTCTAAACTCCTTACCCTATCAGCTGGCAGTGGGCAGAGTAGTGGGAGGGGGGAGAGAGATGTCCAATCTGTAGTGTGGGAATATTCATAATATGTGTCATCAGCACTATATAATATCAGTTTTCAATGTAAAAGGGACAGAAGAGAAAGAAAGGGGAAGAACAGACTGACAACAACAGAGAGCTGATGAAAGGAAGGCTGACACCCAGGAGAACAGATAGACAGGAGACGCTGGGACACTTGCTGGGGACTTTTGCCTGGAAGCTGCGAGTCATATCTGAGAGAGAGGCTCACGTACAAGGTGGCCATTTTAAAACACTTCACCGTTCATAGAAACACAAAGGAGTCCCACAAGGTGGCATACAACCTACAGCGTTGGGAAGACCAGTTGCCTAGAGAGTTTATGCAGGAGTTGAAACAAACATTTTCTAAGACTTCTAGGCAGGTGAACACCAATGTCAGGGAGTTCATCAATACATACCTCTGTACGCTCCCAAAATATTTTATGACCCGATTGATAAGGGATTTTCATGAGCGTAGGACCCTGGATTGGCCACCAGGATCTATGAGGTCCAAAAATCCCTCTGAAAATAAAAATGACCCTAAAACCCCCAAATAATCCAACACACCTACAACTGAAAAGGTAGCGGAGGTAGAAAATACCCCTCCATTGGACTTGGAAATGGAGGAGCCTAAATCTACTAGCCCAATGGAGGGGGGAGTCAGGGTGGATACCAGACAAATGACCCATCTGACCTAGCCACCTATGTAAGTCCAAAATACAAAGGTACAAGACATAGACCCGGATATATATGGACTCCCCAGGCACAAGGGGGGGGGGTCCAATCAGGTAAGCACTGCCCTAGGAAACTTCCCTCCACACTGAAGTAATACACCACTTCCCAACTTAAACTTCTTATCCAGGTACCCTGCAAACCCTAAATTCCACAATAATCCTGCTCTCCCCCCTTGCTTTTAGGACAATAGATTCCTTAACCCAGGAGAAGGAGACCTAGGATGAAAATGTATCAGGGAAACCTCCAATGCCAAAACTACGGTGTCTGGTCAATGGTTCGAATGCCAAAGGATCGAATGCCATAGGGTCGAGTCAATAGGACCTAAAACAAAAGGGTCACATTTTTTTTCAAATATATATATTTTTGAGGGTTTTTTTTTTTTACCACAAAAAAAGGTTTTGGTGGGGACCCACCCAAAAAAAAAAAAAAAAAATCCACCCTTTTGTTTTCAGTCCTTTTGAATCGACCTTTTTGTCATTCGATCCTTTTCCTTCGAACCTTTGACCTATAACCCAAAACTACTCCAGGAGAAGGGACAGTTAACCCTTCCAGGAGCAGCAAAGGTATGCATCAAGACCTGCATACCAACCAGAAAATGTGTCACAACTGGAACCATAAGTCCAACAATTAACCCAAGACCTGGGTCACATGCTGTGGGCGCAGTCAAACCCCAAACTGAAATCTGCTGCCCAGAATAACCCAACATCTGTGTCTGTGGCCCTGGTGGGGAAGTGACTGGAAGAAAATTCCAACAAACAACAGGTTCCTGAGAAGCGGGCTCTGGTGGGGGGGGGCGGGGGTGAGGTGCAAAGCCATAGAAGAAGCTTCCTTTGCCAACAGAACAAAACCCCTGGAAGCCTCTGAGCCTAAATATGAATCTTCTACCCCGAAAAGATGGAACCTAAAGAACAGAGGCTCAGTAGGAGAAAGCAAAAGAAAACTCACTTTGTGGAGGAAGTCCACATCATCCCTTTTGAAGAAGAAGAATCCCTAGAGGATTCACAATAACAAATCTTCTCTTTCAGGGATGGAGAGATCTCCCAGTGGAAAAATGGGTTCCAAAAGACCCCGGTAAGTATGGAGACCAACCCCGAGAAAAAGAGTTCTTAACCCCAAACAATGTCACTCAGATGATTCAGAAATCACTGAGGTATTCTCCCCCCAAACAGGTTCTGGGAACTGTCTCCAGGAAAAGGGGGACAGCAGAGAATATGTGGGAAAAGGGAACTTCCCAATCCCATCTGTTTCTGGGTGCAAAACATTTTTTACAGATTCCCAGACTCAGCACAGAAAACTGTCCAAGATCACACAGCGTTGGAGTTCAATATAAACGTGTTATCGCCAAGCTGGAACATACTGCACATTTTATTTGCTCCCTTGAGGAGAGAGAAGGAGGATTTCATGCTCCTGTCAAGGTACAGTATCAGGTAATATTATCCCCCTAAATAATGTTGCCATACATATAGTCGCTGGGAAACGGCATAGGCAACATTATTTAGGGGGATAATATATAGGGTAAATGGGAATGGGGGTTGTGGGGGTGTCCCCCACTCCAGTTAAAAAAATGTGAGGGTTGCAGGGGTGTTCCCCGCAGGTTTCATGTGGTAATATCGCTGCAAAAAAAGGCACCATTGTTGTATGGCGACATTTTTGCAGGACTATTAACACATGAAACCCAAGGTATAGGGTCTGTGTACTTTATCAGTGCTGGTGGATACTGGATTCCAATCTAAAGGGGGAGAGTCACCAAATTCCCCTTACACCTCTTCCCGGCCAACTCCAAAACTTTGATGTGAATGATATTTCCATTGAAGGGACTGCAGATCTGGAAATAAAAATTAGGCGACATAGGGTGAAACACCCAGTGATAGTCGTGTCTCCAGAGGGCACAACTTGGGAAATTACCTCCTTCAGAGGTTATCACCCCTGATTGACTGTGTGAACAAGGTACTCTCGACCCAGACTAACCGGCTGATCAAACTAAAACAAAGCACAAATTATGTGAGTTTGAATGGCACCTGCCATGTGATTAAACAACAGTCCGAAAAAATAGAATCCCATTTCAGGAACAATCAAGTCCTAGACATCACTGTCAGCTCTGTAGGAGAACAAACTGGTCATTGGAACCCTTCTCCGTTCTTGAAAATCAACCTCCCTCTCAGTTTTAAGTGGCATTCCACACTGGAGGGAAATAATCTGAAATGTTATGATATGATATGATATGATATGGCATTTATAATGCGCCTATACACAAGTATTTCAATCCAAAATCAGAAGAAAACCCAAATTCCATGACAAAAGATAATGAACAAACGGCTCAAAGTCTGACCGACCTCCAGATTAAGGATGACAGCTGTTTACACCCATTCAGATAAATGAGGGGGAGGAGCCTGTTCTCACCAGAGTATGCCTCAAAAATGGAAGAAGCTTCATCAGTGAAGCATTATTCTGGAAACTCCCAAAAGATCAGACCATTCCCACATTTAAATTGATTGATAAATGGGAAGTAGGCCTGGAAACCACAAATTCCAAACATCTCCTGGCTTGCAGGTGTATGCTAAACATTTCCATTGGTGACAAAAGCATAGAACATCATTTTTGGGTCGTGAAAGATGTCCCTTCTGCCTTTTATTTAGGCAGTGATATTCTCAATCAATTTGCAATTAATTTGGATTTAATTAATAATAAAGACTGGTCTGACTGGAGGGTAGCCCCATGGGCTTTGACAAACCTGAGAAAGCATTCCGGTCAGCTCAATTGCTGGTGGTTGAAGTTCAATTGAGAGAAGATGTTACCATCCCAGGACAGGTACGATAGTTTACAATTCTCCCGAAAATTAAGTGAGGGAAGAACCTCAAAAATCAGGACGCCTATATAAATTTGAATGATCATCTCCAACAACAAGGTTTGTATTTACATCTGATACCCCTAGTTGACCTAGAACACAGCACCATTCGAATACTGGTGGGTAACAGCAACCCTCGAAGTATCACTTTGGGCACAGACACCTTTATTGGAATGGCAGTTGATGCCCAACATTATTCTATTGTTTTAGGTAATGAGATCAGTGAACCAATCTCAAATGACTGCTTCAATATCAACAACGGTATCCCCTGAAAAGATTTTCACCAGACAACAGGGGAATTTCTTGGTGTATTCTTCCTGCCCTTATGGAGTGAAAGAGGTGACCTGTGACATAAGGAATTATGAGGTGGTATTCTGAGTCAACAGTGACTACCTCCCATCCTTGAAACCTCATGTCCAGGCCAACACCACCATAACTAGAGATCTCTCCACTCAACTTGAGGATACCGCTGAAATTGCCGAGCCCAAGGACTTTCTAGGCTTTAAGCAGATGGTCAAAGAACAAATCATTCTCGCTGATAGCTGTAGGACCGAGGAGCAAAAACAGAAGCTGAAACAGGTGTTTCTAGATTTTCAGGATATCTTATCAGTGGACTCATGTGACTTTTGATGCACAGATATACATTCAACCACCATACCCAAGGACCCTGAGATGGCTCCAGTATTTGTGAAACAATACCGGTGACCGCTCGCACCCTTGGAGTCACTCACAGAGATTATTAAAAATGTAGGATCCTGTGGGATAATTTGTCCAATCTACAGTACCTATAACAAGCAAGTACTGGGGATACTCAAACCCAATGGCCAATGGAGACTTTGTGGTACACAAAAAACGGTTCCTTGTGAGAACAAAGGTATATTTGCAGTTGAAGGCACAGGTGAGTGGTTGTGGCAACTAAAAAGTAGTCCCAAAAGTGAGATACAAGATAATGAGCTGTTCTGGCCCTCAGGAAGGACACCCTATCCCTAAAAGGGGGGGGTGCCTGTCCCTAGTCAGCAGATGGTGCAACGCCTATCTAAGAGGGATAGGAAGAGAGACTGTCCAAGACTCTCCACAAAGAATGTGGTTATTTATACAACTCACTCAATTTTGTAACCAACAGCCTAAGAAGAGGGAGGGACAACCAATGGTGTTAAAGGTGAGTACGAGAGGGGAATTAGATCTCGTAGTCATGAGCCAAGCTGCTTCAGTTAGCATGTGGGTACTGGTGTCATCGGGATTTTGAGCAATTTTTAATTACCCTGATGGCTCCACATTCTCTGCATGCTGATGGTTGCCCAATCGCTGGGGATGTAAAACATCTTCCCTCTTTTCAGCCTCCCATAAAGGATTGAGCAGAAGTCATTTTACGAGCAAGGTGATGACCAGGATGTAGGAGATTCTAGGGGTAAAAAGAAAATAAATTCCACATTGCCTACTGCCTAGCCTCGAGTGGAGGAGTTGAGAGAATGCAATAAGACAATTGTGGGCATCTTGAAGAAGTTTGTGGCAGACTCTGGACCTAATTGGGACATCCGATTGCCACTTGTCCTGATGGACATTAAGTCCATGCCGTCTTCTGCAACAGACATGTCTCCTTTTGAGCTCATGACTCTATAGAACTCAAGAGCAGATGCTGATAAACCCGTCCACTACCCATGAGTACATTGAGAATTTAAGGACCCACCTTCATCACGCTTTTGCTTATGCTCAGCGCAATTTAGAAAGTCAGGAGACTTTGAAATCATTCATAAAACTTCCCATATTGCCTATAAGATCCTCATACCTAAAGGAGAAAATACAGAAGGGAAATGGGTCCATATCAATCAGATGAAGAGCTATCACCCCAGGCAGGCACTATGACTGATTGAAGAACCCAGCGAGGGTAGACCAGGAATATCTGAAGAATGAAAGCAAAGAATGGAAACCCAAATGGGGAATATTATATATATATACAGGGAGTAAAGCAATTCATGCTCATACAGAATGTATATAAATCAGGATGTGAAAAATAATGTTGGTAGAAACATTCATGTAAGGGAAATATATGTCAATGTGTTATGTGATGTTGTTGTGTTTTTCAAATTGTATTTCTATAATACCAGGTAAAGAAGTACTGTTTAATATACTTAACCTCTCTTTTACTCTTTGCAGACCCAATAAAGGGAGAGGTTCCAGGACCAAAACCCAATATCGGAAAAAGAGTGGAGTGTGGACCAGAGCGCCACTCCCTCGGGATGGGGAAAAAGTGGATGTGCTCCAACGAGGAAATTCATGGGAATAATAAGCAAAAAGAAAACAAACCCCCCACTCTCTCTTGCTCTTTTCTACAGGTCACCTGAGTCAAAGACCCAGGCGGGGGGACTTGTGGAGTAAAAAAAACAGCCCCAGAGTGACAGAGATTGAGAGGCCATGCAAGTCCCCGTTATAAGAATGAAGCTGGGTGATGTTGATACCTATTGGAATATGCAGGTCTTTTCAAACATGAGACCTAGTGAGTGAAAGAAAATGGGCCTCCCTCAACTTTTTCAAAATGGAAAGGCACTCAGCTGAAGGAGAGTGTGCCTCCAAATTCTAATATTGCTAACTGTGTCCAATGGATTCCAAAAAGACATGTGGTGCTGCAGATGCTGACTTTGTGTAAACTGGGAAAATGCACAATTTGACTGATTCAAAACTGCAGCAGTACACGAGGGAAAAGATACTTTGAAATTCTGTGCATTTGAAAAATAAAAAGGAGGAATTGTGCCTTACATTTAAAAAGTAAAGCCAAGTGACATATTTCATTTGACATGGAGAAAGACGCGTTCTTTCCACAAATAAACTGACATTTAAATGGAAAAGCCTACTTGTAGAGGTGAACAATAGTTTCCACTGTGGCCATCTGTGAATAATACTGAAAGTGAGACTCATATCTTTTTAATTATGGTCTTAGGAAAGATGTCATGCCTGGAACACAGGCCCAGGTGAAATATAAATTGTTACATGTTAAAACAAATCTTTTTGATTTAAAATGCCATCTTTCACAGAATGCTGGTTCCCCCACTGAACTGCTCTGTGTCTGGAACAGTGACCGCCAGACCTTTGGTTGAAGTCCACTGGGAAAACAGGCCTAGTTTTCAGTTTAAAATATAAAGAATTAGATAAGAATTTTGGTGGTTGCAGATAAGTCAGCCAACAGAAATGACCTTTTAAGGCTGACTCGACCCCAATTAATGGAATCTCAGAGTCTTAATTGGTCTTCAAACACTGTATAGAAACAGGCATCTACTGTTAAGCAGACGTTCAGGTCACAAGTGAATGGGGACAAATGAAACTCATGATGAGCTTTATTGGGAATATGAAACTACGACCTTCCATAGGTATGCATTGCTATTGATTAACATTGGGCCCCCTTTTCTTGAATAAAAAGAGAAGTGTGTGTCCCAGCAAACTCATCCAGGACTCATATAAAAGAGCATTAAAGGCCTGACCGTTTGCTGTGAATATTAACTATGTGTGATGTATAGAATGTGAGTTAGGAAGAACACCATGATTGTGACCTTCTCATAATTTAGAGGAATTTTAAAGTTTGTGAGGTGATAGATTGGGAAATTATTTTATAAATTTGAAGTTCCATATTTTTCACTGTTTTGGCTCAGGTGCAAATCGTAAAAAACATTAGCTCCTCCCATGAAGGTGGTGCGAAAAAAATAGTTTTCGCCATAAAACCTAGAATTCTAAAATATATAGTTCATGCAATTATCCGAAAAAGGAAGGAAGTTGCCATCTAGTGAGATTTTGTGTAAAAACAAAATGCAAAAACATGTAATTTTGAAATTATGCATCTTCCTCCTTCCCCATTATCAATAGAACAGACCTCTAAACTCCTTACCCTATCAGCTGGCAGTGGGCAGAGTAGTGGGAGGGGGGAGAGAGATGTCCAATCTGTAGTGTGGGAATATTCATAATATGTGTCATCAGCACTATATAATATCAGTTTTCAATGTAAAAGGGACAGAAGAGAAAGAAAGGGGAAGAACAGACTGACAACAACAGAGAGCTGATGAAAGGCAGGCTGACACCCAGGAGAGCAGATAGACAGGAGACGCTGGGACACTTGCTGGGGACTTTTGCCTGGAAGCTGCGAGTCATATCTGAGAGAGAGGCTTAAAATATGGCCACCTATTCCTGTAAGAGGGTCTAACATCTGGCTGGCCTCCTGAGCTTAGAACAGAGATCTCCATTGTAAGTAGACATTTCCCCAAGTTATCAATTGTGTGGAGAGCTACCTGCCTTAATCTCTGTCCTAGTGGGTGGGGGTCAAAACTGTTTAGACCCTGACCATATTTGATTAAAATATCACTTAATTAATTAATTCCCTTAGAGAAAAACACCATAACTGTTTTAACCGGAAGTGTGAAGGGAAGCTGTCTGTTTTAACTCATTCCTTTTCATTAGTGGGTGCTCTTCCATTAGTGGGAAGGGGGCGGGGTTAAGAGTTATACCCTTTTTTTTATAACTACAAATATAATGTAATTACTTTCCATAGGATCAGCTACCACACGGTGAAGTTTTTGAAAACAATTCGAAATTGACAACGATTATCCCAGTGCACAGTAAATGACTGTAATATTTAATGTAATTGGGTAACCCTGATGTTCATTTGGATGTACTAGTGCCCTCAAAACTAAAATCCCAACACCCTGAATTCCCTGTGAAAACAAATTGTCACAAACACATTTTCCCATTCATTACAAATTCCCCAAACTATGCATTTCATTTGAATGTGTGTTCCCCAAATGTTTTTCCCATTGAGTTCATTTTCCAAACATTGCCTTTCAAATAAAAGCCAAAATGAAATTCCCATTATATTCTCACTCCCTCTACCTTGACTTCAAACTTAGGGGTCATATATATATGATGCCTGGGGGTGGGGGTTGCTGGGAGAGAAGAGCATTGTGATAACTAAAGCCATCACTGTGTGTTTAAATTTCCTATATGGTAATGTGCAAATAAACTATACACCGGCCTGGTTTCTAGCTTATTGGTGATACAGAGGGTATCCGCTGAATGGTGTTATAGAGGTTGTAGGCCTAACCAAATTTGAATCGGCTAAGCGCTTTGTTCTGCGACACCTTCATTGGTGGGGGAAAGGAACTCCCTGAGTTGAGAGTGACCGTCCAATAAACCGTGATAGTCAGAGGGAGGCAAACCTAAACAGCTTGCTGAAAAGCCTACCACCTAGATTCCAGTGGTGACTGTTGCAGACTCTGTCAAAAGCACCAAAAGGGCTGGGCCTGCTGATTCCTGGGCCAATAGGGATCTAAGTCAAGATCACTAGATCTTGGACAACTGGCCCAAGATCCAATGGCCTTGCAGAGTGGAGGTGCAGGCAGTTCTGTATAGGAGAGAGACATCCTGACAGATCGCCATCTACAGTATTCAAGAAAGAACTTCCCAGAAACCTAACTCCAAATGATGTGAGCGCCGGATGCTGGAGACAAGTGAGAGAGAAAAGATTGACAGGCTACGGTCCCCTGGCAAGTTGGATTTGCTCTTATTTTTGTTTCCAGTGAACCTTTGTCAAATCCATCTTAATATCTTGGCACATTCATGTTGTAAAATAAAACCTACTAAAATTGACATTCCGGACTCAAAATTGGCTGTTGATCTATGGGCCTTGACATTATATAAATGACATCTATGAAACCATTCCAGCCTACCAAGTTAGGATAATTGTGCATAATGATGAGATCGGCTCAATTTTAGTTGAAAAAAGAGAGCCCACTTTAATACTAGTTGCACTGGATCCTGGTTCTCATCTATTTTATTTGCAAAATCTACACACTCACTTTCCAGTGCATACCTGAGCTAGCATCTTCATATTAGGTGGCCAAATTGAGGCATTACATGCTGTGTGCAGTGCCTGTACTCTGGATGTTATTGCTAGCTCCTATTTGATGGTTTTTAGATGAATAGTCAAAACCCTCCTATTTACTTAACTCCAGTTCTTTCTCCTCTTACACTGCAACTTCTGATTTATGTTTTTATAGCATCAAGAAGCAATTAGCTTTATGCTAAATAGAATTTTAAGAACTATTCAAATCAAATAATTTCTGAGTATCATGGCTAGCAGCATCTATATAACATGGATGGTGTGTTGATTGCATAGTAACAAAATAAAAGAGGGCTCCTGCCTTTTGTCAGTTTCAAGAAATGTCCCATTCTATGAAAGCCTGCGGTCATGGTCGAAATATGGTTATATGCTTCTGAAATGTTGTCATGTCATCATCTCATACTGTCAGTTCTGCATTTCATTTGGCAAGCTTGTTTCATTACCCTGCTGGCATGCCATTGTAAGTCGCTTTTCAGCACAAGAGAGGGATGACTGTAGCTTAGTGGGACCGTTGACCCAATAGTTGAGCATCTATCCATCTATCCAATCATTGTGAAGACATGAGCTGAGACCTGAAGTTTTTTATATTGGCACTATTGTCACTACTGCCACTGCTGGCACCACTGGAATCAAAGGTAGTGATGTTAGTATCCTGCTGAATGGTAGTGTAAGGATATTTGTCGTGTTACAGCACAGAGTACAGCACTACTGCACAGGTAGCAATTTTTTATGCAGCACCACTACATGGGTGTGGTGCATTGCTATATGTGTTGCCAGAGTAACATGGACATATAAGTAAAGACAGGCTATTCAGTCAAAAAACGATTTTTACATATAAGATGCAAATCCATTTTTACAGTTAAAAGCACACATCTGCACATTCAAAATGCACACTATTTTTCACCTGAAATGCCTATGTTGCAAGAGGCACATTTGAAAATTAATAACTAACCTTATTAATAACTAACCTGACTAATAAAACTTCATTTAACATAATCCACTAATAAAAATGTGTCTCCACTGCAGAATTAGGCCTACTCTGAAAGTGAACTTTTAAACGCACATTCATTTTTTTTCTCTGCTGCTCTGTCCACATAACTACAGGAAGCAAAGAGCTCGAAGGAACAGGAAATCAGTTTGTTACACCTGCCACTGTAGAAGTGAGCCATTGTGTAGTGAGGGAGGAGATGACATGATTGATTCTGATTGGAGCAGCGTCATGGCAAGTATCGTGCTAGAGGCTGTGATTAGAGCTTTGCTGGAGAAGCTTGAGAAGAGGGGGAAGGCAGGCGACATCTGGCAGAGCTGGGAGAAGGATCTCTATCCTGGCTGGGGCATTCCTGCTGCAAAAGATGAGAGTTCCAGGCAATAACCCCGGTTTCAGAACGGCAGACGCTTGTTCTCACTGGGGTTGATTTTTAAGGGAGCCAAATTCAGAAAGAGAATAGCCGGAGAAAACTCATGCTGAACAGATAAGGTAATTATAGAAGCAAGTGGGAGCTGTGCAAAAGTGTGCGAAACTGTTCATTCAGTGTATTAAAGGGAGTCTCAGTCTCTTATCAGCATATTTAATGTTACCAATTGAATATATTCTCGCAGCTCTCTGTTCATTTTATCACACCTAATGTTGTACCATTTCATTTATTTCTATAAAAAAAATTAAACTGTGTTTAAAAGAAATTTCTATAATACAAAAATATTTGAAAACAGATAGCTGGTGTGTATTATTCCCCTCTTTCATTTTGCATGGGGAAAGGTGTAAACATGGGTAGATTTTTAAACGGTGCAATTGTCATTTTAAAGCAGATGTGTGCATGATTCTATTCAGTATGGACAGTTGTGAGTGACTGTTTGTAGCATAGCCTGTTGGAGGTACATGAGTCAACGGGAAGAGAGACTCTCTGGACATAGTTCCCTACTGTATATAAGGTAGTGGAAATTACCACAAAAATACCACAATAGCCCATGGTGGCAAATGTAGGCCTGAGGTCTCTCTAGTGATCAAGAACAATCTAGATAAAAAACAAGGGATGTTGGATATTGGGGCCACAAATAAACCAACCACTATACCAACCAACCACGCAAACTACCACGCATATCATCTAAATAGGTCTGAATTCTGAAATAACGCAATGTATTATTGTCATGTGTGACCCAATATGAATACAGAGAGTGATTATTGCTAAAGGTATTTTGGCGGTAAGAAAATTCTGCAAAGCCCCAAATATCCACAAAATACCCAACAGTAGGCTATCTATATATAGATAGTCACTGAAATAACTTTGACTTTATGGTTCTGTTTCACTAATAAAAACCCATAAACTTCACTGAAAAAATGTTGTTAAAGTGACGTTAGGGTTAAGCTGCACTAACAAAAACCGGTGAAATTCAGTGAAAAAACTGTATTAAGGGGATGTTATGGTTACAAGTAAAACAAAAAAAAATACTTGTAATTTGCCATTTATGGTACGCTAAGCAACCATAACTCACACCACCTCTTTGCACTGCTAAAACTAACACCCAGGATATCATAGATGACATCACAAATGACATTTTACTTTTAATTCTCAAAAGATGACATTGCTGCAGCATATAAAAAAGCAGATACATCATTATTAACAAGCTGCTTTGATTCTTCAATTTGTGGACTGAAAAAGATTGTTGGACATCGCCGTGCTTGCCTCTGATTTATTTCAGAAAAAATAATCTTAGCAGCAGGAAACAGTTGCATTATGATTTTAAAAACATCCTTAAGGGCAACATGCAAAGACACTGTAGTCCCATTCCCCAAACTCTCTCCTCCACAATGCACAATCACAATGTCTGGACATTTAAAGTGAGACATACTCTCACAGAATGAAAACAGTGTGCCCAGTTTAAGTCACAAACTGCATGCCACAAAACCTCCACTTCTGCCAAACCAATATTTCCAAGGATGCCATGATTTTCAGTATACACCTTCAATGACTGAATTGAAGAGTCTCCCAGAAGCGACACAGTCTGCCTTCTCAAACACATAGCCATAAACATTGTTAGTGCTCTCACAACTCCTGCAAACAAAACTCCTGCTACCCTCTCTTCCTGTACACCACACACACCAAATTTGATTTGCTAATCCCTACAGTCCCCTTCCATGCCAGTCATCCACAAAAGACCCGGATGTGGCACGTGCTGTCCGTGGACTACTGCGGTGCCCTGGACCCCGTAGCACAGGGGCAGCCCTTCTACCCTTTGCACTTTCATGTTCTCAACACTCCCTCATTGGCTGCTTTCAAAGAGCCACACATCCATCTACAAATCATATCCAAAACCTCTACACCTAACCCTGGCATCACACTTCAACAATTTAGATGTACACTTGAACTCCAGAGTACATGTCTCCTGTTAATGAAAGGCATCTGGATCTAAAATTACTGTGCCGCTGTCCAAGATTCCTATATTCCTATTTCTAGATTCAACAAGATCTGCATCTAACAAAAAATAGTACAGGTATGCTTATATTTTTAAAAAAGATTTCTTCAACTCTTTGACATATATATATATATATATATATATATATATGGTTCCTGCTACTTACCATTTAATAAAACTTCTCAATAGGCATATTCTCTTTAACCACTCTAGCAAATGCCACACATTGCAGTATTCATCACCTGCTCACATGAAGCAGTAAACAATTACAATGCTCTGCACTTCAAAATGTTTCTATTCACAATCGTGATGAAAGTTAAAAAATGCATATGTGCATGTATAGCAGAACAGTGTCACTGTTTTATAACAAAGAAAATGCAGATCAAATTGATCTTTAGACCATTTTTAAGTGGCACTTAGTGTCTGTCAGTTTAATATGTTGGCATCACATGTATACATCCCAACATCACCACTCCAATCTATAGGTGTCTTTATTTTTTCCTTTGCATTCTGTCACTTCCAATTAACTTCACCCATTATAAACCTCAAACTACAAGTCCCAGAATGCGAAGAGAAAATGGGACTTCTCTTCAAGATTAAAAACTGTGACATTTTTATCAAATAAACATATATACTGCTTTTCAAAATATTTTTGGGGGACTCATTTTGAAGAAAGTTCAAAATTGCATATCTGCATTTACAGCAGCATGGTGTCACTTTTTTCATAAAAGAAAGTAAAAGCAGATAAAATAGATTTGTATACCATTTGAGGGTGCCAGTTTAATACATTGACAGTACTTGTATACGTCCTAACATAATCCATTCCAATCTTCAGATGCTTAGGCAGTCACACTTTTTTCTCTACTTTCTGTGACTTGTACTACAACTTTTCACAATGACAAAAGTGGAAATACAAATCCCAGTTCGCAAACAAAAATCAAGGACTACATAAACACCTACAGATTAGAATACATCATGTTGGCAAGTATGCACACACTCATAACATATTAAACTTCCACACACCAACTGCAATTTAAAGGTATACTACATATCTTTTCCATCAACTTTTCTTCTCTTTTACAAATGTTACAGAGTGTCTTCAAGTACACATACACATGTTTTAACGTTCATTAAAATGCTCCTGAAAGTACCCATTTTTAACCATCAACCAATTGTATGAACTGTTTTCCCCACAAAACTGTTTTTCCCCACCTCTCCTCCTTCCTTCATGAATTTCAACCTTGCTTACTAAAAGTACTTCGCCATTACCACATATCCCCAGTAACTTTCTTTTACAATTACAGGAAAGAAGGACATTAATGAAGACAACAACGATAAAAGAAAACCCTTTGCATCCAACAAAGTACATTAATGTACCATGTATATTTACGTAATGACAGCAGCACAGATCCACTGTATATTACCCAGGCTACTCATTGCAAACCAACATTTCTATCACTATAGCCCAGTCTATTCCACCATTCATCCTCTTACTATTCCCATCTACGCACCATCATTGCAACACCCACTCTGTTGCTCAAAACAGCATGACCCTACAGATGTCATCACATCACCCTTCCCTTACTCACTAACCCAACACCATCACACTTCTGCAGATTCTTACTCTCACAACCTTCCGAACCACACCTAATATACCACCTCACAATCAATTTGTATTTGTATGTTGTTTATTTGTATTGCGCGCATGGACCAACGGCATCTGGGCGCATTTTGTAAGGTTGCGGTTAGATAGATTTACATTTCATTTAAGATACATGCAGGAACATCATAGTACATATGTAACGCAAATGTACATATACGAATTACATATTTCAATATACAAATTACACATTTCACTATATGTACACTATTTAACAGGCATAGCGAAGGCACAGATGGAGGAGAGCGCTAGATGTGGGCAGTGTGTCTAGTGTTGGTTAGACTGGTCCTGCGCTACAAACCATGTCTTGACTTTGCCTCTGAATGAGTTGAATTACTGTTCTGATCTAAGGGAGTTGGGTAATGAATTCCATAGCCTGTTGGCTAGCAGAGGGAAACTGCAGCCCCCAGATTTCTGCAGTTTGAATCTAGGTAGCAAAGGCTGTGTCCTTGGGCTGCCGGAGGGGGGCGGTCAGAGGAGGTGGGTGTGAATCAGTTCGACAGGTAAATTGGAGCTTGATTGGCAAGGCATTTATGTGTGAGTGACAGGGATTTGAGAGCGATTCTTTGATTGACTGATAGCCAATGCAGGCTTCATCTAGTATCAGATATATGGTGCTTTCTAGGAATGTTGAGGGCTGCCCTGATGGCATTATTTTGTGTTACTTGTAGCTTGTTTAGTTTCCGTTGGCTGGTCCCTAGATAGGGCGCATTGCAATAGTTGAGTTTCGACATGATGAGGGTTCTAGCAAGGGTGATGCAGTTGGCTGGAGTAAGGAATGGTCGGCATGCAGTGATAAGTTTGCAAGTGTAGGCTCTGGATGAGCAAACAGTATTCAAGTCATCTCTACAATAACACCCACAAATCCATGCACCATACATGCATATACATTGCACAACTTTCCAACGCACACTTTCTCTTTTCCCAACAGACACAACAAAATGCCTACTAAAGAGCAACTCCATAGAAAAGAAAGAAAAAATAGAGCAGGTAAGAATAAAATTACACCATATAGTCATCCGCCGCCACAAAATGTATAGAAAACATTAAAACAAAAGAGCCAGTAACCTCACTCAACAAAACTAAACCAGCCATGACTAAAAAAGGTAAAGCAACCTTTTACAAAAACTAAAAGTAAAAAAATGTGCACAAAGAAAAACACACCTACTAACAAACCTAACCCTCTATCGACCAGTGTTGATGTAGTCACAGTAAAGCAATCCAAAATATGTATGTTACAGAAAATGCTTTACTGCAGAGTTCTTCACAATTTTATAAAAACAGCTGAAAAGTCACGATTCACCCTTAAAAATGACTGCAGGAGGCTAATCTTGCAAGCTCTAACTGACAGCACTTTTCTACTAAAGAGAACACTGTTTGTATTGATTTTAAACAGAATTAAACCACTAATTAAATGAATCAACACATTACAAAATCAACTTCTTAACATGCAGAGTGTCAATATGCAAACCTTTTCAAACGTCTGTAATGGTGAATGGATTCACACAAGCAGCACAGACCCATATTTCAATGAAGAAGCTTATAAACAAGAACAAGAAAAAACAATTGCCATAGATAATAATAGTTGTGGGTAGGAAATGGTGAAACACACAATTGTGGCAAAAGAAACCCTTATAGAAATAAATCCCCCAACAAACTTTAAACCAAATGCTCCTTTAACCTAAACAAATCATCATGGACATGCAGCTCAATGTGTAATGTTCGCCAACAATGCTTTAAATCTTTAAGAAAATTCCTCAATCACTATGTGAAACTAAAAGACAAACGTCAAATGAAAACTTACAAACCATAGACTCCTGCCCAGTGCACAGCCACACTGGTCTGCAACGACATTCATTAGCCTGCATTTTAGGAACTGCTTGCAAAATCACTTTCCACCACATCAAAATGTTAGCAACATGCCATTCTACTATACAGAATCGTGTGCATCGACTATACTATGCAAAACTTCCTACTCTAGAACTGCTAAATTTAAATAACATTCTCCTACATGGAACAGACAAAGAACTGCTTCAAGAAATAGAGCACAGCAAGTTGACTTAGAAAGTTTTATACCTTCGGAAAACATTACCGAAAACCTCATAAACACCATCACGTGCTATCACTAAATATTCCCACTTCCGGAAGCTCTCCAACAACTTAACTTGTATGAGAGCATTTTAATACAAACAGTGCACCCATTTCAAGATATAATACGCCTTCAACCAAAATCAGCCAAATTACCAGCATCCAAGTTACTAAAGGGCATCTGTTGCAAAGTAGTATATTTGCCATTAGATTTAAAAGAACATGTACAAACTCTAGGAGTACAAAAACCAAGAGGTCACTCTTTGATTATTCTAGTTAATGGTGTGCCACCAAAAGACAAAAATATGTGGCAACAACTAGTTGACTTAAACAAAGTTAGTTAATCCCCACAATATCTAAAAGAAAACAATGAATACTACAGATATATACACATAGAGGAAACTTAAGAGAAAACTCCCAAATTATTCAAGACTCACCAGCATCTGGCCAATTTGAATGTGTAGATCATGTTACTGCAGCCAACATTTTAGACCAGTATACAATTCACCCACTACACTCCCAAGACACCATAGACAATGCATTAGAAACATATCAAATGCATCAAGCCAAATAATCCCCCCATGAGCATATGGGAAAACAGCGTAAAGGCATGTCCTTTTCCTCTACTCTCTCCTACAGGAATCGGAGGAAGATATGATGAAAGGACCCCGCAAATTTCTTCAGAATATCATTCTTTAAGAATGTATTCTGAAGACCCCAGATTCAGACAAAATGGAATGCATTTTCCACCTCCTCTTCGAAAATGAATTAGCATGTTATAGAGTTACACACACATTAAAAACAGGCTCTAACTTTTTTAACATATCCGCTACCCAACTGCTTCAAAAAATAAAAGAGAAAGATTAAGTTTTACAGTCAAGTATCACAAATCTCTTGGAAAACATGCGTGGTACAAAAGAATACTGGTTACGACTTCATGCTGATGTACGTTGTATGCAAAGGAACCTAGGCCCACCCACATGGTTTGTTACTTTACTTTGTGTAGAGTATGAATGGGATGACTTGCACGACTTCTTATGGTCTGCAAACCAAAATAAAGATGGAATAGATATAAAAACACCAGGAGAACTCTGTTTTCTTGACCCTGTCAATGTATCAAGGTAGTTTCTCTATTGCTTCATTGCCATGTTCCATTTTATCTGCAATAAAACACCCCTCCACAACACTTCTTTTGGAGAAAGGAATATCAATGCTGAAGAGCATACACATCCACATGCTTTTGTGGATAAAAGATGCTCCTAAATTTGGCCATGAGAGTGACAGCACTGTTTTACAGTTTATTGAAAAATACATTTCCTGTGACATCCCTTCAGAAACCTCAGATAGTGACCTACATACACAAGTCTTATACTTCCAAAAACATAATTGTGGTAAATACTGCTGATGTAGATATAAAAACAAAGGCAAGTAGTATACCAAATGTCACTTTGGCTTCCCTAGACAAGTTTGCAAAAAAGGTCAAGTAAATAGCTTGATGTCTTCTGTTAGACAAAGCACAAAAGGCAAATCCCCTAACAATAAATACAACATTAAAAGGGATGAAGCACCCAAGTACACCAATGATTACAATGCAATAATTGCCCTCTTGTGGAATGCAAACATGAACATACAATGCATTGCAGACAATTCCACTGCCGTTACAGGATATGTCACATCCCCAAAGCTGAGAAAACAGAGCTAAAAGACCTCTGGGATGGCATATCATCTGACAAAACACTATCACAAACTTTTTACAAATTTGATATAAAAATGCTCTCCCATAGAGAATGCGGGTGCTACAAAGCTGCAGACCATTTAACAGGTACAACCTTACATAGAAAATCTGAACACATTGGGCCTCATTACACGGTAGGCATTAAGTGAAAAACGATGCCGGTAAAGAATTACCGGCATCACTAACCGCACCTTCCAATTACGACCCGCTTACCTGCTATTAGCGGCACCGCTAAGAAGGGTGCCTCTAATAGCGCCATGGTCGTGGGCACGCGACCCTTCATGGCGGCAATAGTGGCATGGCGGAAATAGGAGTCCATTACAAGACATGCAAACATGCAAATAGCGGCATGGAGCAGTCCCAAAAAGCCCATACCGGCATGTCGGAAATAGCGGCATCGCGAACCACCCATGAAGGGCCATGTGCAGTGTTCCCAACCACCACAGGCACCCACAATCAGCACAGGTGGAGGCAATGGAGACTGGGCTAGCACAAAAGGAGCACACCACACCCATTCACACACCAAAATGATTCCAATACTAGCAGCATTACATGGGCTGGAGGACATGATTGCATTGCAACAGCAACAACAACAGGCAGCACAGAGGAGGCTCAGGAGGAGGAGTAGGGAGAGACAGGCACAGCAAGCCCCACCAGTGCATCTAGTTGTACCACAGAGGCAGCCACGAATCCCCAGGATCAGCGCCAGTCCATTCAACCTAACCCCTGAGCAGATACACACCCTGTACCGTCTGGACCGGGATACCATCACCACCATGTGGACATGGTACACAACAACATAGTCAGCCTCATAGACATCCGCACTGCCATCCCCCCTCTACTGAACGTGGTAACTGTGCTCCACTTCCTGGCCACAGGCACCTACCAACATACGGTAGGACAGATGCATGGCATATCACAACCAGTATTTTCACGCACGCTGAACCAGGTGCTCAATGCCCTCCTGAAGCACACAAGTGAACACATTTCCCTGCCCAGGACATCTCTAACACCAAGGTTGGCTTCCATTCACTGGCAGGTATCCCAAGTTACATCAGGGCCATCGACTGTACCCATGTGGAATTGGTTGTCCCATATGCCAATGAGGCAGTGTACCGAAACAGAAAGCAATACCACTCCATCAACGTCCAAGTGGTATGTGACTCCAACAAGATCATCACACATTGTTGTGCCCGCTATCCCGGATCAACCCATGATTCATTGGTCCTGCAGAACTCAACAATACCACGCTACATGGAGCGACATGCTGGACAATGTTTGTGGCTACTTGGTGAGTAGCATGGAAAGCACATGGCATTGTGATGTGGGCAGTACATTCTGGAGGGGTGAGAAGCATACTCCAACAGGGTGTGACTGGGGGGGGAGAGAAGCATACTCCAACCGGGTGTGCTTGGGGGGGAGAGAAGCATACTCCAACCAGGTGTGACTGGGGGGGGAGAGAAGCATACTCCAACAGGGTATGACTCGGGTGGGAGAGAAGCATACTCCAACCGGGTGTGCTTGGGGGGGAGAGAAGCATAAACCTCTACTCCTGTATGTAAGTGGTGAAGCTGATTCTGGAAAAAACATTCTTAATTAAAATAATCAGCAAATCTCTAAAAAACTTAACAAACAACAACCATGTGGCTCTATTAACAGCCCCTGCCGGCTTAGCTGCCCACAACATAGGAGATGTAATTTTACACCGACTACTGCTCCTCCCCATAGAACACCAAAACAAATTGGAATACTACAAATTATCAGCAGAAGCTGCTACTGTTGTACGCAGAAGTCTAAAACAAATGAAAGTGTTCCTGATAAATGAAGTAAGCATGGTTTCCAAACTCATCTTGGCTTTCATTCATCTCAAAATGCAAGAAGTCCAAAAAAAACTAACTACAAAGAACTGTTTGGAGGAAAACCTGTTAATGTTTTTGGAGACTTCCTACAGTTAACACCAGTGAAAGGTCAACCTATTTTCAAAACATTAGGACATAAACAAAGCCACAATACCCTCAGCAGCATTGGAAATGTAAATCTCTGGCAACATTTTCACTACAAAGAACAACTCAAAACATGCGTCAGTCTGCAGACCTCACTTCTGCTAACATTTTAAAAAGCATTAGAACTGGTCTGCTTACTAAAGATGCAAAATCCATCTTAAATAGTAAACTAATCCATGAGCTATATGGGCGAAACACATTTGCTCCTGATATCATGGAACAGTTAACTGAAATGTATGTCCTTAATGCCAACCCTTGCAAGCTGTAGTCAATTCAATGAGACAATGTTGAAAAAAGAAATGTAACCCATATTGGATTTAAATTCCACAGACAAACTAGACGTGCACAGCACGGCACTTCCTATGTATCAAGAAGCAACAGCATGACTAAATAGCTTACAAAAAGTATCTCCAGCACAGCTGTATTGTAGGAAATATTTACTTTGTGTCTAAACTGCAGAGTAATTCTAAAATGTAACCTTGATGAAGAACACGATTTAGTCAGTGAAGCAATTGGTATAGTTGTTGGCTTCCAAACATATCCACATGTTAATTTTGTCAACATCCAGTTTGACAAACTTGCAGAAGTTAAAAAACGTGTCCGGACAATAGCATGCTTCCTTCTATTCAAAGACATGTACGTATGCATAGAGCAATTTTCTCTATCTCTTGCGTTTGCTGTCATTATTCACAAATCACAAGGTCTAACCCTAAATCAAGCATTGATTGACATTGGCAGCACAGTCTTTAAAGAAGTTATGAGTTATGTAGCACTTTCACATCTGCGTACACTCAATGGTCTATTCCTAGTAAACTTTGATGCAAAGTTAACGTTGACATTCCTTGCATCCTGGAGTACAGCAGGCTACAGGCACTATACATCCACCATCTAAATATGTACCCTGTACCTCAAAAAAGGAAACCTTTAAAAAGGTAAGTAATTCAAATAGACGCTAAAGCAGATCTCCCAAAAATACAGCAATTAAAAACAATGACTACCTCCTTCTGTATCAAACAATACAACCACAAAATTGTCTAGTACAAAGTCAACTGCACGTCAATCAGAAAAGAAAGACACAAATGTTTTTTCTCAGAAAGACCTGCAGGCCCATCAAATGATCCACAAACATAACTCTCTGGTCCATTTAAATTCAGCAACACAACTGGGGCAAATTGGTATGCAAATGTGACTATGAATCTTCTCTTTCAATTCCCACCAATTGTTCACAACATTTACTTAAATGGCTCAGACCAGTTGTGTTTGCAAATGCTCGTCTTTCATAGAAATGCCGTAAATAATCCTGACAACAATGACAGTGTCTCAGGTATAAGCAAGAATTGGACTACTGAGCAGGAATGGTAAAATGTACCATAAACACACAGGAATATCCATAAGAATTCCTAATATATTTACTACAAGTACTGGAAAACAAAAACATCCCTATAAATGAAATCTTCCAGATTTCATACAAGTGAAAACATACAGGCACTCTCTGCAACCATGTTTCACAAGACCACATCCCTAATGAACAATTTGTATATGTATCCATACCAAATTCTGAATCCATTCCATTTCACAAGCGTCTGCAGAATGCAAATCATGGCATATTATGCCCTTTTTGCAATTCAGACAATCGTTCCACGTACAATAAACTCACATAGCCAATGTGTCATTCTAATGCTTCTAAGGTACAATGGAGATGGTACCAAAAATAGCTGTAAGCTTACAGGCATCACACACGGCCAAGTATCTCTTGGAAAGAAAAACTTCACAACAGTAGGTATAGCATACCACACTGGTGTCACAATCACTTCAGGGCACTTCACTGCATATGTCAAAAAAGATGTGGTTGGTTTGAATGTAATGGTACTTCTGTAACTCCAAAACATAGGTTACCAGCAAATTTAACAAATGCCTACTTAATATTCCTTCAACCCAAATGTAGTCACTAAACTATAGAACAATTAAGAATATGAATACACCAGCAGGTATCTTACTACATCCATAATACTACAATAGTACTTTTGAAAGTGAATCTAGTTAGAATACGCCAACATGTACTAACTACTTGGAAAATACCCTTGATTCCAAAACACTTCAAATATGCCATCTCAATTCTTATACAACCAAACATCTTATAACCTCTAATATAGTTACAATACGCCAACACGTATCTAACTACATCAAGCATCCCCTTAATCAAAACATGCTTCTAACAAACATGCTGTCACCCTTACACTCACATAATTGTAATCAGGTTTCTTTTAAATCCAGTGCAGATTTCTTTTCCTAATGACCCAATGATTATTTAATGTCAAAACAACAGCAGTGTGTCATACACAAATGCTGTAGCAAACATAGTTCTTAGAATGTACTGTTTATAAGGGTCTAAAAAAATGTATTTGTAAAATGTCATGCAACTACATCTTTTAAACTATCCTGCTTAACAAATTGTACAGTTTTTTTCACAGAAAATAAAGCACAGATGCCAGCTTCATAACGCTATAAAACTAAGTAACCATAGAAATTATAATCAAATATATATTCTATCAGCACTATCCTCAATTGTACTAGAATCATAATACCATATACAGTTCAAGTAGATCATTCCTCCATATTACAAACGCTTTGTACTCTCACTACATTACCAATAATTACTTTACACATATTACTACTGTGGTGGTTGTGGCCAGTGGTCATATGATTGGGGCCATGGCCTGCGGCCATGCCCCTTAGAATCTAGCCATCGGCCTCAACCACGATACAATTAACTATGTAAGAAGTACGTACCATACACCGTCAAGTAATAAAACTCACCCTGACACCCTGCAATCAAAATGATATCTGAGGACCCTGAAATTGATTGCAGACTCAGCGACATTTCCAAATCCCTTTTTCACCTATAATAATAGCTCCACATTACCTTCATTCCACTTTCAAATCATTTCTATGCCCTCTTTCAGCCATCAAATAACCCCAAATGTCTTTCCAAAGCTGCCTGTTTACTGCACTATCCGTGAACTACTGCAGTGTCCGTGGACAGCTACAACATCTGCCCAACCTGATTTTGCCTACAAAAATAGCCCCATATCATATTTGTTCCACTCCCCCACCCTTCCCAGCCCCTCTTCCTACCACCAAATAACCCAAAATGTGTTTTCCATGCTTTTTCCCCAGCACGCTGTCCACGGACACCAGCGGCTATCCGTGGATCCAATATTGCGGGCGTTTCCAAAAAGATGTATTTATTTATTTGGATTTGTAAAGCGCACTAACAGCCCAAGGGCAAGAGAACGCACCTCATGCTTTTTAACATCCATTCAGCGGGTGCGTCCGATGTCCGTGGACCTTACATCGACCCCTGGGCCAATCAGAGGCCCACCCCGAGACCAAACAGGGAAATGAGTCCACGGACCAAACCCAGATATCACCAATTTTTTAATCCTACATTTTAGCTATTTTAAAAAAAACAACTGGACAATGTATACCAAATTTACAAAAGCACGCTGACGAGACCATGCCACTGCTCCTGCATACATTTTGTGAATATCTGTCCAGCAATTTGGGCTGGAGGCATGAGCAAAATCTTTTTCATTGCGTCTATGTGAAAAACCACAAATTATGGAAGCCCCCCTATTACTTTGCCCCCCCAGCCCCATTGACAAAACCTCACCAAACCATTCAGAATCAATCTGACTGGGCCATATACTTCAATTGCAAAGTTTCGTGTGGATTTGTCTGAGGGGGGCAAAGCTATAAGCCACCCAAAATGTGTTCTTCCTATGGGTTGAGCAACTTAACCATAACTACAGGGCCGCTGCTGCATGCCTATTAATGTATATATTCTTTTTTTTGGGCAGTGGTGTTATCTCTGTGATACTCCCACACAGCATACACATTTTTCCCATATATTTCCTTGCTACTGTTTAACCCGTACCCGGTCTTCAAGGGCCTTCCTGCTGGATTATCACAATCAGCCAGGAAAATATGAATATTGAAAAATACTGATTTATAGTGCATTTGACATTCAAACTGTCTACACGAGCCAATATGAATGTGAGTAGACAGTAAATGAACAAAGCTCCCACACAATAACTGGGTATTATGCAAAGTTAAAACCATTACTTGTGAGGTGTAATAGCGCTGTATAAGAAGCAACAATAAAGTGATCTGTACTTACATGAATAAACGTTTTTCAGAGAAAACATTAATAGTTTCACTTCTACTTTATAAGACGTATTAATATACTTCCATTCAAAAGAATGAACACACAAATATTCTATTAGTAAGATCCAAAGCATGAAACTATATTTCGGATGCTATTCGCACATGCACAAGTCCGCCAATATTTTGTTGAAAAACATTACAGAATGTAAAAGATATGTCTTTTGAAGCCATAAATCTTTCGCAGGTACAATTAAATTGTGACTGTGATTTTTTTTTTTAAACTGTGTTTAAAAAAATATAGTAAGAGCAAATCCAACATCTGGAGTCCAATGACTTCCTGAAATAAAATTACAAAATTAAATTTGGATGAACTTAATTAAAAAGCGGGAGATCCAATTTAATATGGACATTCAGCAAATTTCCATGCTGCTCTGTTCTTGCCTGGAGGGAACAGAATAAAGCGTGAATATAAAAGCAGTGAAAGGCTGGGCAAATACGGAAAGTCACTCAAGCAGGACCCGCTCTTTGCCCTTCTCTCACTTTCTTTCATTCCCTGCCTGTGTTATAATTATAATTGTTCTTTTATAACGCGCTTAACACCGAGACCAGTTTCTAAGTGGGAGCCCGGGATTTGAGCCTGTGTTGCCATGCTGTTATTTCGCTTCCAGACAAACACGTTGCCCCTGAGCTATCCTTCCGTCGCGTGTCCGTAACTGTGCTATAGCACAGCAACCTAATTGTTCCTGGAGTGGCCACAAAGCAGACAACTGCACTGGCTGCAGAGATGTCCCGAGGTACCTGAGAGTAGCGAAGCAACATTTCTTACTTTGGGAGAAGTAAATACATGTGTTGTTTCCGGGTTCATAGTGTATCTGCATTAGAGTTCTCTTAGCATTCCATTGGATCAAATGGCGAGCAACAAAAGCAAGGATTTATGTGTGTAATTTATACCATGCTTAAATGATTGCTAAGCAGGATCTCAAATTTCAGCTGCACCTATTATTTAGGAAGACACGAGTGCAGCATATATGTTGCTTCAATGTGACTGATGTTTATGTGACCTGGGTCTGATTTACACAAATGTTTTTAAATGGGAAAGTCTCATTGAAAAAATGTTTGTAACTCAGGCCCATAGAGTGCACATTGGTAGGGCGTGCGCAACCGAACGCTTTCATTAACTTTTTCCTCTTCGATTCATTTTTAATTCCTCTGACTGTTGTCACTTCCCGCAGTAAATTGAGCATAATTACTGCACATGTCCACACCTATAGCATCGCTCCTCCCATAGAAACGTTGAACTAAAACCCTATCCTTTCAATGCATTTGTGCACCATGACAAAGTTTGCCCTAGCGCTTATTTGGATTAGTACTAGCAGTAGGGCAAACTTTGCACTGTGTCTAAATGCACTGAAAGAATGGGGTTTTGCCCAAGTGCAAAACTCACATCATTTCAATGCTTTTCTTTCAATGCTTTTTTGCATCGAGGCAAAGTTTGCCAACGTGCTTACATGGATTGGTATTAGCATTAGGGCAAACTTTGCTGCAAAATACATTGAAAGAATGGTGTTTTACCCTAGGTCAAAGTTTGCCCTAGTGCTAAAAACATGCACATTTGCACTTGGACTGGTGCAGAGTTTCTGTAATCTGGTCCCCTTTAAGTTAGTTGTGCCAACAAGTGTGGGAAACGAATTAAAACATTTGCCTGAAAATCATTGCCAACTAGTGTGAGTGGGCCTGATTTACAAAGCCTTTTTCAATGGGATCGCACCATTGAAAAATGCGTTTTTGAATCAGGCCCAGTGAGTGTTCGCCAACATTTGCACTTATTTCACATCCATGACACCTCCCTGAAAACGCCCACTTATGCAGATCAGGATATACGTTCACCATGTGTAGGGAACTCATTCATGCGTACCATCCTATCCTGAAGGCAAGCAGCTTACCAGCCACGTTTACTCCTAAATTCAGGCAGATACTCCCAACAAAAAAATAGGAAACAACTGGCACATATTGGGCACCAATGTGAGTTTGCCGGTAACCCGCCGGTAATTTGGGCGGGTTACTGGCAAATCCGCCTTACTGGTACAGACATCGGATATCCCAATATTACCAGGATATTAGAGGTGCCAGTCACGGCAGTAAGTTGCCATTCCATGGAGAGCCATAGGACTCCACGGAATGTGTTTTCCGCAACCACCAGAAAGTGATTGCAACAAATTATTTGCCAGTAGAGACCTGAACTACCGGCAGGTCAGGCTTTCCGGTGGATCTGAGCCCCTACCAGCAAACTCGCAGTGTGTCTGTCCAGTAAAAATGTCCAGTAAAAATGTAAAAATGGCAGAGCCGGTATTAGTAAGATTTTTTACGCCATCTTTACCCGACCGGAACACTCGTAAGGAGCCCCATAGTAGCCTGCGGCTTCCTGATATCATCCACTCGGCTCCACTGATACGTATGGATCAATGGGAGGGTATATCGTCTTTATAACGAAAATGTTATATCGAATGAATATATAACGAGAATCACATAACGAAAAACAACAAAAATGTATGTGGGGTGGGGTAAAGGTTTAAATCTTGTGGTCTTGTGGGGAAACAGTTGGGGTGGGCTTTTAGGGGTGGGAAACAGGGGCTTGGGGTGATCCTCCCCAAAACAAAAAGAAATAAAAAAAAAACAGAAATGGTTATGTTTTGTCGTTATATAATTTTCGTTGTATGGGCATTCGTTATGAAATGATTCGTTATAAAGGCATGTTACCAATGGGAGCAGAAGAACATAGCCACATGAAGCAGGTTGTTTGAAGGTATAAATGCATATTTCAATGTGCAAGAATTACACAATGAAAGAAGTATGGATTACAAAACATACCTGTTTCAGAGTTAAAATGAACTATTACTCACCTAGAAAAACACCCCAAATGAGAATGGAAATTCATTTAGGACACTCTTAAATCTTATCTGAAGCCCTGCAGATAACAGGTGCGGTGCAAATGTGTGACATGCAATTTGCCTTATGGGAACCAGGTATATTCAACAACACACGTTTAATTTAAAAGCACCCACAAATAGAAGTCAAGCTAAAAGGTGGAAAAAGCTCAGTGAACCAGCCCTGCAATTATGTTTTTTTTTTCTCTTTTAAGAGACGTGAGAAATGTTTAAACATCGTTGCCGCTCTTACTGTTAAGCCTGGTTAGTCGCTTTTTAAATAGACGAAGAACGCAGTCTTTTCTTGTGTTGTGTTCTCCTTTCTGCAGCACCCCCGTGCAGTACCCATGACTACTCTCAAAGCGAGACATGATGAAGGCGAATTTAGAAGCCTTTAAATCTTCGCTGGGCCGTTTTATATGACTTGCTAATCGTCTTTGCAGTTTGTTGTGCAGCCCTTAATTGGAATTTTCATGCCACTCTGGCATGACGACACGTGATTAAAATTGCATCCGTTTTACCAGCAGAGAATAATGCGGGTAGGCCGCACCGTGGCGTGATCGTTCTTCACGGAGAAGGTTTTATACGCCTCGGTTTTACATAAATTGTTCACTTTAATGCCATTTAATCAGCAAAGTAATGCGGGCAAGTATTTCTCAGCAAGCTGCCTGTGCACTGGGAAGTTCACACAGTTCCTTGGCTCTGGTGGGAGTGTCGCCTTGAGTGCAGGGCAGTGCGGCTTAATAGGAAGATAGTGACAGGCAGATAATGTAACACGTGGCTTTTGGGGTCCTCCCCTATGATAGCTTAAGAGCAGTCGTGTGTATTAGTTACAAAGCGGATTTAATGATTCCAAAGGAACAAGTCTCCCTTGTGCCCCTTCCTCGTCACCGTCCCATCTGATGTGAAACGAAGTCTCGATCCTTTTTCAGACACTGCCTAGAATCACCTGGATACGTTCCCGAAAAAATAATATTTTGGGAGCCCATTCTTGGTTCATCCCTTGGTCCCCCCCTTTCTGCTGGGTCATCAAAAAGACTGTTTCTCCTGTTGTTTGTGTGGGCAAGACCTGTGGAGCAAGTTCCCTAAAACTTTGATTTGTTGGCAGGGCCGGTCTTCACGCAGACCCTGAAAACTAAGCATATGGCCCTTTGGGTATTGTGCATGCAAGGGATGGGGGTGCAGAATAACTCTGACACCCAATAATCGAACCATCTCAGAAAGATGGCAAAGGTTGCTGTTTTATTAACAATGATCTAAAACGGGGAGTTACAGCAGACATCAACGGACGTTGGCTCGAGCTCTCAGTGAATTTCTCATAAAAGCAACCTTATATATGAAAAGTATGTCAGACGTGATGTCATACTACGTGACACATAAGAAAAACATATGAGGGATTGTGATAGTTTCAAGGGGAACATCTAAGTATACTTTCTATACAGGCTGGGATTTTGATTGGTTATCTACTGGCAGGTGAAAAACATATGCCTACCTCTAAAACATGTCATCTTCAACACTGTTAAGTACTCAGTATATTATTGGTCTTCAAACTTTAAAGCCCTTTGCTATACAGCCCTCTATAATTGGTTGGCACGCTCGTGCCATGTCTGGAACATTCGGTTCACTTAGCAGCAAGTAAGCTCAGACCCAGGTGCCAGGAGGTTTACTTGACTTTACCTCCCCACCCAATTAGCCGATCATCTCTCATCACCCATGCCTTCTGCCATGCAGATTTCTTTGAACTTGGCCTATCAAAGTATTCTTGTCTCTGGAATATATGGGAGTTTGAGCACGCACTATTGTTGTTCTAGGACTCCACGCTCAACTCTATTTCCATCCTTGACTCACGTGACAGCAGACCACAATTTGGTCCATTTTGCAACATTAATGTCTTAAATGAATACAACTTGGCACGCTGGGTGTTCTTTCTTTGTACCTTTACAAGGGGTGGTTCAGCTTCTCACGTTCACCGCCTTCAAGAATAGATAACCGACCTTGGCTGCTTCAGCTTTGACACCAGGCCGTACAGCTTTGCCATGGTCTCCTACAATCACAGCTAATTCTTGCTGCGACACAGTTCTCAGCCTTTCCTCTCCATGGGTCCGGGTTTAGTAAATTCATGACATCGATGTCCAGCTTCTATACAATGGCAGCTTCGCCTGCAGTCTATTCTCTACATATAGCCAGCTTCTATGATCACTTAGGGACTCATTACGACCCTGGCGGTACGGAGTGAACGGCTCCGTAAAAGGTGGCGGCGCCGTTCACCCCGTACTGCCGCATTACGAGTTCCCCTCGCGGGACACGATAAGCACGCCTGGGAAAACCAGGCGTGCTTACCGCGTCCGCGAGGGGAAGAGGGAGCAAACAACGGGCCATCTCGTAATGGCCCGTTGTTTGCTCCCTCTCCCATTCTCATTCAGCCCTATGGGGGCTGAATGGGAATGGGGAAGGACCGTGTCCGGGTCCTTGGAGGGAGGAATTACCGGGCCTTCCGAACTCGGAATGGCCCGGTAAGTCCTCATTCCGAGGACCCGGACCCCAATGCTATTTCGGAGGCAGCCATGCCGCCAATAGCGGCATGGTTACCGCCAAACTCGTAATGAGGGCCTTAGTCTACTTGCATTACAGCATCTGTACAATTATTGAACGGCTTGCATTTTCTCCAGTGCTTTGCACACATGCAATCTTCTTTTCGCATACAAACGTTTACTCGATTCTTAACTTCGTTATCAGTTTATGTATGATCCATAAATTCTCTTCAGCCAGTATTCTTAGTGTGTCACGCTCGTCTCTTGTGACGTCACCAACTTCTCTTTCACTCTTTTTCGTATTCCTTCAGGGAGTTCCTCCCTCAGATTGTCATCTCTTCAGGGATGCATTTGATAGGGTTTTCTCAGTGGGTACCTTCTTTCGAATACTCACAGTGGTATGGTCACAACAGCTGGTATTAAGCATGGCACAATCTCAGGCTTCCAACATATATGAGGTAGGGGGGAGGAATTTCCTGCAGTTGTATGTAGCTGCTCCTCTACAAAACTCTCTCCCTAATGTAGACATGCCAAGTTTCTCGACCAGGTGAGAGGGAGATTTTGCCCAAAAAGCGGCAGAACGGAATTTCCCCATAGGATTGCATTGGGGTTTTAATTATATTAGGCATGAGCGAGTGCTGGTGTTTGTCTTCCTCTTCTGTAGACTCCAATGAGTTGCATTCAAACCACGGTAAGGATGCTACCACCGGAGGATCTACAACTACTCTCACCTCAGAAGCCCAAGAAGGCAGGTACCCTTACTCTCATTCAGCATCTAACAAGAGCGTGCTGAGCACAAGTATACATTTCTGTTTTGCTGCCTTGTTCTATTTCTAACTACTGAGCGTTCAGAGGCACTACAGCTTGGAGGGAAGGAGAGACTATAAGAGCAGCCGCAGGTCTCACAGCTACCAAGGATACAGTGTCTCCCAGAAACAGCTGGGCCTGCATCTGCAACTTCTGGGGGCAAAAGGCAGAGGCAGCCCAGTGGGATACACACTTCCTCTTCATCCTCTACCTCTTCTTTCCGATCTCCTCCTCATCTAGTTCTTTCGGGGAAGAAAACTAAGATACTTAGATTCGAGGACAGCATGTTCCAAAGGATGTGGTGTTGGAAATTATTTGACATCTCGGCAAGAATCTGGATACCCTGCTCCTTGCTGCCCTTTCCTCTTGTCAATTCCAGAATCTTCATAGAAGGAGGAAGCCAGCCTGGCCATCACTCAATGAAGACATCAGAGACCTTATTCTTTGGAATGGGGGGAATTGGATAACACCTTAATTCCAAAATTCCTAATGAGGATGTATGATCAGGGGGTGGGGGTGATCCTGTCCTGGCCGCATCAGATTAGGTTCATCCTGGGCTTTTGGAGTTGATGGGCCGCACAGTGGTCTCAGTCAAAGATTCCAACTCCACTGCCTCTGTGTACCGCAAGGTGAAGGCTGGACTTCAAAGTTCATTCACAGGGTCAAACTTGCCATTTACGCTCCGCAACCTATGTTGGCCCCGGGAGAAGTGGAATGGATGTATGATTTAGCTTTTGACAATGTGAGGACCATAGTAATCCCGGCAGGAGCTTCAACCCATTGTGTTAGGAATCTGTGTAATAGTGACTGGAATGACAAGCCCTGTGGGAGATTCAGTTTAATTCGGCTAACTTTGCTTTTGCAATGTTCTGTTTGGTGAGCAGATTGTCATGGTGATGAAGAGGGCCTATAAAGTGCAACCGAGATCCGCAGCCTTACAAGCAAAGCCTAAACTGGCTTAAACAATCCAGTCTTTCCAAAGAAGTTTCAACATCTTTTTTGGCAACTCAATAATGCTTGTTATCTGCCAAAGGGTGGTCAATCCAGTTACAAGAATAAGCGTACCGAAGCCACCGCAGCAAATCTCTCCATATCTCCTGACAGACTATCCTTCAGTGCCTGGAAATCCAGTGTAGAGTCATCTTTCTCCTTTTCTTCCCTTTTGGAAATAAGCAGTCAAACATGGATGGACAGTTTCTTTTGTCAAGGATGGCTACCAAATCCAGTTCGCTCCTACCCCTCCAACTTCAAGGTTCAAGAAGCTTCTTTGGCCACAATGCAGACACTTCTTCAGAAGGAAGTAATAGAGAAAGCCAGAATGGCAGTCAAGATGGAAGGTGTTTTCCATAAGCACACAGCAACTGGCAACCCATTCTGGATCTCATAGATGGCAACAAAGAGTTTCTCTGTTCCATTGATATACAGGACACTTACCTTCAGATTCACATCTGGCCGCAACATTGCCCCTTCCTGTGCTTCACTGTTCAATTGGGGATCTTGCAGTTTCACGTCCTTCCGTTTGTTGTTAAATCTTTTCCCTGGGTGTTCATGAAGACCCATACCCCGGTGGTGGCATTAATTTATGCAAGAAGCATACTGGGTAATCCACATCGCGATACCTGGATGATCCATGCTCACTTCAGCACGGAATTTGTGAATAACGTTCAGGACGTAGCGACCATCCTGAAGAGGGTTATTATTCTGCTGAACTGGAGAAAATCCTCACTCGTACCATCCCAGAAGCTCTAGTTTATAGGGGGTAGGATCTGAACAGGCATGGAGGCAGCTTGACAGAAGACAGAATACTGAAGCTCCAGAATCTTGTCCTCGAGTTGCTACAACATCTGCAGGCAACAGTAAGTACAAAGCTCAGGACACAGCAGACCATGGCAACTTCCAACTTTGGGGTGCCTTGGGCATGTCTGCATCACAGGCCAATCATGAGTTACCTCAATGAGGATGAGAAGCGATTACCTTCTAAGGGGAGTCTTGCTGCCCCGTCCTCCATCTGAAGTGATTACAATAGACGCACGGCCAATGGGTGAAGGTTTCAATGTACAGCAGGGTGGCAATGGCCTTTGTGAACCAGGGACATAGTCAACGTTTATGAATAAGTTAGAGATGAAGTTGGATAGATGGCTGAGGTGCATCTGCTGTCCCTATTCACACGCAACATTCAGGGAATCGACAGCGATTGAGTCCCATTGCCACTTAACTACATAAGGACACTTTCTTTTCCTTCTCACCCCTATGCCAGGAGGATTTCCACGCAATAGTGTGACAAGGCAAGCAATCCGGCTATCTCAAGAGGGGGTTGCGAATCCCTCTCAGCCGGGTGTGGCCTACAAGGGAAAAATCCAGAGCCTGTCCAACCCCAGGAAGATGATTGGGAGATTTGGGATTGCCCCAAGTCCTGTCCCCCCATTTGTGCCCGCACGTCTTATTGCAGGCCATTGTATCTCCAGTCTTGCCTCATGTACCAGATACTTGCCAGTATCACAACTCTTGATTTCGGATAGCCATCATCAGTAGTACAGCCTCAAGTAGAATTGTTAAATGTTAAACGTATTTGTACCGCGCACTGTCACCAACAGAGTTGGTCCTAAGACGCTCGAGTGTATCTGCAAATGAGGAGGTGCATGGATTCGTAAGGTGAAGAGGGAGTAGGATGGTGAGAGGAGTGGTGTTCTGTTGGCAGCTTCAACTCGGGATACACCGGGTGCTGACCTTTGGTACGAGTATTGGATCGATGTCAGTCCTCCTGTGCTCTTGGTGCGGCTTATGTGTTGTGGCAGTGTTGTGAAGTGAATGCGGGTTGTTGAGCGAGACATGGTTGTATGAGTTTTTTGAGTGAGATAAGTATGCAGAAATGTTGAGCTTTTTTTGGTTAGTGGGTTATATGATATTTAACATGAAAATGGTCACAATTCTATCCAAGTGTGGCACTTGCTAACCCCCACAAACCCATCAAGAAGCGACTCTGGCTAACTTTCAGAACTCTATCCAAGTGTGGCAGCATGCTAGCACTCACAATTACGTCTAAGTGTGGCATTTGCTAGCCTTCACAATTCCATCTGTGTGTGGCACATGCTAACATTCACAATTCTGTCTAGATGCGACACAGGCTAATGTTCACAATTCTATGTGTGGCACCTGCTAACCTTCATAATTCCATCTATGTGTGGCACATGCTAACATTCACAATCTTGTCTAGATGTGGCACAGGTCAGTGTTCACTATTCCATCTAAGTGTTGGACATGCTAACATTCAAATTCCATCTAAGTGTGGCACATTCTAATGTTCACAGTCCTATCTAGTGGTGACGCAGGCTAATGTTCACAATTCTAGGTGTGAGACATGCTAACTTTCAATGTCGATAAGTGTGGTGAATGCTGACCTTCACAATCCTGTCTATATGCTACTTGGGCTAATGTTCACAATTCCATCTAAGTTTGGCACATGCTGACATTCATAATCCTATCTAGATGCGATGCAACCTGAAGTTCACGGTTCTGTCTAAGTGTGGCCCTTGCTAGCCTTCATTATTCCATCTATGTGTGGCACATGCTAACATTCATAATCCTATCTAGATGTGACACAGAATAATCTACACAGTTCTCTCTAGGTGTGGCACTTGTTAACATTGACAAGTATGTTAGTATGTAATGCAAGGCAACATTTACAGTCCAGCCATGAATAGATTTAGGGGCCGATTCATGGAACAAACGTGCGCCGAAAATCTTCGCGCAAGCAGGCGCAAGCAGGCGCAAGCGGAAAAAACAGGCGCACGCGTGCGATTCATGGAAGTCCCTGCGCGTGTTTACCTCGGGATGTGCGCCAAACCCGTGCATGGCGCACACGTCACTGCAACATCCCGAAAGACGTGCGCGACGCGCACAGTGAAAGCGCACAACCTCTGCGCATATACTAGAAAGTGGGCTGAACACGGGGCGTAACGCGCGGAATGGGGAACAACTCGCGAAAACAAGGGCGTAACTGGGGATGTACTGCAGGGAAGCAGACGGAACGCCCACACGCACCCGAACCACACGTATTCATGGAATCGAATAGGGCAAAGCCACGCACAGCGAAAGACACACACAAGCCGAAACACGTCCGCCACACGAAGGCAGGCAGTAGCAAAAGTGGCAACATACAGCAATCGTGCGAGCGGGGCACGTGTATTTCGGGGTTGCGCGGGAAGTCACACACGCGATTGAGCGGGGTACGTGTATTCCGGGGTTTCGCGGGAAGTCACACACGCGATCTGGCCTGGGGGAGCGGGCTACGTGTATATCGGGGGTTCGCGTGAACTTTTTCACGCGATCGGGCCTGGGGGTGCGGGGCACGTGGGCCTGGGGGTGCGGGGCACGTGTATTTCAGGGGTTCGCGTGAACTTTTTCACGCGATCGGGCCTGTGCGAGCGGGACACGTGTATATCGGGGGTTCGCGTGAAGTTTTTCACGCGATCGGGCCTGGGGGAGCGGGCTACGTGTATTTCAGGGGTTCGCGTGAACTTTTTCACGCGATCGGGCCTGGGGGTGCGGGGCACGTGTATTTCAGGGGTTCGCGTGAACTTTTTCACGCGATCGGGCCTGTGCGAGCGGGACACGTGTATATCGGGGGTTCGCGTGAAGTTTTTCACGCGATCGGGCCTGGGGGAGCGGGCTACGTGTATTTCAGGGGTTCGCGTGAACTTTTTCACGCGATCGGGCCTGGGGGTGCGGGGCACGTGTATTTCAGGGGTTCGCGTGAACTTTTTCACGCGATCGGGCCTGTGCGAGCGGGGCACGTGTATATCGGGGGTTCGCGTGAAGTTTTTCACGCGATCGGGCCTGGGGGAGCGGGCTACGTGTATTTCAGGGGTTCGCGTGAACTTTTTCACGCGATCGGGCCTGGGGGAGCGGGCTACGTGTATTTCAGGGGTTCGCGTGAAGTTTCTCACGCGATCGGGCCTGGGGGAGCGGGCTACGTGTATTTCAGGGGTTAGCCTGAACTTTTTCACGCGATCGGGCCTGGGGGAGCGGGCTACGTGTATTTCAGGGGTTCGCCTGAACTTGTTCACGCGATCGGGCCTGGGGGTGCGGGGCACGTGGGCCTGGGGGTGCGGGGCACGTGTATTTCAGGGGTTCGCGTGAACTTTTTCACGCGATCGGGCCTGTGCGAGCGGGACACGTGTATATCGGGGGTTCGCGTGAAGTTTTTCACGCGATCGGGCCTGGGGGAGCGGGCTACGTGTATTTCAGGGGTTCGCGTGAACTTTTTCACGCGATCGGGCCTGGGGGTGCGGGGCACGTGTATTTCAGGGGTTCGCGTGAACTTTTTCACGCGATCGGGCCTGTGCGAGCGGGACACGTGTATATCGGGGGTTCGCGTGAAGTTTTTCACGCGATCGGGCCTGGGGGAGCGGGCTACGTGTATTTCAGGGGTTCGCGTGAACTTTTTCACGCGATCGGGCCTGGGGGTGCGGGGCACGTGTATTTCAGGGGTTCGCGTGAACTTTTTCACGCGATCGGGCCTGTGCGAGCGGGGCACGTGTATATCGGGGGTTCGCGTGAAGTTTTTCACGCGATCGGGCCTGGGGGAGCGGGCTACGTGTATTTCAGGGGTTCGCGTGAACTTTTTCACGCGATCGGGCCTGGGGGAGCGGGCTACGTGTATTTCAGGGGTTCGCGTGAACTTTTTCACGCGATCGGGCCTGGGGGAGCGGGCTACGTGTATTTCAGGGGTTCGCGTGAAGTTTCTCACGCGATCGGGCCTGGGGGAGCGGGCTACGTGTATTTCAGGGGTTAGCCTGAACTTTTTCACGCGATCGGGCCTGGGGGAGCGGGCTACGTGTATTTCAGGGGTTCGCCTGAACTTATTCACGCGATCGGGCCTGGGGGAGCGGGCTACGTGTATTTCAGGGGTTCACCTGAACTTTTTCACGCGATCGGGCCTGGGGGAGCGGGGTACCACTCACCGTCTGCCTTGCGTGTAGAAGAACGCGTAGCCAACACCCGCTGTGAAGTAATAGCGTGTGAACCCCAACGGATGGAAAACACATGCACCGCACGAAAAGCACGTACAGAACATAAAGGCACGTGGGATCTCCAAGCCCTGCCAGGGCAACGCCCGTGCGCAAAACGTCACAGACGCGCTTACGCTGTAAGGGCCTTTGGTCCAATGAAATCGCGTACGCGTGCTGACGCGCTTACGCGCTAAGGACCTTTCCTCGATTTTCACGCTGACGTGCAGGATTTTCACGTGCCAAATCACTCCGTATCAAGCTGGCCACGCGAAAACACACGGAAGACCACGCTCCTGCCCAGAAGGCTGAATTACTGCCCCCCAGTGCCCCGAGCAGCCTCCCACGTGCCATCTGCTGCTGCCTGCCTGCCTGCCTGCCTGCTGCCACCGTGCCCTGCCATTTGGTGCCTGCACATCAGCCATCTGCAGGTGTCCAGTTGCTGTGTCCACCCCTGCTGGAACAGAAGACTCCCGACTCGGATAACATCGCTCCACAGCCCAGCCCCAGGACCCAGTTGCCCACCCACTCCTGCCCCTGGGGTTGCCATGTCGGGCACATCCACATCTGGCACCAGTGGCAACCCCCGGCCAGAGGGGCAGAGGGGCACCAGCTTCACTGCCACCGAAGTTGGTGTCCTGGTGGAGCAAGTCCTGGGGCAGTATGATGCCCTCTTCGGATCGTCCCGCGCCAACAAGGAAGGACGGGAGAGGATCTGGGCCGACTGTGTGGTTGCCACCAACGCGGAGGGGGTGGCAACCCGCACCATCCAGAAGGTCAAGAAGCGCTGGGAAGACTTGAGGTCCAGGACCCTCATAAAGGCCCGGCACCTCGTGGAGGGGGGCAGGGGCCGCATGAGTTCCATCCAGATGAGGGTCCTGGAACGCGTACACCCAGCGCTCCACGCCCAGGTCCTTGAGAGGGAGACCCGTCTGGAGTTGAGCGGTAAGTGGCCAAGCATTGCTGTGTGAGACAGGGCATGTTGCAGTGTGCTGGTTGTCTGATACCTGCCTGTATGTGTGACATAGGCCATGTACGCATGTATGTGTGCAGGGACATCATGGTAATGCATGTGCGATCAGCAATGTGTGAACCGCACGGTCGTTGCATGTGTTTAAATGCGACATGGGGAGCCCTATGCAGATTGTACACATGAGAGCATGGCAGTCTCTGTTCCTGGACATGGGTGGGGGTGAGGGATGGGTGCTGATGCCAGGTACATATATGGTATCCATGTCTGTGTGCCTGACCTGCGTGTCTGTGACTTGTGAATGCCATGGATGCATGACACATGTCTGTGACAATGTACAGATTCACTGATGCAGCCTAGTCATCCTTGTATCCACTGTGATTGGGGTGTACGGGGCCAGATGGATGTGACTGAGGTGAAGTGTGTGCATGTGATAGGCATGACCCATGATGCATATGAGTAGCATTACATTGTATGTTTCGAGAGTCCATTGGACATGTATGGAAATGTCCATGGCATGCACCATGACTGTCACTGTGTGTGTTTTACCTGGACTGACACATGTGTTGCGGGGGGACATGATGGAAGTGTACTTTGACAGTGGCACTCATCTGCTATTGCTTCCTGTCTAGGGGACCATTGTACAGTACCCTAATGCTTGTGTTCTATGTCTCCCTCTACGCAGCGGCTAGTGAAGAAGAGGGCGGAGACGGCGCTGTGGAGCAAGGCGGCGGGGATGCCCCCACGGCTGCAGCGGAAGGGGTGGGTGAGCCCCCACAGGGGCCTGCTACGGCAGAAGACGGTGAGGAGCCATCCAGGTTGGTGGTTTCCACAGAGGAGGAGGAGGCCGCCACTGAGGCGCACATGGGGCCTGGTGGGGGCATCCCTGCTGGTGCAAGTGGTGCAGTCCAGGGGCAGGGGCAGGAGGCAGCACAGGTCACCGTGGAGGGGCCTGTGCATGTCGCTGTCCCTGACCCTGTGGGTGCACCACCATGCACCAGCAGGGATGCCCCGTTCCAGGCCCGTCCGCAGGTAGAGGGGATGTCCATGTCATCTGACTCCCCTCCACCTGCGGACGAGGGGACCCCTGGCCGTATGGAGAAGGTCCTGATTGGGGTCGCGATGCGCACGGCTGTGATTCGTGATGCCGTGCGTACTTCCCAGGAGGAGCACGCACGTCATCACGAAGAGCACCGTGCCGACGTGGCCCAATTGGGATCGTCCATGTTCGGGGGTTTCCTGCATGTGTCGGCCAATCTGGCGGCCCTCTCCTCCTCTGTGGAGACTATACGCCAGTCGTTCTCCTTGCCGTCTTCCGGCCCAGATGCCACCAGGGCCCCCTGTGGACCTGCCCTGACCAATGCAGCCAGCTCGGTGGGGATCCCATCCCTGCCACAGTCGGGAGTCAGAGGTCCAGCAGGGGTGGACACACCGGCAACTGGACCCCAGCAGATGGAGGATGTGACGGCATCATCGGGCAGGGCACGTGCACGACGGCGTCGGTGGTTTCCATCAGCCTGGATGCCGTCGTGCTGGCACAGGCAGTTGCGTCGGAGGCAGCAGCAGGCTCAACGTGGGAGGCATCATGGCTCGGGGCCATCAACATCAGGGGTGCAGGCATCGGCCGGAGGGCAGGAGAACCCTGGAATGGGAGTGGCTTCCGTGTGGGAGCGTTTGTGCCAGCAGATAGGTGCGGAGCGGCAGCGGGCAGAGGAGGAACGGCTCACAATGGTCAGGGCGGAGGACTCCATGCGGAGGGCGCTGAGGCGGGCTGAGTGCCTCGAGGGTCTTCGCAGGGAGTTGGAGCTGGACACTGCATTATCCCTGCGGGACCTCGGGGCCAGGGAACATGCCCGCCTCCAAGCCATTGAACGGGAGTTCGATGATGCCCTGGCCCATGACAACAACCAGTGAGCCGTCGGACTAGCCCGCTGCCTTTGTATATAGTTATATAGTTAGTGGTAGGTTTCCTTTAAATTGTTATTTTTTTATTTGGTTGCGATTGGACAATGCGCCACTTTTTTGTATATAGTTCAGTTTTTAGTTAGTTGACATAGTTAGGTTTCATTTGGTTGGGCTCATGGACCCGGGATTGTCTTGTAAATAGTTCTTCTATGGATTTTTTGATTTTTTGGATTTTTTTCATGGACATTCATCTTCTTTTTGTTGTTTTGCTTTGTGGTTTTTCTCATTTCATTTCCATTCTAGTTGATTTACAATACATTTTTATTTTCATCCTTCAATGTGTCGTATCATCTCATTACTTTCATGCATGTCATGTTGGGTGTTTTAACATTCACTTGCAGCCATTGTGTGTGACAGACATGTGTTCATTTGCATGATTTACATTGGGTGTGTAACATGTAATTGCCTTTGATATGTGGGTGGATGTGATAGTTGGTTGGGCCTTTTGGCAGGGGAGGATGCCATTACGGACATGATTGGGGATTGTTGGGACCCAGGTGCAGGGGGGCATGGATGGGACATGGGCGAGGGCCTGGTGGAGGGTGCCCCGCAATGCTGGGGGGTGGGGGTGCAAGGGGACATGAGTTGGATATGAGTGGGGGCCTGCTGGCAGGTGCCCCACAGTGCTGGGGGGTGGGGGTGCAAGGGGAAATGAGTTGGACATGGGTGGGGGCCTGCTGGCAGGTGCCCCACAGTGCTGGGGGGTGGGGGTGCAAGGGGAAATGAGTTGGACATGGGTGGGGGCCTGCTGGCAGGTGCCCCACAGTGCTGGGGGGTGGGGGTGCAAGGGGAAATGAGTTGGACATGGGTGGGGGCCTGCTGGCAGGTGCCCCACAGTGCTGGGGGGTGGGGGTGCTTGGGGAAATGAGTTGGACATGGGTGGGGGCCTGCTGGCAGGTGCCCCACAGTGCTGGGGGGTGGGGGTGCAAGGGGAAATGAGTTGGACATGGGTGGGGGCCTGCTGGCAGGTGCCCCACAGTGCTGGGGGGTGGGGGTGGTGGGGGACATGAGTTGGACATGGGTGGGGGCCTGCTGGCAGGTGCCCCACAGTGCAGGGGGGTGGGGGTGCAAGGGGGCATGAGTTGGTGTTCATTAGTTCAAGGAGACATGTGCCTTTGCTGGGGGGCATGCCCATGTTGGGTGGGCTGCCTGCGGGACATGACCAGGGATGCAGGGTAGTCCCCTGTGGTGTGGGCTGCCTGCAGGGGCCGTGGAGGGTGTACAGGGAACACCTGGGAGGACCCACACTGTCAAATCACATGTAGGACTCCCCGGCACCCCTGTAATACACGTACCCTGCTGAAATCGCATGTAAAACTTTCTGCGCACCCCTGGTATACACGCACATGCTCCCCCAGGCCATTCGCGTGTGGAACTTCCCGCGCACCCCTGAAATACACGCGCCCAGGCCAATCGCGTGTGGAACTTCACGCGCACCCCGAAATACACATACCCTGCTGATATCGCGTGTGGAACTTCACGCGCACCCCGAAATACACGTACCCTGATGGAATCGCGTGTGGAACTTCCCGCGCACCCCTGAAATACACGCGCCCAGGCCAATCGCGTGTGGAACTTCCCGCGCACCCCTGAAATACACGCGCCCAGGCCAATCGCGTGTGGAACTTCCCGCGCACCCCTGAAATACACGCGCCCAGGCCAATCGCGTGTGGAACTTCCCGCGCACCCCTGAAATACACGCGCCCAGGCCAATCGCGTGTGGAACTTCCCGCGCACCCCTGAAATACACGCGCCCAGGCCAATCGCGTGTGGAACTTCCCGCGCACCCCTGAAATACACGCGCCCAGGCCAATCGCGTGTGGAACTTCCCGCGCACCCCTGAAATACACGCGCCCAGGCCAATCGCGTGTGGAACTTCCCGCGCACCCCTGAAATACACGCGCCCAGGCCAATCGCGTGTGGAACTTCCCACGCACCCCTGAAATACACGCGCCCAGGCCTATCGCGTGTGGAACTTCCCGCGCACCCCTGAAATACACTCGCCCAGGCCAATCGCGTGTGGAACTTCCCGCGCACCCCTGAAATACACGCGCCCAGGCCAATCGCGTGTGGAACTTCGCGCGCACCCCTGAAATACACGCGCCCAGGCCAATCGCGTGTGGAACTTCCCGCGCACCCCTGAAATACACGCGCCCAGGCCAATCGCGTGTGGAACTTCCCGCGCACCCCTGAAATACACGCGCCCAGGCCAATCGCGTGTGGAACTTCCCGCGCACCCCTGAAATACACGCGCCCAGGCCATTCGCGTGTGGAACTTCCCGCGCACCCCTGGAATACACGCGCCCAGGCCATTCGCGTGTGGAACTTCCCGCGCACCCCTGAAATACACGCGCCCAGGCCATTCGCGTGTGGAACTTCCCGCGCACCCCTGAAATACACGCGCCCAGGCCATTCGCGTGTGGAACTTCCCGCGCACCCCTGAAATACACGCGCCCAGGCTATTCGCGTGTGGAACTTCCCGCGCACCCCTGAAATACACGCGCCCAGGCCATTCGTGTGTGGAACTTCACGCGCACCCTGAAATACACGTACCCTGCTGATATCGCGTGTGGAACTTCACGCGCACCCCGAAATACACGTACCCTGATGGAATCGCGTGTGGAACTTCCCGCGCACCCCTGAAATACGCGTACCCTGCTCGCACGGGGCCAATCGCGTGTGGAACTTCCCGCGCACCCCTGGAATACACGCGCCCAGGCCATTCGCGTGTGGAACTTCCCGCGCACCCCTGAAATACACGCGCCCAGGCCATTCGCGTGTGGAACTTCCCTCGCACCCCTGGAATACACGCGCCCAGGCCATTCGCGTGTGGAACTTCCCGTGCACCCCTGAAATACACGCGCCCAGGCTATTCGCGTGTGGAACTTCCCGCGCACCCCTGAAATACACGCGCCCAGGCCATTCGCGTGTGGAACTTCCCGCGCACCCCTGAAATACACGCGCCCAGGCTATTCGCGTGTGGAACTTCCCGCACACCCCTGAAATACACGCGCCCAGGACAATCGCGTGTGGAACTTCCCGCGCACCCCTGAAATACACACGCCCAGGCCATTCGCGTTTGGAACTTCCCGCGCACCCCTGGAATACACGCGCCCAGGCTATTCGCGTGTGGAACATCCCGCGCACCCCTGAAATACACGCGCCCAGGCTATTCGCGTGTGGAACTTCCCGCGCACCCCTGAAATACACGCGCCCAGGCCATTCGCGTGTGGAACTTCCCGCGCACCCCTGAAATACATGCGCCCAGGCTATTCGCGTGTGGAACTTCCCGCGCACCCCTGAAATACACGCGCCCAGGCCATTCGCGTGTGGAACTTCACACGCACCCTGAAATACACGTACCCTGCTGATATCGCGTGTGGAACTTCACGCGCACCCCGAAATACACGTACCCTGATGGAATCGCGTGTGGAACTTCCCGCGCACCCCTGAAATACGCGTACCCTGCTCGCACGGGGCCAATCGCGTGAGGTACTTCCCGCGCACCCCAGTGATACACGTAGGCCGCTTGCTGTGCTGGTACAGTGTTAGCGCAGCCCTTTGCGCTGGATTGGGTATGTTGATGGCTTTTCCCTGCGCGGGAGGCGTTCTTGGGGGCGTAACTGGCGCTGCTGCAGGGTCGCTGCGCCACGGCTGGTTTTGGTGGCTGGAATCCATGAATACGCTGTGCGCGGAAATGGATTTCAGCACACGCGGCTGGCGCAGGGATTCGCACGCGCACACTGTGCGCCAGCCGCGTGCGCCACTTGTGCGCTGAATTCTATGAATTACCCCCATTGGCTGGTGGTCACAAATCTCTCTAAATATGCATGGTATAAGTCTATGGCCGATAAGAGGGGTCCCTAGTTAGTGCTGCTGGGCCGACTACAAATGGTGTTGAGATCTTCTCCCTGGTCTCTCTAAAACACTTTTCTGGTGTCTAGTATGTGCACACAGGTTGGGGGTCGATTCTTGAATTTTAATGTGTCGCCCTCAATTTGTGTGTCTTATCGTTAAAAAACACAACAAGTGCTGATCCCAGAGTATCTGGTTGAGAAGCCAGATAACAATGGCGAAAAATTAAAAAAGATTTTTTTGTGTTCAAAAATTGTGTGGAAAGTGAAGATATTAATTCTTCATAACTCCCAAGGGTTCAGATTGAACCATAAATAATATGGATAACGAATTAAGTTTCCTTGCAACAATCCCTTTGTTTTTCTTTTGGAAAGGGAATGTGGGTCTGGGTTATCTTCCAGGCCTTTTCTATGGTCAACCGGTTTCAGCGGGATTCTTGAGTTGCCGCTTTCTTCAGGACGAATACTTCAAGTTGAGGTATCCTCAACAGTGTCTTCAACACTGTTTAGATGATAGAGGGTGTCCAGGGTTTGGTAGGGTAATTACTTCCTAGTCCTGTATGGACAACAAAAACAAGAAAAAATGGGGACTATGATCAGTCTCTTGTACCAACAGTTTCTACTTAGAAAAGATTTTTCTCGAAAAGGAGATTTCTAAGGTACTTCTATCAGTACCACCTCTATAGTGGAATCATACCTCTGTGTTGTAATTCCAGGGTAGCTGTTTGGTTTTTCAGCGGTATCCGCTTTGCAGCCAAAATGCTCGCAATGTAGGTCTTATTTCGTCCTTACTTCTGGATATTGTCCCTCTGGGTACCGAGTTGTTCCTTCCCGAATCGAGTCGTATCCAATACTAAGTTTCCCTGTGTCTGTTGTGCTTTTATAGCTGTGTGCGTGGTCACGTGACCGTAATGTCAGATCACGTGATCATGCACACGCAATCGCGTCTAAAGCGCGAGATCAGGCAACCATGCCCGATGTGGAACCGTGACTCTTAAAGGGGACTCCATCAAAAGCAGATTGTACGGAGTAAGGGCTTAAATGCAAGGTGGAAGTTGCAAAAATCTGTACCCTAAAATGGGTCTTAGTTAGCTAAGTCTGTTCATCCAAGGGTCGCCAGAGCCTGCCAGCAGATCTCATCATTAAGGCCAATCACGTGACTGCGTGTTCTGTATATCCACTGTTGTTCCCTCTTTAATAGGAGTGCTGTGATGTTTCCACCTCTTGCTGGTACTTTCACTTTTTCTATTACGGTCCACATAATATCATCTGCAGTGTGATGGTTCTCGATAAAATGTTTTACTAGAGGAGCCGTCCTTTTGCATGTCCTAATGTTGGAACGGTGCTCTCCTATCCGTAGTTTTATTGTTCGAGTCGTCATCCCAATATATTTTTTGTTGCAGGGGCATTGTATGAGGTACACAACATTGGTGGAATTGCAGTTGGTCAGAGTTCTTTGTTCCCAGGGATATTTCCAGCCTATATCTATTACTGTAGTACGTTTTGTATATTTGCAAATGGTGCAGTTTCCACAAGGTGTATGACCCTGAGCTTTAGGTGTATCCCATAGTGTGTTCGTGTCCATAGCAGGCAGTGATTCTTTGTAAGTGTGCACTAAAGAATCTCTTAAGTTTTTTCTCCTCCTTATGGCGAACAGTGGTTCCGGCAGTTGTTTCTCATTCACATTGAGTATGTGCCATGCTTGTCGAATTTCCTTCTTAAGGCGGTTAATGATCGGGGAATGGCTGAATACTGCAGTGATGGTCGTATCATCCCTTGGTCTTTTCTCATGTTGGTTAAGAGTAGTTTCTCTTTGTATGTTCCTTGCCCGTTTTCTTGCCTGGAGTAGAGTAATTGCTCTACACCCCGCCCATGTCACGCTTACTGTTTTTGTTGGTGTCTGTTAGCTGCTGGCTTCACTGGCTTCCCCTGCGAACACCTGCAGACATGTCCTGGAGCCGCCAATGTAGGAGCCGCCCTTTGTCTCGGGGCCCTTCGCTGCAGGGGCTGCCAGGCAGAGGGCTGTCCTGGGGTGTCCTTAATGAGGGTGCAGAGCACCAATCAGGGCCGGTGGGAGGTCTCCAAGGTGGGGATAGAAGCCCCAGGAAGCGGCACGGCTGTGGGGGAGAGCCCGCTATGGCCTCCTGCCACGTGATTTTTAAAGCACCAAATTAAATTCTATTGGCATAAAGGGGGTGGTGGGGACAGCGCAGCACTCACCTGGCATGGGGAATTCTCAGAAATGGCGCTGGTGAGGCGGGCATGCCGGGTCAGTAGACCGGTGTTGGAGTTAGTACAGAGCACCAATCGGGGCCAGTGGGAGGTCTCTAAGGCGGGAATGGAAGCCCCAGGAAGCTGCACGGCTGTGGGGGAGAGCCCGCTATGGCCTCCTGCCACATGCCTTTTTAAACACCAAATAAAATTCTATTGGCCTAAAGGGGGTGGTGGGGACAGCGCAGCACTCACCTGGCATGGGGAGTTCTCAGAAATGGTGCTGGTGAGGCGCGCATGCATGGTCAGTAGACCGGTGTTGTGTGTTAGTGCAGAGCACCAATTACGGCCGGTGGGAGGTCTCTAAGGCGGGGATGGAAGCCCCGGAAGTGGCACGGCTGTGGGGGAGAGCCTGTTACTCCTCCTGCCACGTGCTTTTTAAAGCACCAAATTAAATTCTATTGGCCTAAAGGGGGTGGTGGGGACAGCGTGGCACTCACCTGGTATGCGGAATTCTCAGACACCAAAGTCATCAACTTGCCGGTATGGAAATCACCTGCAAAGAGAGAGAGCACAAACAAATGAAAAAGAACCCAAAGGGCTGCTGGCGGAGTATATCAGAGATGCCAGAGTTCCACGACAAAGATAGTAATCAAATGTACAATAATAATTAAAACAAATCCAATTATAATGCATCTGGGCCCTGATGGAAACAGAAGGGGGCATTTATGCTTTGAAATTGATTAATTTCTATGTTCTGTGGTAGACATTTATTGGAATGTTTTGAAGACCTGATTATCTTTTGATTGTGTTGTCATTGTGGTGTGAAAGAGTTAATCAAAAGAGAAGCACCTATCTTAATTAGCACCCTGGACATTTGGGTCTTGGTGCTTCTGGAAATAATACCCATGTCTACGAGCCACTCCTCTAGTAATGGATTTGCAGGCTCTGATAAAAGACGATGATACAGCCCGCTGATGGGTGATTGTCACCCAAGTAGTGTCCAAAATGTTGCCACAACATTTTGGCCTTATTAGCTCCAAATCATACGTGAAAATGTCAATAAGCTCTTCAGCAGCCTTATTGCTTTTTCATATGACAATAAATCATAATCCTTTTTAGAATTCTTTGGTATTGTGCAAGGGTGTCTGTCCTTTCTATGTCCATGAGGGATACTTCTCAGATTTCTGTGTTAAGGAAGCTCATTTTAGACAGCATTCAAGTAATGATGTTTCCATTCCTGGGTTTGCTTTTTTTGTTGTTGGTTACAGGGGTGTACATTGCTTCTAAACCAACAATGAGACACATGTTAACTCAATCATCGTCAGTATATGAGAATTCTTCTCCCTTACTGCTTTCCCTGCCTTCCCTCCTCTGCCACTTCCCAGATCCTTGTGGCAGAAGAGGGAGGAAGAGAGAGAGAGTCGACAGATAGACAGGGGTTGAGGCTATATGAGAAAGTGAAAAGGGACATGTCTGCAAGAGACCAGTGGTAGGAGTAAAGGGAGGACAGTAGGTTATTTTGACTTGTAAGGCCTACTCCCCTCAGCAATATCTTAACACATTATACTACATGCACAGATCCCCCACAGAAGGAAGCCACAGGCCAAGCCATTAGTGCATCAACACTAATTGAGCTGTGATACAGCTCTCATACTTAGTCCTGTTAAAATCCTCCACATTAGAATTTAAACCTATCCAGTCCTGAGTTCTCCCTTTCGGACAGCATATCCCCGGGTTTCTCTGGGAAAACCTGAGAAGCTGATGGACACTTCGGACCTGCACACATCCGCACCAAAGGTTTGCCATCTGCTTTTCCCGGTTCCCCACTAACAAACTCCCTCTATCTTATCTTACAAAGGGGATAGACACGTGGCGGGGCTAACACACATGGCAGTAGCGCGCTATTTGATACCAATTTACGTTTACTCAAAATTATTTTATATTAAGTGAGGAGTGGTGGGCTATGCTCTTACAAGTGTTCCATGTCATTTCCACAAAGTAAATTGCTCCGTGGTAACTTACTTCATGGCAATGTCTTACATACTTCAACTTGTTTTATTTGGGGTCGCCCCAATCCCCTTTCCCGCTTACAACCCCTACCCCAAATCCCTTCACACACCCCTTTCACCCCCAAAACCACAAACCCATGTACATTTCGAAGTATTTTCACAGTAATTTCAACCAGGCAAATTACGACGAATTGATTTACTTTGTGGAAACAGTGGGAGACCATAACAACATATGGGGGAACAAGGTTTAATAATAAATGCAGTTTGTTTCTAACCGGAGGGCAGCCAATATGAAACTGCATGTAAAATTGCATGTATAAATGAAAACAGATGATAATGCAGAGTTTCACTGCATTTATAATATTGATTCTTTACGCACATTGTCATACTGTGCGGACACAATCTGGATGTGCACTTACACGACATTACTGAGAAAGGGTCTGCACTGTGGCTTCTGTTCACATCATGTGTCCATATTGATGTATGCCCCTGCCTGCCTTGCCCCTCCACTTTACTTTCAGCCAATGGTCGCAGTGGGTGGGAGTGGTTGGGAACGGTGCTCCTCTACTTTTTTACATTAAGTTTTACTGTTCAGATAGTTTTACTTTAAAAAGAAACTGTTGCGGAAAGGCTTAGTTTTCCAATAAGAGTGTAGGAAGAAGTTGAAAAGTGCACTTCGGTGCACTGCACTGAACATTCCATTAAACAGCAGGTGCGTGTGTTTGGGGGTTTGGAGCGATCGGGTTTGTGGGACGCTGGCACAGGCCAGCAGGGAATATAGTTCTACTACTTCTAATCGTACACTTCGCCCACTGCTTTCAGCCAATAGCTTGGCGCCACGTTTCTTGTTCTTCTGGAGTGACCAATGGGAGTGGGCTGCACAGTTAATCAAGGGCTGCAGGCAACGCGGAGGTAATCTTGCTGACTCTTGACTGGTCTTCCATTTTAGGGGCTTGGTAAAGGTTGTTCCGGTCAGTTGGACTTTAAACGAGCACGTATTGCGACTGCATGATAACTAGTCCTGCTTGCTGTCACTGTGTCCCTACCGCCACTGATCAGACTACTCCGAGTCTCTCGGTCCCCTCTCTATACCCTTCTCACTCCATAGCAACATTCTGCTTGTGAACGTTGCGAGTGCACCTTTTTCCTTTACGGGGCGATTAAACTCAGACTTAGGGTGACCAGACGTCCAGGTTTTACCTGCCGGGTCTGCCCCGGCATTTGGTGCTCTGTCCCCCTTTCTCAAGATTATGTTCTCATTGAAATTGCAGTGGTCCTGGTTTTGGGTACTATGTCTCCATAGCTGGCAGGCTGGAATGCACAATCTTGCACAGAAGAAATCCTGCATTTTACAACTTAAGATAGTGTCAGTTTGTGATAAATTAATTATAAAATGTGCTTATTTGAACAGTAAAACTTAAACCTCCCTTCTTCTCCAAACGCTCCTGAAGTGTAGTGCCTTGACAGCCACTTTTAAGAGTTAGTCCTACGTTTATGTTAGTTGCCCAGTCCCGGTTTTTTACTTTTTAAATATGGCTACCCTACTCAGACTTGACACTAACCCCGGACTGCTTCTCCGGACTCCTTCAGGCAATGTGCAGATACTCATATGCACTTGGAGCTGTGCCCAGTTGGCATGTGCAGGTATCTATTCTACTTACTAACCCAGTGCAACAGGCCACATCACCTTCCTTTTGATCATTACAGTAATAGCACTTATGTGTTGTGACTTTGGGTAGTCAGGGCGGAGCCCAAACGCCCATAATGAACTGGCCACCACTGTAATAATTTGCTTTTCTTACAATATGTCAGCTTCCACCACAGTATTTGCCGCTTTGTAGCGCTATATATAACGGTTGTTGATAAGGGATGAAAATGTAAATCAAGTCTTGTAAAGACCGTTACCTGGTTTCTGTAGGCGGGTCCAGTGTACCTCTATAACTGGACTAAACTCATTTTAAGCGTCTCAATGCGAGGAACACATTCCAGAGGCCTTAAAAAACTATGTTTCAAGGCCCTAGGATGCACCTTTTTCAAGATATTTGCACTGCAACGCACTGCACCGCGCCAGGGTGAGGCGACAGGTGGACAGAGCGCACAGAAGGTCACACTATGCGGCAGCACGCCAACTCTCGCCTCCCCTCCATGCCTGTTCTGCGGTATATAATCCAGCCACACGCACCCATTCTCAGTGCAGTTTACTTTAGAGTGCAAAGCAAATCAAGCGAGAAGCGACTCAGAGCAACGATCTACAGGATCATGGATTTTCAACTTTTGATGAGAGTGTTATCATGTCTGCAGAATCCGTGCGGAGTACGGCTACTTTTTACTAGTGTTGAACATTAACACAGCTTTGAGGTGTAGTTTGCCAATGATATGTAATAAACAGCTGTTGCTTTAGGCTGGCACAGGATCCTGCCAAAGTTTCGGGTGAAAATATTCTCACACCTGAAGCGGATATGTGGTTATTTGTCTCTGTGGCTTCCTGAAATCCCTCCGAAGCGGCTCATGAATGCCTGGGGCAGCTTTACTGCTGGAAGAACTATCTGAATGCAGTGCCATGCTATCCTCCCTTTCTTCATGCTCTGTGCTCTGCAACGCTAGTTCCAAGAAATACAGCCTTTTCTCCCAGCCAGATTAGTGCAGCTTTCCAGGCAGGAAGAGGATCACTTCACTGCATGGTTAACTTTAATAAACTGCCTAAGGAAAGATGGGCGAGTTAAAAAACAGTGACCAATCGATGATTAATGAAGCATGCTCCCTGGCTCCGTTCTTCTTAATTCCACGGGGAGCTTTGAAGTTTTGAAGTTTGGAAAAATGCCCTCCTGTTCGTTTTAATATAGGCTTATCTGTTTAAAAATCTGAAAAACAAAGAACAGGCTGGGAACGGGAATTAAAAAGAACATGGCAACAGGTTGTGGACTCCTCTAAAACCAATGAGCCAGCCATATTACAGAAACTTTGCATTTAGACAGTTAGCACAAGGGCACAGTTTGCTTTTGTGCAACAATGAATTTTGCCACCAGGGCAAGGCACTAGGACTCGGGAAAACTTTGCTCTGGTGCAAAATTGCATTGAAATAATAGGGTTTTTGCGCTAGTGTTATTTGCTCTCGAACTGGTGCAAAGTAACTATTACATCACACTGTGGTCCTGATTCACAAAGCGTTTTTCAATGGGATTGAACTATTGTAAAATATTTTTGTAAATCAAGCCCAGTGTGTTTTCAGTCTGTACGCCTTTGTCTGGCACGAAAACGAGACAATTCAACTAAAATAGATCTGATTTCCATGGAATGATTTGTTCAAAAAAGAATAGAATCTCTTAGAGCCTGATTTATGAAACAAAATGTTTTATAATGGCGCAATCCCATAGGAAAACGTTCCATGAATCAGGCCCTTAGTCTTCCTTATGCACATTTTAGTCTCGATTCATGGAATGATTTGCATGTAAAATGGGGATTTGCAAGCCATTCTGCTCGCAAATCCCCATTCGTCAAACAGAGTTTTGCAGGCAGAATGGCACGCAAATCCATGTTTTACACACAAATAATTCCATGATCAGGTCTTTAATGTCTTTAATGTCTTGCACATCATAGAAGGAATGGCATATGGGATTTTGGGGGTTACATAATGTTTTCTCCCATATGAAAATGTGCCGCAATGCAAAAATGACTTGAGTGCTCAAATGCTTTGCAACAATGCATTTGTACACCATCATAGATTTTGAACCATCGCAAATTGTGGTGCAAAATTGCACGATAAATGTGCAGGGACTATGAAATAAAGTTTGCCACTCAACGGGAGTTCCCAGCCCTTTAAGATGAGGTAGCAATACCCTTGAGATGGATGGTGGATGCAGAAATTATTCAAACATCAATAATAAAAATGACTCAGCTAGTTGGCAAAAGGATAACTGTTTTAATGTCAATTATCTAAAACAGGGAGTACAACGGACATCAGCAGATGTCCTTCATCACAATCTCAATGCATTTCATAACAAAGCTTGTTTATATAACAACAAATCATCATTGGTGACGTTAACCCACATACTACTAACGTCATCCTAAGTGGCAAACTACGTAAACCTAGTGGCAAGTGTGATAGGGTTTGAGAAAACATCTAAGTATATAATCCATACTTGCCTGGGACAGTGGAATAATATGATTCACTTCTTAATATCAGGTGGGTCAACTAAGCCCTCCCTTGAAACAGGTCAGTATGAACGTCACTAAATTCAGAACGTTCCATTGGCTAAATAACTATCAGACCCTTTATTGTCTGGTCCCCTATCATTGGTTGGCTTCTAACCTCCGTCAGTGCCTTCCCACCTATGTATAGCAGCACGCAGGCTGGGCGTCCAGGTGCTGTTGAGCGTGTCTTAACCATAGCTTCCCACCGATTAATATATCTATCCATCATCACCTCATTGGTCTGCTGTCAATTTGGACATAGAATTTGTCCTTGGGAGTGCTCTTTGCTCGGGAAAATTCAGGGGAGTGAAGGCACGCTCTGCCCTTGTGCATAGGTGTGACCATCATATCCGTCCAACTTCTTCTCCCCACTTGACTGAAGACCACGAAATCAAGCTTCTAGTGTATTAAAATACTATTTTCCAATAGACCTCTGATCTGTTCTTGTTTTTGTCCATGCCTTTTGAACAGGACCTCCATTCTTTCACACGATTTGTATCCAATGTCAGCTCACCCCAGCTTGATAGGGCCTTGGCTTCTTGGCTCATCCAGCCTCGTCTTTCTGAGATGCGCCTGTAATTTACTTCTTTTTCTAACTGCGACATACTGGAAACGGGCCTTCTTTTGCTCAGCTCTGCTATTGTACGTAGCAGAAACATCAATTCTTTACTGACTCATATAAATGTATATATATTGGCACATTCCGCAATCTATTCACTATAAAACTAGCTTCAAGAGAACTTTGTCTGTTTGCGTTACTTTGCATATGTACGTGTAAAACAGCTTGACATTTTCATCTATCTCATTAGCATAGGCTTCTTCATCTTGATCTCAAAATCACACTTATCTTCGATACTTTCTTGATGCCTTACAGAATTGCTATATTCTCTCATTTCTGCATCTCTTCTATGCATGTCAGTCTTGCTTTGTGTGACATCGCCATTCATCTTCTGGCATGACCCATAGAACGCACCCCTCCTGGACTAGACGTGTGTTTGCTGCTCGACAAAGTCTCTATTTCCTAGTTCCTGGTCCCTAATTCTTCTCCTTCCACCCTTCCCTTCCAAATTGCTTCTGGAATCCTCGCATATTAGCGACCCTTACCTCCTTCCTGGACATACTGTACCGGCAAATATCCTGGAACTAGGAACACACTCTGGAGTCAGACGAGACTTGTGCGAGCCTATACAAGACCCGATCCACCCGCAAGAAGAATCTTCCCGCGGAACTGAGCAAGAAGCGATCTCAGATGAGACGGGGAGAGATTTATGACAGTTTGAGACGCCAGACGACCGACACTGATACCGTTATGGAGAAAGCAGTCCAGGATCTCATGCGTGGCATGCAAGAACTAACAACTGAGGTACAAAACTTAAAAGCGGAGAATGCTGCATTAAAGCAACTTGTCTTATCTCGCGACTCCGCTAACAAGGAGAGTGTTTTACTGGGTGGAGTGGTAGACAAGTATGATGGCTCTGCAAAATCCCTATGTGGATTCCTGGACTCCTGCTTGGTGCATTTTACCTTTAAGCCCTACTATTTTTCAAAAAAGATGGGCTTCATAATCTCGCACCTCGCAGGGAATGCATTGACCTGGGCTACTCCCCTAGTCAACTCAGGAGATGCCCTCCTGGATGATTATGATGGATTTATACAGGCACTCAAAACCAAGTTCGACCGCCCAGAACAGGTTTATAGTGCCCAGGAACGGTTACTTGGTTTCCGGCAAGGATCCCAGGCTATGCTAACGTATGTTACTAGATTCAAACAGTTGGCCAATGAAGCAGATTGGTCCTCGGAAGCAAGTTTTACTCTCTTCCGTAGGGATCTAAATTAGGATATAAAGGATGAATTAGCCAGAGTGGCTCGTCCTAGCTCATTCCAGGCTCTTATGGATCTAGCCATGCAAATAGACCTCAGAATCCAGGAAAGAAAGGCTGAAAGAAGAAAGACCAAGATGTCTTTCCAAAGGAGTTCCCTTGAGGCTTCAGTAAAAACTGATCCTGTTCCAAACCCTGACATTGACCCAGAACCCATGCAAATAGGAGCCTTCCGTGGACCTATTTCCCCACAAGAAAGGATGAGAAGGTTCCACACAGGCTTGTGCATGTATTGTGCCTCGGATAAACATCTGGTTAGAGAATGCCCTCTAGCCCCTCCACAGCGTTCAGGAAACCCCAGCTCCCGATCCTAGATGGAACGAGGTGTTGGGAGAGAGATGTTTTCTCCACATCTATTCCATCCTTGAACTCTCCTGGCCAGAACAGTCTAGTGATTCTCCAAGCCTTCTTATCGTTATCAAAGAAGGAGACTTACCCCATTCTGGCCCTGGTGGATTGTGGGGCTATGGAAGTATTCATCGATCAAGATTGGGTCTTTAAGTACCGTATTCCATATGAAGCCCGGAGCATAATGCAACCTGTGGAGGCGATTGATGGTAGACCCCTAAGTTCTGGACCAATATCCTTACAGACCAAGGAAATACAACTTTCAATAAACCATCACCAGGAACTGATCAAGTTTGATATCATCAAATCAGCCCACTACCCCATGGTACTGGGCATGCCCTGGCTGCGGAAGCACAATCCATACATCAATTGTACAGCAGGATCCTTATTTCTGGGTTCAGAGTCTTGTCTATCTCATTGTTTGTCCCCAAGTCCTTCCTTGATTTCATCCAATACTACTCCAACAGATCAACGAGAGACACTCATGGTTTCCAACATCCTCATCTTTAAGGTCCCAAAGGCTTATCAGGATTATGCTGATGTGTTTTCAAACGCCATAGTACAGGCTCTACCCCCTCACAGACCCGAAGACTGCGCCATAGACACAGAGCCTTCAGCAGTGATTCCCTTTGGGAGGATGTTCATCCTATCCGAACCGGAAGAAAAAGCCCTCTGAGAATACTTGGATACAAACCTTGAAAACGGCACCATAAGACCATCGAAATCCCCAGCCGGAGCCTTGCTGTTCTTTGTTCCCAAAAAGGACACCAAGGAAATGAGACCTTGTCTCAATTACCGTGTATTAAATCAATGTACCCTCAAGGACCGTTACCCCTTACCCTTGATCTCGGATATCCTGGAAGCAGTAAGAGGAGCTGTAATCTTCACGAAACTGGATCTCAGAGGTGCCTATCATCTGATTCTTATTAAGGAAGGAGACGAATGGAAGACAGCCTTTAGAACACCCTTTGGACATTACGAATACCTGGTCATGCCCTTTGGACTTGCCAATGCCCCCGCAGTCTTCCAACGCTTCATGGATAGGGTGTTCTCTGACATGTCATTTCTCTTCGTCATCGTCTACCTAGACGATATCTTAATTTATTTCAAAGACACTTTAAAGCATGAAGAACACGTGAAGGCAGTCTTACAACAACTATGAGAACACAGACTCCTGGCCAGACCTAAGAAATGCCTGTTTCACGTTACTTCTGTTCATTACCTGGGATTTGTCCTTAGTCCAGAAGGAATTGGTATGGATCAGTCGAAGGTAAAGGCCATACTGTCTTGGCCGACTCCCACTTCCGTGAAACAAGTTCAATCCTTCCTGGGGCTTGCCAATTTTTACCGGAAATTTATACTCACCTTTTCTGAGATTGTTCAACCGATCATCGCTCTCTTGATATGATATGACATGATATGATATGGCATTTGTAACGCGCCTATACACAAGTGCTTCAAGGCGCGACGAGGCAAGGGGGGAAACAAAGGGAGACAGACAACGATCCTACTAAGCCAGGTGTCATTCAGATCGCGCAAGTGCAAGGGTAGAGGGGAAAGGGAGAAGTGCAAGGGGGAAATGGAGAGGGGAAAGTACATTACAGGATCAATAGCATACAGGTAATAACAAGGGCCAACTAGTGGCAGTGCAAGTGCAGATAAGGGCTGGGAAGGGGGGCTGTGGGATACAGACACAGTCCCTTAGTGTAGGGGGTGCCAGGGAGGCAGTGCAGGGGAGAGTGGCTGGGCCAAAGACCGAGAACGGCGAGTGGCCCAGTTGCAGATTCAGTGCAGTTTCAGTAACTTTAGCAGGGGAGAGGGGGAGAGAAAGCAGAGGCGAAGAGGAAGGTTTTGAGGTGCTTCCGGAACCGGAGATGGTTCTCCTGAAGTTTCAGGGAGGCAGGAAGGCTGTTCCAGAGGGAGGGCCCTGCAGCGCAGAGAGATCTGCCACCAACTCGTTATTTGGAGAAGCGGCTGACCCTGAGGGAGTTGGAGGCGGAATGAGCGAAGAGCTCGAGAAGGAAGATATTTAGGAAGAGAGAGTTGAAGGTATTTTGGCCCAAGGCCCCAGAAGGCCTTGTGGACAATGCAGAGGGTTTTGAACTTGATCCTCGCAGTCACTGGGAGCCAGTGTAGTGATTTCAGTCCTGGAGAGATACAGTCCCTGGGCTTGAGGCCAAGGACAAGTCTCGCAGTCCTGTTCTGGATGAGTTGCAAAGGGCGGAGAGTAGAGGCAGGCAGATTTAGATAGAGGCTGTTACAGTTATCCAGGTTCGAGAGAACCAGGGCTCTAGAGACAGTGAGCTTCTGGGGGAAGGAGAGGAAAGGATGGATACCTCTGAGGAGGTGTAGCTGGTAGTGTGACTTCTTAGAGACGTCAGATATGTGAGGAGAGAAGGAGAGTGTGGAGTCGAAGATGACCCCGAGGTTTTTTGCCTTGCAGGTAGGAGCAGGAAGAGGGCCAAAAGAGGCCGGCCAGAGAGCTGCAGGGAAGGAGGGAGTGGGTGTGCCGATGAGTAGAATCTCAGACCTACTGGCATTAAGGCAGAGTTCATTGGCGGCACACCAGTCCTGGATAGCAGAAAGACAGAGATGAGGGAAGGAGAAGAGGATGCCGAGGGTAGCCTGAAAATGAGCTGGGTATCATCCCCATAGCACTGAAAGTAGGGGCAGAGAGCGGCGATGCAGTGGGCGAGAAGTGTCAGATACTGGTTGAAGAGCCGGGGGGAGAGGTTAGAACCCTGGGGGACACCACAGGTAGAGAAAAAGATGTCAGAAAGGAAAGACCCCAGTTGGACCTGGGAGGGTCGATTGGAGAGGAAAGAGGTCAGCCACGCCAGAGCCTGACCAGTGATACCCAGGTTATCACAGAGACGGTTGAGCAGGATGGTATGGTTGACAGTATCAAAGGCAGAAGAGAGATCAAGCAACATGAGAACACAAGGAATGTTAGTATCAAGGTTCGAGAGCAGGTCCTCACGGATGTTCAGGAGAGCAGTTTCCGTGCTTGAAGAAAGACACTCCCTTCCTCTGGTCTGCACCACAAGACAAACCGTTCCAACATCTAAAAACAGAATTTACTCAAGCCCCCATCCTAGCTCAGCCCGACATTAATCGGCCGTTCCTAGTAGAGATGGATGCCTCTAACTACGCCATAGGAGCAGTCTTAAAACAAGAATTCGAAGACAAATTGGGACACCCCATCGTATATCTTTCACAAACTCTAACCCCCAGTGAGACACATTATTCCCTCTTGGAAAAGGAACTATTAGCCATCTGCCAAGCCTTCACAGAGGGGCAACACCTTCTTCTGGGAGTGAGACATCCGGTCCAGGTTCGTACGGACCATCGAAACCTTCAAGTTCTACAATCCTTGGAGTGTAGGAATAGTGGTCAAGCCCGTTGGGCCTTCTTCTTTGCCCAGTACCAGTTCCACATCAGTCATGTTCCTGGAACACAAAATATAATCGCTGATGCCTTATCTGGCGTCCCGACTATGAAACTACTGAAGATCGGGCCTATCCCAAGATGTTTCCCCACACGATTTTTGTAGCCCAGGCAGTCAGTCTTTTGGAATAAATACGGATGCAAACCCAATCCTCGGAGCTCTGGAAGGACATTACCAAGAAAAATCTGTGGAATCTGAAATCCAAGGACGGATATTTGTTCAAAGTTAACACCCTGGTCATCCCCACACAGAAATTACAACAAAGGATAATAAACCTCTGCCACGATACCTTCCACTCCGGACATCGTGGTATCACCAATACCCTCCGTCTTATACAAAGACAATTTTGTGGCCTAAAATGAAGTCCGACATACGATTGTACGTCCAAGCCTGCTCTATATGCAGTCAAAACAAGCACGATAACAAGAGACCGGTGGGCTTCCTATTGCAACCTCCAGTACCGACAAGACCATGGGAAGTCGTCGCTACAGACTTTATTGTGGAATTACCACCTTCCAGGGGCTATACAACGATCATGGTCACCACTGACTTGTTCACCCACATGGCTCATTTTACACCTCTGTATAAACTACCATCCTCATCAGAACTTGCTGGAATCTTCCTGGAACACGTTTTCCGTCTTCATGGACTTTCTTCCAAGATCATATCGGACCAAGGACCTCAATACATCTGTCGCATTCTGGGGATCCAACGTGCTCTCTCATCAGTTTATCACCCACAACCCAACAGAGCCACGGAACGTGTAAATCAGACCCTAGAACAGTACCTTCGTTGTTTCGCCACCAAGGTTCAGGATGATTGGTCACTCCTTATACCCGTGGCTGATTTTGCCTACAACAATTCCGATCACTCAGCAGTCAAGACCAGCCCTTTCTATTGCAGTCAAGGATTTCACCCGTCCGTTTTACCTTCTATACTTCCACATCTCACACCAGTACCTACTGTTGACTCCTGGATAGAAACGCTCATCAACATACACAAGGGAGCCAAGGAACATTTGGAAAAGGCCCAGACATGCACTAAGCATTATGCGGACTCCAAAAAAAGACCAGCGCCTTCTTATTCCGTTGGTGATCCAGTCTGGTTATCCTCGAAACTACTACCACGACATCTACGGCCAAACAAATTAGCCCCCCGCTACTATGGGCCATTTTCCATAAAGGAAATCATCAATCCAGTCTCGTTCCGGCTTAAGCTACCAGACTCCTGGAAGAAAATTCACCCAGTTTTTCACACTTCTCATTTAAACCCCTACATCTAATCCACCCGGAAATCCTGCAGACCCAGTCCCATGATTGTGGACAATCAAATGGAATATGAAGTATCCAGAATATGCGATTACAGGTATAAACGGGGTCAACTTCAATACCTGTTTTGATTGGAAAGGATACCCTCCAAGCGAAAGAACCTGGGAACCTGTTTCTAACCTGGATACCCCTTGATACACCCGGGAAAACCTGGTTGAACGGGTTTTCGGAGGAGGCATGCTGTCATGACCCATAGAACACACCCCTTCTGGACTTCCTGGTCCTTATCGCGGCAGGGCTTGTATTCATTACTACTCCCAACATGGCCGTGTCACATGACTCGCCTCGCACCGGCCTTACGTTGAACACAGCACGTTCCATAAATATGCCACTCCCCCGCGGGCCCGCGCGTCTCAACGCCATCAACAGGTAGTGACTAGACGTGTGTTTGCTGTTTGACAAATTCTCTATTTCCTAGTTCCTGGTCCCTAATTCTTTTCCTTCCACTCTTCCCTTCCAAATTGCTCCTGGAATCCTTGCATATTAGCGACCGTTACCTCCTTCCTGGACATACTGTACCCGCGAGTATCCTGGAACTCTGAACGCACTCTGGAGTCAGACAAGACTCGTGCGAGCCTACATATGACCCGATCCGCTTGCAAGAAGAATCTTCCCGCGGAACTGAGCAAGAAGCGATCTCAGGTGAGACGGGGGAGATTTATGACATCTTCGCCATTCATCTGTCCTGTTTCTTCTGGAATTTCGTGCAAACGAACATCGTACTGTCCCGTATGTAGATATGGGTTTCTCAATGGGAACCTTACTTCCCAGATTCTCCTAGGTATCGGTATTTTCACTGGTACTGCACGTGTCTCACACACTGGCTCCCAACATATAGGCACTATGGGCCAGGTGGTTGAGGTGGGGGTACTTGACTCCTTCTCTACACCACCTGGTGCTGTCTCCCTTGTATGCTTCTCGTCCGTATTCAAATTCATAGATGCAAGCACAATTTTACACAGTATTATCAATCAAAAAGGGCAAACATTATCCTAGTGCTACAAATATTTTCTTTCAATGACTTTGTGCACCAGAGCAATAGATGCTGGACTGCCTTATACGGCACGCTAATGGCACCAGAGCAAACATTGACCTGATGCAAAGATTCTTTGAGAGAATACGCATTTGAACTAGGGTAGTTGTTTCCCTAATGCTAATGCTGTAAAATAAATTTCACTGGCACCAGTACAATGTTTCTGGGGGTCATTTTGTTTTAAGCAGTAAAACACACTTAAGGGACAACCTCTGTTTGCACTTAAGTACCTAAGGTCCCCTAAGGTGACAGAATGACCATCTGGTGACAGTGGAATAGCCTTAACTTTTTTGATTTTTAATAGCATAAAATGATGTGGCTAATTCTGTATCTGAAAGTGAGGTCTACTAATCACTTTCATGCATGTTCCATGGCAAAATTATAGTATATATGTGTCCTTGTGATAACGAGTTCCAAGATATTTACAGCACCACCTCTACAGTGACACACAGTGACACAAAGCAGGTTCAAAGATCAAATGTGCCTTCCTGACTGCTGCTGGAACACAAAGTTCCCACAGGAAGAGGTGGCTTTTATAAATCTTCTGCACTTCTGATGTAAATTATAATAATTGTTTGCCTTAGTTTCTTGGCACATACATCTTTAGATATAAGCCATGCCCAGTTGTGGCATGGTGACTACTAAAATCACACAATTATACAGCCACAATAATTTGACATCTCAATATTGTCGGCTCTGTGAACAGGGCCCAGCTATGACATGCTTGATTTGTATTGGTGTCTGCCTGACTGTCTCCATAGCTCCACAGCATAGCAATTTCTCATAAGAGCCCTCCTGGGAGAACAAGGGAACAAGGCTTCAAAGTCAGTATTGATATAATACATCAACTATCACACGGTGGCCCTACCACTGGAGTCCCTTTGAAGTCAGCAGCATGCAAAGGGGCCACAGTTAGAGTATCCAGAGAGGGCTGGTAGGCCTTGAGAAGGGTCACAACATTTGGGTTGCAAAGAGTACTTTTACAGCAACAGGGATCGGCCCCCTTAAAGTAGGCTTGCTATGAACAATCCCCAGTGGCTGTTTACCTTTGAAAGGAGAGGGAAACTACCCCAATCTTTGAACCATCTTTGGACTTTGACAAGACAAAAATAATTCATTGGAACTCTGTTGCCACAGAAGTGAAGACAGAAGGCATCCAAGACAGAGGAGCACTCTGTCCCCTATCCATCCTCAGGGAACAGCGAGGGTGACAGCTGTTGGACCAAGGCCTCACTGCTGTCTGCACTGGAATCAGAACCATGCTCGCTTGAGGTGAAATAAATGCTATAGGTGCCAGCCAAGCTGCCTATAATCGGAGTGCAGAAAGGAGGGACGTATCTTGTCCTGGAGCCCTGGATTGGTACACCCAGCAACACAGCACCAAAGATGTGGCCCCTGGCTCTACCTGCATCTCTGAACTACCTCAAAACTGATTTGGGCACCTTTGAGGCCATTCAAGCTGCTGCAGGGGAACAGCCAGAGTCATCCTTGACCTCGAAACTCAACTGCCTCTACATGTCTGAGTTCATGCAACGCCAATGCCAAAGCTCCTCTTTCCTGCATCTGATACTTGCCTCCCCAATTCAGCACTTGCACTGCCAGCCAGCGCTCTCCAGCTGATACTGCTCCACTGCCCCGTCATTGTGTTCAACCAGCCAAGCCCACTCACCAAAGAAGCCCAGACTCTGCTTCTCCATTACCGAAATCACAGAGTATTTCAGCACCATCAAACCAACATCGATTGCCATTCCCAGTGTCTTTGATCTGCAAGCTGATGCCACTGCTGAAGAGCATGCATCGTGCAGATCTGTTGCTGCCACTCCATGACTTTGGCCTGGCCTGGTGCCGAAAGGACCCAGACTCCAGGTTCGACCCTGAAAAAGCCTAGCTAAATGCAGTTCAGCCGTAATACACAAAAACTAAGGTACGGCGAAGAGGCTCTGTCGCTGTAGTCAATGTGCTTGGGTCATAGTCACTGTTTAGCCCCCCTTCGCTATCGGTTTATAGAAAGGCAAACCTTGAACAGTGAGATTGTTACCCATTGTTTGCCAGAGCAACCCAGATAATCTACCCAGGGTGCTCTTTCACAAATGTCTGCATTATCTGTGCTTCTTATACAGGGGTGACTTGTATTGAACCTTGTCTGCACATTCTCTATGTTTTAACCATTGTACTAATGTTTTTTTGGGTTACTACTGTGTCCAGCTCAAACTCCTACTGAAGATATAGCGTACCCTCGGCCTGCACTACCAAAAGAGGTGAAGGAGATAACCTGTTGGGCTGTGCCTGTTTCACCTTTATGATTGGGATCACTGCTGGTTTAGTAGTAGTGTGGGGCTGAGTAGGTGGTTTAGCCAGTGAAAATCCCCTTTTCACTTTACTGATAAGAAAAAGAAAAACACTTTAGAAGAACCACTCTGAGACTGCTCCGAGCGGTCTTTCTAAGACGACCTGTCATGTCCCTGGTTGCAAACGATTGCATGCAGGGTCTGAGAAGAACGGGTGGGCAGGAAGAGAAGACGAAAATGTGGTAGTGTAAAGGTAAGTGTGTGTCTATGTGTGTGTGTATGTATGTGTTGTGTGGAAATGTTTGGGTGAAGGGGAGGGGAGGGGGAAGATGTGTGTTCATATTTTGATGTTTACGTGGGTGTGCGTGGGTGTAGCAAGTGGGTGTTTGTAGTTGTATGTGTTTATGGTGAGGTGAAGAGGACTAGATGCACATGGAAAGGGAGGGTGCTGGTGAGTGATGGGGATTCAGGGGTGAAACCCCCAGAGTTAACAGACATTCCTGCCAGCATGGGAGCGTGAGGGCAAGGGGATCAACAATAGGATAGTGGATCAAGGGTAAAAAAAAAACGAAATCATGATATTTGTGAATATTGAAAGCTGCACCAAATTGTCTGAAAAAAGCATTATATATTGCAGGCAACCTTCAATATTCGAAAATATCACAAACCTGTTTAGCCACTACTCATCCCTGTACTCCTTCAGAGCAGTAGTCATTTCGACACATCAACTCCCTGCAAATGTTTCCATCACTACCTTTAAAGCCATGTGCATTACTCACTGTGCAATCCACAACACTGGCCCTGAATTCCTCCAAGATAAACTCACATGCTACAGACCCTCCAGGACAATCAGATCCGGCACAGCTTTTCTTCCAGTCATCTTCCAATATAACCAGACTGGCTGGATCTGCCTCCACTGTCCAAGCTTCAAACATCTGGAAATCTCTGCCTCTCCAAATCTGCAGAATTGACAATCACCTTGCATTCAGAAAGGCCCTCGAAACCTGCTTTTTTCCTTCATCCTCTTGAAATCCCTCTCCCACCCTATGCTTTGATTCCTCCTCGCACACAAGTACTGGCCCAGACCCAACAAAACACCTATACCTTCAAACCATTGTGTTTGCCGGCAGCGCTTGAAGTGGCACACCGTGATAAACTCACCCCTTCTACACCCACAGAAGATCATAGATCCCCCCCGGGAACCTTCCAACCGCCCCCACCCAGACAGAATGCTCGATCAGACAGACCATTAGAGGTAGCAACTGTAGGGAGACCAGTTTGAATTGGGGACAGATATGCTCATGCACTACCTAATCTTCAAGGGGCCTACCAAAGCACTCAGAATGCTTAACCCCTAGGTTTCACTGGAGGTACAGAGGATTTGCACCAGTTCAACTTGGGCTATTGGGCACAGAACACACTTTAATGGCTTTTGGGGTTTTTATAAAGATGCACTAAGATGCACTTAGATGGTTCTTTCTGCTAGGGGCGGCAAATTATGCCATAGATTTTAGGCCATAGGTGGCAAGGTCCATTTAATTTACTTGCCTATCACACTCAAAGAATGCTGCCAGACAGGTCCTTCCCAATGGTAGTATTCTAACCCCACCAGAAGATGCACTCGTACAACCAAACCATCGCCTTGAGAGACCCAAGGAAACAACGCAGAAGATAAAATCCGTCCAAATCTAAGGTATGTATAAATTGCAAAACGTCTGTGGACATATGCTGCATGCACGGCTCCCCATCCATGCACTCCAGCTATGGCTATGTCAAATCCGGTCTAGCATCTCACATAGCCATCTGCACTGAAACCCCTGACATGTATCAACACCTCTGCCATTAGTATACACCGAACAACCTATGTACAAATTTGGTCTAGCTGGGCACACATCGAGTCTCCTGCACTAGCACTCTATTTATTTTTTGTTATCACATCTTTTTATTAATTTTACTTTAACCGAAAAACACAAACATAGGTACATCGAAGCATGATGCAACAGTCCCCACAGGGTGACATTATTGCCATAACACAATAAAATAGAGGATGGCATCTGGTGACAGTACGCCATCTTAAAATTCAGGGTTTGGATCAAAGCAGACTACAATACTCCCTGAGCCCTCTCTCACCCATTTGCCCCATAGTTTCAAAATATTTTGAGGGCAGCCACTCGACCTGTACACTCTCCTCTGTAGGGATGAACATCGATCCACTTCTGCAGTCCACTGGCTCAGCCTTGGGCACTCAGCCTCGGCCGCTCCGCCGAACACCAGGATGCTGTGATTAATCTCTTGATGAGCCCCCTTGCTACCACCAAAAATTATTTTTCATGTTTTGTGAATGCAGTATCATCCCAGATCCCCAGCAGAGCCAATTTCAGTTCTAAAGGCACCTGGGTACCCACTGTATCAGATGATATATGCATACATTTACCCCAGAAGACTTGGACCTGTGCACAGTCCCACAGTATGTGAAAGACGGTGACACCCTCCCGTCCACATTGGAGAGACGCATCACTCCCCACAACACCCTACTTGTCCAATGCAGTGCAGGACTAGTATACACAGTGGAGTATCTTGAACTGTGTTAGCCGCAGTCTGGCCGCAATTCCCACCTCCCTTGGGAACATTAAGGCCTCGACCCACTCCTTTGTTACCATCCGCCCAACAACTCGTTCCCACCTCTCCTTCAGGCGGGTCAGTTCCTTGGCACCAAAGGCCATGCTCACCTGGTATATTGTGGACTTCACCTTGGAGCGGATAGCTGGCGAGAACAAATTTGCCTACAGGGGTGAAAACATTTCTTCCAGAGAGGGAAACTGAGCACCCGCGTTGTGTGCTGCAATTCGCACATACCTAAATTGTTCCCCCATTGGCAGACCATATTTTCCCTACAGCATCTCAAATGAGCAAAGTCGCCCCTCCTGCACCACATCTGCTAGGGTGGCTATCCCTTTCAGCTCCCAGCTCCTAAAATGTCCCACTTTTAGCAATTTTTTCAGTTGTGCATTATGCCAGATGGGCTGGTCTAGGGTTGGTCAAACCTCACATTTAATGTCCTGATGTGCTTCAACCCATATTTTGCATGTGTGCTCCACAAACCCAGGGAGAGCCCCACTGGTACTTCCTCCCCCGTACAATACCTGACTAGGTGTCCGTCCCTTCATCCTTCTACGCTCAATCGCAATGTGAGGGAGTGATGGATCCCCATGCAACCAGTCACTTACTGCCCCAAGTTGTGTAGCCCAGTAGTACCTATGGAGATTGAACAAGCCTATGCCACCCGCAGGCTGCTTCACTCCCCAGAGTAGCCCGCGTAGGGAGCCCGACATTTCTGTACAAATGTGTCTGGGAATTGGGAGCGGGGCGTTCTGCAAAACATAGAGAAATTTGGGGAGTGTTAGCATTTCAAAAAGAGCTGCTTCACCCAGCAAAGTTAGTGGGAGGGTTTCCCAGTGCGTTATATCTAAAGCAAACCTGTTCACCTTGGGCAAAAGATTAAGTCGGGAGAAATATGATAAGTTCAGGGTCAGGTGGATGCCTAAGCATTTGAAACCCATCTGCGTACGGGCTGTGGAATCGCAGCTTCATCCCCCTAAACCGGAAATGGAATTGACTTTTGCCAATTGATTTTAAGTCCACTGAAGTCTTGGTATGCCGTCAATATATGGGTCACTACTAGGCACCAGACTCCTTGATTTTCTCATGTACATTAAGATATTGTCTGCGTGTAGTGAGACCCTCGCGCAGGGCCATCTGAATTCCACCCATTCTGAGTTGTCCACTCCCCTGAGTTGTCTCGCGAGCGGCTCAACTGTCAGTGTGAACAATAGCGGAGTCAGGAGGCATCCCTGCCTCATACTCCATCCGAGAGAGAAGGTCAGAGAAGAGACTCTGTTCACTCTGATTGTCGCCACCAGAGCAGTGTAAAGCAGACAAACTCAGGTCAAGAAGTTCCCTCCAAACTCCATGCGACCCATGATCTCCTACAGCAGTCCCATCTCATGGAGACAAACAGCTTTTCAAAGTCGATTACAAGGAGGGCCAGTGGGTCTGGCATCTCAACAGCCAAGCCTATGGTGAATTGCACCCTGCGCAGGTTCGCCCATTCTGTATGGCCTGAACCCGCACAGGTCCGGGTGAACCAGAGTACCAAGTACCCCATGCATGTGATTGGCCAGTACTCCGGCGAGGATCTTGCCCTGTCCATTTATAAAAGAGATCGGCCTATAGGAGGTGCACTGTTCCGGTTTACCACTGTGCTAGCCATTCTAAGATCCGGTGGGAGGCATCCATCCTGTCTGCACTTCATAAAAAGGTCCGACCACCCGCTCACCCAGTCATTTCCATACTTCCACTGGGAAACCGTTGGGTCCCAGTGCCATGCCCATCTGTAGCTGCGTTATTGCAGCAGATATCTTCTCCTCTGAGATGGCTGCCACCATACCCAAAGCCTGCTGAGCGGTGAGTTTTGGAAGAGGCTTCCAAAATAATGTCACCGCCCCCGGTGTTTAAGTGCCAGTTCACAGTGGGCCTTGACTGCCTTTTTTTCAGCTTGCTGACTAGTGCAGAGTGGTCAGATATCCCTCTGGCCAAGAACCTAGCAGACAACAGTCTATGAATTATACAGCTCCCCCTTAACCAACACAAAGTGCCCCCTAGGATCAGACTTCACTTTTTCAAGGTGAAATGGGATCCTCTTATGCAGGAGAATAAGCGCCCCCAGGACCACCTCGAGAAACCCACATGTAATGCCACCCTGTAATTTGAGTTAAGGAAAAATGTGCACTCCGTTCCCACTAGATGTGTCTCCATAAGGAATACAATGTCAGGAGACTGCCTATTAAGAAAGAAATTGTAGCACCAGCCTGCGCTTAACACTTGAACATAACCCGTTGACATTCCAGGTCATCAGCAAAACCTTCTTACTATGAGCCATCATCCCAGAGAAACGTTTTCATGCCGCTGGATTCTTGCCCCAAACCCATTCTGCTCTCTGCCACCCCCTGACTCACCCTGTATCGCCCCATATCCTTGTGAGACTTTCCCATGCCCTGCATACCTCCCCAAACATGATCCCACAAACAACCCAACTCCTGCCTCCCCGGACTTCCCCCAACCACCCCTCCACCCCGCACTTCTCCCCCAACCCGAAAGCACCTGTCGCCCTAACACCACGTCAAACGGATGTGGGAAACACATTACAACCATTTGCGGGGTAACTGTTAGAGCAGCTCAGACGTCCCGTGTTCCTCCCCTGGGGCCACCTTGTATCGCAAACCTGGTAGGAGAATCTAGCAGGAATATTTCTTTGCCCGATGGTCTATGATTCAGCTATTGTCCATTGACTCTGAAGCCAATGCACGGTCAGTAGAGGGTTCAATGGGTTGAGTCTCATAGAGAACCGTGGAATGAGCCAGGGGCCGGCCGCACTCTTCCTTTTGGCTGCTGGAGACACAGTGCTGACATTATCTGAGTTTCTAACCGGGTCCACGCATCCTTTGGATTGTTGAAGAGCTGTACCTTGCCCCCATGGTAAACTTTCTGCTGCGCAGGGAAGAAAAGGGCATATTTAATCCCTAGTGAGATCAGTTTATTTTTGACTTACTCAAAGGAGTGGTGTGCCTTCTGGACCTCTTTTGTATAATCTGGGAAGAACCTATTCGATATCCATTGTAGGTTATGGGGCCCATGGCCCTCGCCATCTGCAGCAAAGCGTCCTGAGCTTTTAAATTGAGAAATCTGGCAATTATAGTACAGGTGGGGGCCGCGGGCACTGGCCGGCCTGTTGGAATCCTACAGGACCTCTTGAGGGACAACAAATTGGATAACCTCTTGGGGGCAAAGAGCTCTGTTAGCCCTCCTCCCTTTCCGGAACTTTTAGGATGCGCAGGTTGTTACACCTTGATCTCTCCCCTTGCTGTCTTCAGCTCTACTTTCCAGATGGGCGAGTTTCTGGGAGACCACAGCAAGTTGTTTCTCCATCTGTTGGAGTGCATCCTCAGAATCCAAGATGAGAAAGCCCTCCTCTCCCACTCGCGATGCCAGTTTCTGCAGGTACAGCCTGAGAAATGATACCTCGGTTGAGAGGCCATCTATCTTTTCCTTGACAGATAATCTGTATTACCCAATGGCACTCATATTGTCTGTGAGAGAGATCTTTGAGGCTTGTTTCTCTTGTCCTCTGGCAGGCATTGATGGGATCGGAGTCGTCGTGGCAGGGGCCCCCACTGTATATTGGTCAATTTGGTGCTGGGCCCCTGTTCTCTTCACCTTGTCTTTGACCATGATGTCTGCGTACCAGACATTGGTACCCAGCCGTCGCCTCGCCCCACTGCCAAGCTCTCCCACGCCTCAGGGTGCCACCTCCACCGAGCCCAGGACTGAGTCATGTTTGATAGCAGGCTCACCCAGGGGGGCCTCCTCTTCTGCCTTCAGTTCCCCCGGACCTTGGCGGCATTTACAATATTGTTTTGTCAGTTTCTCTGTGTGGAGCAGTCTCACCACGCTAAGAATCCCCTGGAGCCACCAGTTCCGTGCCGTGCTGCAACACCGTTAATTTGGGTGCCCTGGTTCTTTCATGTCCATGTTGAGGTGCCAGGCAACCCGAGGTCGGGAGACTCTCCCAGCCCCCCCCTGTCCAGAATTCTCAGTGCACTGCCAACCCTTAGCGTGTCCCGACCTCCCCTGCAGTAGTGACTGGCCAGCTCCTACAATTTGCCCAGTCATTTATAGGTTTTTTTCCCTACACCCCTCTGTGCTCCGACACCTCCTCAGGACCCTATATACCCTCTTGACCCTTCTCCTCTTATATCTCCAGGGAGGCGAGTTCAAATGTACACCTGCCGTGCTGTACCCCTGTATGGGGGGCCTTCCTGCCAGGTAAAGTCATCTGGTGCATTGTCAACGTATGAGGAGCTTTGTTTGCAGGGTTTCCTCTCCTCAGAATTGATGAGAGCCACCAATGTTGTAATATTTCTGGTTAGGCACTGCCATGAAGATATCGAATAGGGTGTTTGTTCAGCGGGGAAACAGCAAGATAGCCCATCAAGTGGTGGAAGGGTCCACCGAAATAGCAGGTATTGCTGCACCTTCTTTACGCATTCTGCCGAGGCAGCCGCTCTCCTGGCGGGCCTGCCTGCTGTTGGCACCATTTTTATTGCTATGGGCTCCTAGGCCATTATGTTGCTCTTCTTGTTGGGGAGGGCTGGAAGCTCCAACTTGCCCCACCCAACAAATGGTCCTCGGACTGGTTTCCTTTTATCGATTGTGCCCAGAGTTTCATCGTCACTGGCCCCGGTGTCTTGCTGTCGGGTACGTTCCCGATCTCCGAAGAGCACACTTTTCTGCTGGCCTGGTGGCCGCTGTCCCGTGCAGCACTTCAACTGACACCCGCTCCTAGCCTGCTTTGTTCTCGCCTCTGCTGTGGCACTGTCGGCAGGTGGCTCCTTCACTGGCTCCCACAGTGGTCTGCGAGCCAGCCTCTTATTGGTGCAGCAGGCTCCAGCCTGCTCCTCCTCAGACTGCTCACCTGCCTAGGCTCGGATCCGCCTCCAGGCACCGAGTTTTCCCTCAGAGCCCCGTTACAGACCCGGGGAAACCCACGGCAATCAGTCTCAGGTGCTGGGTCATTCTCTTGTTCCCCTCCCTTCCGCCTCTCCTTGTGCTGCGGTGCCCTGCCTCACCTCCTCTGCAGCACGCTGCAACTGGTCTCCTGGACAGGAGGCTCCCACACTGTCTTCCACTCCACGGCACAACTGCTAACTGCACCCATCCGAAAATGTCAGCAAAGCCGGTCTGCCACTCCCAAGTTGGCGCTGCAGGGATTCCCGGCCCCGATTTTGATGGGGATTGAAGCAGGAAGGAGCCGCCAGCCTCACTGATCTTTTGCTGCCAAGATCTCCCTTATTTCATCGCGGAAAGCGGCATTTCTTGACAGGATTTCAGTGGCCCCAGTGGAGCTGCACAGGCTCACGTCCTCAACCGCTCACCGCGCAAGAGCATCCCCACTAGCACTCTATCTTAACAGCCGACAGCACCTACCCGTGTGCCTGACCTCTGGGTTGCTTACTGGTGTCCAGCCCACCGTCCTAAGTCCTAACCCAGCAGAATGCACACACGGATCTTAAAGTAAACTCTTAGAAATGTCCCATACCTGGGCTTAGGTCCCTGAGGGCGTTCCAACCATAAAGCGCATTGAGGTCATACAAATGTGGAAATGCCGCTATATAAATGACGACTATAATACAATACACTAAATAGTCGAAAAGTAACGAGTAAAGGAAATGCAAAAATGGCGACACACTTTACGGTTTCACATAGTTTGTAGATAAGTGTAAATGCCTCTTGTCATTAATTACTGGAGGAGGCATTCATTATGGACTCCTAATGAATACATCAGCTTTTACCAAGTGGTAATTTCAAGCAGATTCCATTGGAATCGACTGCGGCTAGGCCAGCTTCAAAACACACGCTGGTGGAAATCCAGCTGCATTTGGGAGGAAATGCGGGAACAGCAGGCAGACATGTAAAGTCCGTCCTAGATCCCACCTCCACCGGGCAAGTTGTTGAAAATCCCACTGATCAGTATGGTGGGAAATGTGTGCTTTCACTTCACCGCAATTTCTGCCGCAACATGCTCCCCTCTGCAATGGGCTCCAGAGCTACCTGAGCTTGAGAGAGGCTGTCCTGATCAAGCACGTCCTGGCTGCCTGGTGCTTGTGGTATGATGCCCCACCTCTCCCACAAGGGACCTGGGCCCATGCTTACCCAAGGCTGCCTTGCCTCTACAGGTCTACGCAACCTGTGGCGGGTCCCAAACACAGGTCTGAATAGAAAGAACCTACTAGAGCCCATCCAACGTGCACAACTTAAAAGGGCTACAGGACACAATGGTTCAGCCATAATATGCAGGTCCCGCTAGCGCTGAAATGTCAGTGGCCGAGCCAGGTGGAGTGAGCAAGTGGGGCGGCCGCCCCCCACCTCTCCCTGGTGCCCAGTGCGCCACCTAGCCTCCTGCTGGTGCCCTATTATCCGCCCCCCCTGGCAACAAAGGATGCCTCTGCTACTGCCACAAGTATGCATGATAGGCCTCATATATCTCACAAATACATATATGTAATAGGCATGACATCATACACGTCAGATTCTCCTGCTTCAACAATCCTTGTCTGTAAAGCGCTCCACTGTTCCTTCCAGCTAGATTTGCTCGGTATCATACACCAAAATAAAAAATGGAGCAACAGGGAGAAAATCACAAAGCCGATCTATCAATTGATCACTGTCAAGCATTGAGGCGAGCTCAGCTCAAAGGTTTGTGCCAACTACTGCAAGCAGGATCCAATTAGAGTTTGGACTCAGGTCATCATTCTTGTTTGTGTGGTGAAACGTAAGATGTCTGGACGTTCATTCAAGATTGCTTCTGTAAGGATCACGGCTCTGAATGGCCCGCTGTCCCGGCCGGATATCGATTGAACTCTAACATGATTTTTATAATCCTTTTTAGACAGCAGATTAGTAGTAGAAGAACACAGCAGATATCACTTTGGGTAATCAGTGTCTAGTCCTTGGGGCATAATAGACAGCTCTATATTGAAGTCATAGAACTCTCAAGTTGTCCTGTTTTCGTTGGGAGTAGCTTATCATCTCAGGAGGATAGCTCAGCAGAAACGCCTTGGAAGCAGGACGATGCGAAGCCACACAGGTTCGGTCCCCGCTTAGAAATCTCTGGGTATTAAGCGCGTTATAAATAACATATGATATCCAGTCCTGGTTTTTTCCTTTGGGTTCTGGGAATTTTAGTCCTGCATGCATAAAGGGGAAAACAAAATTACAAGACTTTGGTCTCCGGTCTTTATGCTCCATAGTCCTGTGATATGTAGTATGGATTAGAGCAGGCGCCTGCCAACTGCAGCTCTCCAGATGTTTTGAACTACGACTCCCAGAATCCCTCACTATTGACTGTGCTGGTTAGGTCTTTTTAGAGCTGTGGTCCAAATCATCTAGAGAACCAAAGGTTGCAGATCCCTGTCTTTATTTGCAATTGATTCCCGTATGTATAGATAAAGGAAAGGTAAAAAGGTCCTTGGCGCCAAGAAGAACGGACTGGGTGAGCTACTCATACTTGAGATGGGGCAACAGAGAGCTCTGCAGTCGCAGTGAATGCTGAGTGGGTTGTTGGGGTATTCCATTACGTCTTAAGGTGCACAGCCAAGGATATCCTGTAACAAGCTAGACAATTGTGGGCTTTTAGTTAAGACATTAAAAAAAGTCATATTTGTATCCGTGCACACTGTGTGAATTCTGACTTTTGTGTACACACCATATTGAAAAAATTGAAACCTCCGAACATGGCCCGCTACAATCAAGCGTAAGGAAGAATTTTAATGCAAGCCCTTGTGATTTATCTCCTCATATTAACTCTACAACTTGCAGAACAGGTGCGGCTACTATGAATCATTGTAACGTTTTAAGTGATGTCGTCTTTTTATGAAAAATAATGTTCATTAGATTTGTCCAGGGGAAGAATAGGATTGCTAGCAGTGGAAAGAGTACAGCTCTATCAATCATACCATGGAAAAAATATGCATCGCACGCGGAAGGCGGGCCCTCTCAGTCCTGGATCAGCCATTAGGAAAATAAGCAGATTTCCTGCGCAGGCGGCCGGTCTGGAGCAGAGTCAGTCACATCACATGTCAAGGGGCGCGACAAGAGACTGGCCCTACTCTAGGTGACCAGGCAGATACATCAGCCTACAGGGAAGTCCCGAGATTGCCTGGAGGGATATTGCTGCATGGAGGACTCACAGCTGATATGCTATCCTTGCTTTCATGGTGTGATATGGGGCCACTTTGTATATAAAGATCCCGGGCCCCTTTTGGTTGCACACCTGAGCATGTTTGAAATGTGAATGAATGGTGGGTCATTCTGATGCACTGGCATGTCGGGGAATCTCCGGGTTTTCCAGTAGACCTGCATGCCAGTGGACTCTCTTTGCAGAATCCCAAACTAAGGGCCTGATTCATGGAATGTTTATGGTGGTGCAAAGTGACTTTGCAGTGCCAACAAGCACTCTGATTCACAGAGCGGTGCAAAGTGTATTTTTACAGGGCAAAGTCACTTTTCAATGCAAAAGAACTCTTTGCACCGGAAATGAGGCCCATTTGGCGCAGTGAAAGTGACTTTGCACTGTACAAATTCACGTTCCACCACTCTGTGAATCAGTGTGTTTGTTGGCAGTACAAAGTCACTTTGCACCAGTGCAGATGGCCTGCCTCAGCATGAGCACTCAAGCCTTCTCTGAACCCTCCAACCACCCTGTGGTTCTCTTCCACCCTTCTCACTTCTATCCTGATGTTACACCATTCCCTTTTCCCTCTAAACATTGTTTAGGGCCCTTTTCTTTTTCAGCTTCCCGTGGGTTTACTGTGGGATTTACCTGCATTGATCAACAATAATGGTGGCTTTTCATTTCTGAAAAGCGTAAGTGCTGCAAAACACCATTGGAGGTATATAAATGTGTTTATTTTTACTCGTGCACACCCTTTTCCATCAAAGTTTGTTAAAACTACTGAAGGATTTACACCAAACAACCAAAATATATATCAGTGAGCCTTTGTGCTCAAGTTGTTACTTGTTTGGTGCAACTCCATCCAGGGTTTTTTGCACTACAGTGTTAAAGGGCAGAACCGTTTTTTCTGTATGGCAAAATTAATGGCAGTATGCCAAAAATTGCTTTGTTTACATTGTTTAATAACATTTGACCCATTTGATGAATTTCCCAAAAATGTCAAGTTTGGAGTGACACACGCTTGACTGATTTAATCAAAAATGTCAGCCAAATCTTTCCAGCAAATCAAAGTCATTACCAATAGATTTTTGGGAAAAGTCAATGCACATTTGTTTTACCTTAACTACAAAGTGGCGATCAGAACCCAATAATGTGTGTGTGTATGTGTGTGTGTATGTAAATATAGAGAGGGGCACTGGGGTTGATGTTAACACAGTTTTCATTTTATGTTATGTTCATTGTTAATGTTACTTTCATGTTTATATGTTAAACATTAATATTAATATGACCAATGTTCGTTGCCCTTATTCTTTAGTTAGACAATAAATTATACTTTTTTTAAACCTATATCTTTTTCAATGTTATTTCTGGCCTTTTAAAAAAAAAAATCTTGATTACTTACCCTAGAGACTTTACTTTTTATAGTTAGGAGCATTAACTAACTTCTTCACTTATTTATATATTTTTTGGTTACTTTGTAGATGCAAATTAGCATTTGTGGGAGAGGGTATTGTGTGTAAAAGAAAACGCGATAGGAAGCTATAACCATTTTTCAATGAACAACTCAAAATGACAAAACTATTGGTTTATCCAATGCTTGTTAGATGAGCTTTGCTTTCATATGTTTTTATTTTCACAAATCATGTACATTTTACAAAATGAGATACAAAGCCATGGCCAATGCTTTGGCACTGAACACCTACACATGCCACTACTTTTGGCTTTGCCAATGCATGCTATTTTCTATTTTTTGAAAAGTGTGTATGGTCAAAGTAAATGATCCTACAAACATTAAACTACGAAAATGATAAAACAGCCAAAGAAATGACGTTGCCCATACTCGTATTTTCATACATTTTTCAAGGGCGCTTTGTCAAAGTAATTGAAGGTGCAAATATGTGTCTGTCAAAGAACATCTATTATTATCAAAGGCGCAGGCTTTGCCAATGCTTTTTATGCCATGTATTTTTACACTTGCTCATAGTAACTGAAGGTTCTCTCATGTGTTTGTTAATGAACAAATAACTGCAAAAAGCAAAAGTATTTGCTTTCCCAATGCTTGATACATCATATTTTTATATATGGGTGATTGTTCAAAGAATACAACCCTTTCTTTGTCAATAAACAACTCCAAATTGTGAGAGTTTACGCTTTGCCAATGCTTGTTTGTGTGTACATTATTACCTGAGTGCTGGCTCAGAGGAATTGAGATGGGACCATTTGCTGCTCACTGAGCAGGTACAGGTTTTAAAAACGTTGGATTTGACCATTTTAGTTTCAATTTAGTGATAAGATGCTGCAACCAGGAAGGTTTATCAGCACTTCTTACCTCAGGCCACCAAATGGAATAAAAAAATAAAGGAAATTGTTGCAAGGCCCTTATTTTCAAACGGAGAATGTTTGCAATTTCAGATATTTTTACTTGCGTAATTACTCTTAGCATCTGGAGGTAAAAACATGTGTTTTTCAATGAAACACTGGAATCTACAAATCTATTTGATTTGCCACTGCTTGTAATTTCCAACATTTTTCATGACTGAACTACAACCATTAGTCAAAGGACAACTTAAAATGGCAAAAAAAATGAGTTTGCCAATGGTTGAAATTACAAAACTGATCGATCATTCATATAATTTGAATTTACAATCAATTGTTTGTCAGTTAACAAATCCCGAGGACAACACTATTGGCATTGCAAATGCTTATTACTGCAAACATAATTTCCTGAGTGATTCCTCATAGTGATTTATGTGAAATTGCACTTCAGAGTAGAGGTCATATAGAACACCCTGCCAATAATCAATAATGTTGGCCGTACTGCCTGTGGCTCTGTAAGAGAAATGGGGGGGAGGAATTATAAGTGGGAATGAAGGAAAGTATAATGCAGAAGCCTATCATATTCATGAGTACAGGCCTGAAAAACCTGTTGCCTGTGTATGGGTATGGAAACTATGGCCCTTATTCACAGAACATTTTCCAATGGGATTTTGCCATTATTAAACACGTCTTTGAATTAGGCCCTATATGTTCTGGGCAGGGGGTATATGCTGGGGTCGGCTAGCCGTAAGGGCAGTCAACTGATTGCACAAGAAACACTAGGCACTTTTGGGTTGTTGATAGAAGAAAGAATAGAATAGGAGTTTGTTGTGGGTCATTTGATGTGTAAGGTTGTACTATTTAATAGTGATGAGTAAGTGAAGGGTGGGATAGGAGAGGGAGGGGTGGGGAAAGGTCTCAATTGATTTTGAGAAACATACCAGCCAAACGGGAGGTCTGAGGGGCACTGTGTAAACATGTATGAAATGACCATACATAAACACACACCACCAAAGATGTGCAAGAGAAATGTTAGCTTCACAAGGTATCCTTTACTATGAAGCACATTAGAAATACAATTACCATTAGGAAACAATAGTACATATGTGTAAAACGGTACGTGATATGCACAAGACACCTTCAAACATATGACAACAAAAAAGCTTCTCGGACCTACCATGTCTCCCATTACATACACTTTAGAGAAACACCTTCCTACCTTCCCCTCACACATTACAGTAAATAGGTGCAACAGCTGGCAAATGACTTTCTACAGGAATGATTGCACAGAACAGTATTTAGCAATGATTCACCACAAGACGATATGTCTCACGAAGAGCCTGGTGGATGGCAACTAGAGTTAAAGGGAGGTCCGCGTAGATGGCGATTTCTAGTGCTTTGTTTAGCTGCTGAGGTAATTGTGGTCTTTCCTTTGCAGAGGTCCTTGAAGGTTAACTGGAAGTTGGGTTAGAGACATTGCAGTCTCAGGGGAACAGTGTCCCAGGGTTACCTTTCAAGAGCCAGTCTACCCTCCATTCCAGTAATCCCCATGGGATGTAGAATTAAGTTTACTCTAGATAATTTGTACCTGTAAATGTATAACGTTGTTCATACTGTGCTTATTTCCACCATTGTCCCCCAGTGTCGAGGTGGCAAACTGTACTGTTAATAGGCTATTAAATTGTGCCAAATGACCACCGTAGTGGTATCAGAGCACCTGGGCTTGTCCATGGCGTGGCATGCTGTGCACCCACCAGTATCCAGAGTTTAGTCTGCAAGAAGAACGTAAGTGAGCGAGGGTGGATATAAGAGGATGGTAAACCGGGAAATAGATGCCACAAATATAGAGATGGAGAGATGCGGCAGAGGAAGAATATTTTGTGATAGACTGGGTACAGGCCTGTTAGGTTGGCTGTGTTTTTGCATAAGCGAGGAGGTGGGTATATGCTAAAGTGTTGTGATAATTGGGTTGTGGTTCCACTGCCAATTTAGAGAATTGTATGTTAGGATAATAATGGGGGATTGCATGAATAAGCTTGTACACGCGTGGAATCAAATTTGCTGACTTCAATTTTAATCAATACTTGCTCTTTTTGAAATTTTTCAAGCACTTTCAAGTCCCATTTCACAACATGTTAGGATATTAATACCATTACTTGTTCTTGTTTTCAAAAGTACATGCCACAAAAGAAATAAGAAAATGATAATTAATGTAATGGTCATGTACAGGTAAGAGCTATTTTATGGTTCATTTGACCAAATACACCATCACTCCATACACACAGTTAATAAAACAGTGAGCACTCATCCACATTCTGAAGTCACTGACCAATTACACTGATTGATCATTGTGTTATGTTTCCCTCTGCTGCCCAAAGGGCAAAGTGCACCTCTGTGTGCCCTTCCACTTCAACAACAGCTATCATTTTAACAAACAGAATGAGCATGGTTCTATGTGGTCACCTTCACCTTCCACTACTGCAAACATTTGAAATAATTTCAAGTTTCTTCTACCCACCCCCACTTCTCTTCACACAGAGCATGACATTTCCAGTGTCAATAAACAGTTAATTACCGGCTTAATGTTGCAGTTTCTAAAGAGCGAAATGCTATAGGATGAATGCCTCCTCACAAGCTAAAACTGAAAGTGCTGTAATTATTCTACGATGCAGTCTTATGCCATCACGGGGACTCTGCAATGAAACAAGACTGACAATTGCGCATCTACAAGGACACATCATAGAGGCCTGCATAATCTCTGGAACTTTGACATTGTTCTTATACCCCGCATACCTCTCATTCCATCTGATACAAACATACCTTTCAAATTCAAAAGAAGACAGTTACCTATACGTTTAGCGTTTTCAATGACCATTTATAAAAATCATAGGGACCTATGCCCCCTTCCTGCTAGTGATCAGTGGTAATTCCAATATTAAAAAGGGGGACAGAAGTGACCTTATGAATTACTGGACAATATTGACCTTTAAGATCTGGTAGAATGGTGCATGTTATGCTGGGAACAGCTAGCTACAGTAGATTTGTGTATGTACAAAAGGAATTTGAACAATGGATGTTATGTGAGGGTTTTTTTTTTAATGCACCAATCACCAGTGTAGTGGATTAACAAAGTCTTGTCCAGTGTGTAGCGTCTTTTGCCCCATCCAAGGAAACAAAGGGTTAACACACTTGAAATATTTATACAGGTACGAAATGCAATGAAGGGTAGGGATGGAGTTTGTGATAGTTTGCATGTGTTTGTAGAGTCAGTAGAATGATCAAAGCATAGATTTGATTAGAACAACACAAATGCTTAATGCTCCTGTGAACAAGCATATGCCTGTGTGGGCAGTTTATAGCATGTACAGGAAAGTGCTGCGGTTGGTCAGTGAGTGGTACTATGATGGGATTGAAATGTGCTCAAGCATACCCTTGAAGTGTGAAGCCATGCTTGTCCTTTATGTAACACTGTAACTTGACAGTCCCTTCGAGGAATGAATATGGGATTGCCCAGATGACTGGCACAAGTGGCAGAGGTCAGAATGAACAGTATACGAGGACAAGGAGATGTAAACAGGGATTCAAAAATCATTTGTGTTGATTGTCATTTAAAGTGCCATATTGTCTGCGGTGTCATTGCTGAGGGTGCAACACAAAACTAGAAAAAGAGGTCTTTGTTCATTGTTAATTTTATTCTATTTGTGTAGTAACTTAAGTAGATGTTTAAATGGAGGTTGTGATTCCTCCTAACCTTACACAGAACCTCCACCGAAAGGCCAGTGTTTGGGTGATACTGATGTGGGTGTAACGGTAGCAGACAGTCCTCTGATTGGGCAAATGTGCCTGTTACAAGCGTCCTTTCAGATAGTTAAGTTATCTACTGTTCCCCTCTGGAGTTTCCCAATGCTGAACTCATTATCCATTTACCTGACCACATGGTTTTTGCACACACTCTGTGCCCAACAAAATGCCCTAGACAAACGTTTGCTGTGCAAAGACTGGGAGGAGAGAGGATGCTTTAGAAAATATGTACTCTTGCTATTGGAGCGCCAGGGGACCACTTCGGTGGTGATAGTGCACGGTACAAATATCCTTTAAAATTAACATTAACATTAACATTGGAATTAAGGACCACAGCTCTACACAAGCCCTGGGAGCTCTTGCCAAGGATATTACCCAAACGCCTAAGAGGCTGCACAAATCCAAGAGGTCCTATTCCCCGTAGGGCAGAACCATGTGGCTCCTCCTGCCCCTACTGGGCATGGTGTGGGTTTTCTGCATGGGCTAGGGCCTCTAGTATTGGCGTCCCCTTAGATTCGAAGGTCCTCCTATCAAAGGGCCAGTTAAGAAGCCCTGTCAGGGTTCAGGAGAAGTAAGTTGTCCTGGTGGATCTTCTGTGACAGAGTCACCTCCTACAAAAGAAAAACATCCCATTAGCCTGCGTCGCATTTAGATAGGATTGTGATTGTTAGCAATGCCACACTTCGTTAGAATTGTGAACATTAGCCTGCGCCAGACCCACACAGAATTGTGAATGTTGGTAATGCCAACCCTAGTTAGAATTGTGAACATTGGCCTGCTTCACATCTAGACAGGATGGTAAATGACAGCAACTGCCACTCTGGGATAGAAGAACAAATATCAACAGTAACTTCAACCTAGAAATTACTCCTGCTGCATGCATTGGCTCATAAACCCACACAAACACTCTCATCCCTTATCGTTCGTTACGCTTACTCTCTACACCATCAGACAATTAGAATTCAGCTATACCCCAGATCAATTTAGCCTAGCTGTTCACATACGAACATTACCCCATGAAATACCTCATCACTCTAATAAAACGCAGCTATTCCATGACATTACGGCCTAGCTGCCCACATAAGCATCATACAGGCCTAACGCAGCAAGAACCCAGCCTGTGTGTCCACCCACCAGACTGCACACATTCAACTGATATCTTCACCACCACACCTAACGCTAGGAAGCAGCTACCATCTGGCAATTACATCAGCTGCAGACATAATTGGAGCACCCACGTACCCTGCGACACCTTCTCTCTCTACTGACCTGGGCTGCGGTCCCTGAGGGCGTTCAACCTACCAGCGCTTTGACATCATACCAATGATAGATAAAACGCTATATAAAAGCCAAATAACGTAACATAACAGAGTGTTCTATGTCCTTTAGCCCGCAGAGTGCATCCAGTGAGTGAACATGGCATCCAATAAGCACGAGCGCAAATGCCTTTGCACTGTAATTGTGCTGTCACTAATGATATGATATGATATGATATGATATGGTATTTGTAACGCGCCTATACACAAGTGTTTCAAGGCGCGACGAGGCAGGGAGGGGGGGAAACAAGGGGAAGACAGACAAACGATCCTACTAGGCCAGGTGTCATTCAGATCGCGCAAGTGCAGAGGTAAGGGGAAAAGGAGAAAGTGCAGGGGGAGGAGGTGGGGGGAAAGTGCAGTACAAGGTAAGTAGCGTAATAAAATAATAAATAATAATAAAAGGGCCAGCTGGTGGCAAGTGCGAGGTAAGTGCAGAGCAAGTGCTGGGAAGGGGGCTGTAGGGATGCAGTGACAGTCCCACAGTGCAGGGGGAGCCAGGGAGGCAGTGCAGGTGGAGAGTGGCTGGGCCCTGGACCGAGGTCACAGAGTGGCCCAGATGCAGGTTTAGTGCAAACTTCAGTGGGGAGTTTAGCAGGTTTAGCAGGGGAGAGGGAGAGAGAAGGCAGAAGCGAAGAGGAAGGTTTTGAGGTGCTTCCGGAACCGGAGATGGTTCTCCTCAAGTTTCAGGGAGGCAGGAAGGCTGTTCCAGAGGGAGGCCCCTGCTGCGGAGAGAGATCTACCCCCAGCTCGTTGCTTCGAGAAGCGGCTGACCATGAGGGAGTTGGAGACGGATGAACGAAGGGCTCGTGAAGGCAGATATTTAGGAAGAGAGAGTTGAAGGTATTGTGGCCCCAGGCCCCAGAAGGCCTTGTGGACAATGCAGAGGGTTTTGAACTTAATCCTCGCAGCCACTGGGAGCCAGTGAAGAGATTTCAGTCCTGGAGAGATACGGTCCCTGGGCTTGAGGCCAAGGACAAGTCTCGCAGTTCTGTTCTGGATAAGTTGCAGAGGGCGGAGAGTGGAGGCAGGCAGATTAAGATAGAGGCTGTTACAGTAGTCCAGCCTTGAGAGAACCAGGGCTCGGGAGACAGTGAGCTTCTGGGGGAAGGAGAGGAAGGGAAGAATACCTCTGAGGAGGTGCAGCTGGTAGTGTGACTTCTTAGAGACGTCAGAAATATGAGGAGAGAAGGAGAGTGTGGAGTCGAAGATGACCCCGAGGTTTTTAGCTTTGCAGGTAGGGGCAGGAAGAGATTGCATATGCACAAATGCACTTGAATTCGGCTCTTAATGCCTTCTATAATATCACGCCACATGCCGAGGCTGTCTGCGCTCTTCCTCTTCCGGCCCAGAATGCCAGGTTGCGCTCATCCATATGACATCGCGCTGCATACTTTCATGAGTTCTACATTCACAATTCATAGGAATTCATTGCGACTTCAATTTCTTTGTTCTGTCTCCAAATGCCTTTGAGATATGCAATTTTCCCTGTGGAGAGCATCTGCTCCAGTAACAAACTAAGCATTTTTTAATTAAAATAACAATTCCATTAAACATGTAACTTGAAATTGTATCCAATGTCTTCACACATTTGTTCCACTTGATCTATCAAGAACATTACAGTTTTCTAAGTACCCTCATATAGCAAGTGAATTATGCTTCACGCAGAGTATTCTGTGCAGTTCCATGTCATTTCATCGGTTTTATTTCATAGATTATTTTTTTTTTGTATGGGACATTTCACCGCAAAGGTTTGCGGTGGAGATCCCCGCACCCTCCCCCTCCAGCCTACCTTTATTATTACCCTAACCCACGCCCCACATACATTTGCATTAAATTGCAGTGGAAAAAATGTGATGAATTCTGCCTCGCTGGAATAACCTGAGATGGAATCTTCGTACCCATTCTGAGCAACACTTTGCTTGGAGATGGCAGCCTTTCAATAGCAGCCGCCAGGGATTCGGAGAAGAGGCTTGATTTGGAGAACAATCGAATATTTCCCTATTTACCTATATGCTGGAAACCCCAAAAGAAACAATGAACTCACTCGCCTTTTCCTGCTGCTCCATCAACACTCCATGAGACTTGCTCGCTTTTGTGGCCTCTGCCCTGGTGTGCCCAGACTTTCCTCCGGATCACCCCGCACAACACCCTATGCGTGTGAGGGTGAATCAGCCAGAAAGGCAATGGGACACCACATAATAATCATGCACGATGTATACACGACTATATTATCGAGGAAAACATTGACATACTATGCCTGACTGAAACGTGGCTGCAGGACCCAAATGGACCCACCCTTGACAAAGCAGTTCCTAAAGGCTTCACAATGTTTTGTAAGAATAGAGAGCAAGGGCAAGGTGGGGGGAGGTAGCAATTATAGCGGGAAATAACATACACATGTTTCCATCACCCATTCAATGCCAGTGATGTGATATCCTCCTCATCAAACATACCCCGACAAATAACAGCTGTATCAACATTATTGTGCTATACAGACCTCACTCACTGTTATCAGACTTTAACAATGAAATCATCCAACTGTTAGACAATTTGAAGGGACCTAACAGAGCAACCCTACCACTGGGGTACTTTAATAGATAGAGGGGAAATGACAAAGACAAAGAAGCGCTGACATTGGAAAAAGGTCTACGTGCTATTGATTTCATAGTTACTAACAGAGAACCAACTACATCAAAAGGTAATCAGTCGGACTGGGTGATAACCTGCAACTTAGACATCATAAAGCAAAAGACCATACCTTGCAAATGGTCCGACCATTACAAAGTGGAATTCGTAATGACCTGGCAAAAACTGCCTATAAATGGAAAGAACGACCATAAAAAGACATACAACAGAAACTTTTTAAAAAAAATCACCCCAAACCTGTTGGAGCAGTGCATGGGAAATATCATGTCATGTACCTCGGAAACTGATGCATGTGACAAAATAGTAGAAACGTACAATACACAAGTACACAAATTGGTAGACCTGATGGCCCCAATGAAACTTACATTTGTTAGAGCCAACATGCATCACAAAAAGTGGTTTAACCCACAGACAACTAGCCTGAAGAGGGAAAAGAGAAGAATGGAAAACAGGTGGTTAAAACATCCTTCGGAGGCCAATAAGAAAAAGTGGAAGTACATAGAGAAACAATATAAAGAAAAGATTAAAGAGGCAAAGAAAAATGTCTTTAATTAACTGATCTCAACACCCACTAACTTAACTAGTAAACTATTTCAGATCTTAAAATCAATAGAAAAACCCGTCTCTGTCCACTCCCTTCCAACCATCATAAGAAGATTGTGAAAAGGTTCAGGAGGCTTTGTGCAACAGAATTCGGAAGGCAGGAGAGGCAATAAGTGCCAAGTAGGTGGTTCTGCAACTAAACTCCACAAGAACTCAACACACGCAGAAAGTGAACAACTAATTTGATTTCAGCCATGTCGCCACTGAGGTCATGAAAACTCTTTTGACAACTATGAGACATACAGCGTGTACAGAAAACATATTGCCTCCCAAAATGATTCTAGAAAATGAGGACATCTTTACTCCTTTGCTCAAAAGGACGTTAAATGCATCCTTTAGAGACAGCAAGATCCCAGAGGCCATTAAAACAGTCACGGTTACACCGATGGTAAAAAAAACAGGACTGGATCAGAAGGATCCAAGCAACCTTCACCCCATCACTAACTGTAACTTTTTGCTGAAAATCATGGATAAGGCGGCGACTTTCGAACTTCAAGCATTTGTAGAGGCTAACAATTTCCTCCATAAACAGCAATCGGGCTTCAGAGGGCCACACAGCATCGAAACTGCTGTGTTGGACCTCCAAACCCATCGTGCTCGCAATTATGGACAAAGGCAAAATGGGCATGCTGGTACTTTTGGATCTATCTGCCGCCTTTGATTTTCTGGATCATCAACAACTCCAATGGGCTCCAGAACACTCAGGTAGCTGCTCTAAAGAAGCAACAGGGTGGCTGATCTCTTTTCTATCAGACTGAAGATCGAAAATTCTTTGGGGGATCAATCCTCCCGTTCAATACCTATCATTTGTGGCATTCCACAAGGGGCCAGTTTGTCCCCCCTGCTGTTTAACCTGTACCTTATGTGTCTCTACACACTTCTTAACAACATAGGAGCCTATTTTATCAACTATGCAGACAACACTCAACTGGTGGTAGAGCTGAGTGGTTGTCACAACACTGATAACAGCAGGGTGGCAAACATATACAACATCATAGAAGCCTGGATGAAAGCCAACTGGATGTGCCTGAACGGGGGCAAAACCGAGCTGATGATATTCAGTTCTCATTAAGCACGGCCTAAATTAAGCCAAGAAAACTCAACATTTAAGATCAAAGACTACCTCATCCTGGTCTCAGAAAAAATAAAAACACTTGGGATTTACCTGGAAACGTCACTGGATGCTGAAGCACATGTCACTTACTTGAACAAAAAGTGTCAGTACTACACGAGACTGCTAAAATACATTCGACCTTACCTGAGCAAAAAGAACAGCGTAACCATTGCAAGTGCCACAATCCTTTCCAGCCTAGACTATGGAAATGCCCTACTGATAGGAGCAAGCAAGGGCTGTATAGCTAGGTGAAAAATCATCCAAAACAACGCAGTAAGAATTGTTAGACAGAAGCCAGAAGGGAACACATCACAGGAGACAGGAAAGCCCTTCACTGGCTAGCACTTGAGGACAGGATTACCTTTAAAACCATGACTATGGTACATCGCTGCATATTCGGACTAGCACCTGCCTATCCGAAGGAAAAGATCACCCTCTATACCCTGGGTCGATCTCTGAGATCAGAGGCACAAGGACAGATCATACGTATCGCTGCCAAAAGAGCAAATGGACTCGGATGATCATTTCCTGTAAAAGCGGCTCAGACCTGGAACGGATTACCGACTTCTTTAAGACAGGAGGAAAATTACATTATAGTTAGAAAAAAAAATAAAAACAAGCATTTTCAAGTAATCAAACAGTTAGGATCTGACTAAGCAACCCTGATGTCCCATAAAATGTTGTGTACGTCCGTTGTCTATATGTATGCGCCCCGATGCCTGTGGGCTTTCGTCACAATATAAATAAATAAATAGGCCTTACAGAAAGTTGCCCCGTCTCTCCACGCACTGCAATCCAGAAAACAAGGATAAAATAACTGGTGTCGAAGAGGAAACAAATTCATGCTAGAGAAAAGGGAACATATACGGATCGAAGCGTGCCTCCAGAGACAGTGGTGGTACTCCGTCACTCAGTAGATGATTGTGGCCCGCACAACGAAAGAGGGAAATCCACCCAAGTAAATGGCCGATCCCGGCCCCCGGAGATGAAGAGATGCCACTCCGCCAAAAGTGAACAAAGGCATGCCAGCCGAGAAGAGGAATGGCAATCCGCCTACACAGAAGCAGTCCGCTGCATGAGCAGCAGCAGGGCCACCTGCCCAAGTGAACAGCCCAGCCAATCCCGGCTTCGCAAGTGGGCTCAAGACGGTAGTCTGCTGCTGTCCGTCATGCCAGAGTGCAAGAGAAAATTCCTTCAAACGAGACGGCAGTCCACTGCAAGTGCGCAACATGGCAAGGAACCCGCGGTCACCCGCAACAAGGTGAGAGTGGAATGGCTGCAGGCTAATCTAACATAGCCAATTAAGGTCTGTCCAGGATGGTGGGGGAGAGAAACTAAAGAGAAGAAAAAAATGGCGAGATTGCGGGTGTGCGCAGAGCATTCAGACCTTACATCCCTTTCAGATGGCAGAGACTCCCTAAAAGAACACTTTCAGAATATATATTGAAAGGAAATCATACGTAAGAAAAACAATTTCAGCCCTACAAGGAAAAAGGTACTTCCTGCATCCAAGACAATCAACATCCACCCACCAAGGACCAATGCCACCTCCAACAGCAAGCAATGGAGAAATCACTGCCATCCAGGTAGTGTGGTACCTTCCCCATCCAGGGACAAAGGTGGCCCTGCCCCTGCCATCCATACACCATGGTCCAGGGGAAGCACACAGAGGACCATGGATCCTATGACAGCAGGCGAAATATGACCGGCCACAGCACACCGCCACCAGCAATAATCCATGTCGAAAAGAGCTGACGGAAGAAGAGAAAGCAAAGAAAAGGGCCAAAAGAGGAGACTACAGATAGCAAAGGAAGGAAAACAAACGCCAAAAAGGATAAGAGGCAAAGATAGCAAAGTAAGAGTGCTGGAAGAAATAACTAGCTTCCTCTACTGCATACACAGCCAAGATCATCACCTTAAGCGGGCCCCTTCTCTCCACTGACAACTGCCTAACCCTTGCCAGGGCCCTCATCCTAACCAAGCTAGACTACTGTAACATCCTACTGCTAGGCACTTCAACAAAAAAGAAAAACCTATCCAAACATCAACTCCTCCAAAACAAAGCACTCAGGGCAGCCCTGGGGATTAACAGAAGAGAACACATCTCTCAACACAGACGGGACACCCACTGGCTTCCGGTACAAGTGTGAATCCTCCACAAACCGCTCACCATCACTCATAAATGTATGTCTGACTCAGCCCCAACCTACCTCAACTGTTGTATCTCCTGTAAATCCTCAACCAGAACTCTCAGATCCAGCGCCAACACACTCCTCCACATACCACACTTCACCACCGCCAGAGCAGGCAACACCAGCTTCCCCATAGCAGCCCTGCGCATCTGGAATTCGCGCCCCACCCACATCAGCAACAAAACTTCCTTCCCGAAGTTTAAAAAACAACTAAAAACCTGGCTGTTCAACAAATACTAGCAACGCAAGCACAACATAGAGTGCCATATTGTTATACCATCTTAATATGCCGCTCAAGACTGCACTAGCATGCAACCACCCTGTTTGTAACGGCACCCTCTTTGTGACTGCAACTAAATATGTTTTGTTCAAGATGTATGACTAAGAAGAATGTAACACAAGATGCTTGACGGATATGACCAAAATGAATGTAACACAATATGCTTACTAAGAAGTATGTACTATGTGATACCCAAGGGTTTGGGCGTGTAATCAAATGCAATAAATAAATAAATAAACCAAAGGCGGATTTACACAGCCTGCAAAGAAAGCAGCAGAAGGGATGGGTCGCAGAGAAGCAATTGGCAAAGTGAATATGGCAGAAGAAGTTGTCAAGGGAGAACCACACCATTTAGCAAAGCAAAGGATGAGTTGAAGACATCAAGGAAACTGGACTTTACACCAGAAACAGGAACATCTCAGGCCCAGGAAAGAGAAGGAGTGAGGAACAAGGGAGAATAACAGAAGGAGTGAAGTAAAAATGTACCAAAGGGTAAGGAGGAAATGACCAGTGCTACCAAAGTGAAAGAAGAACGTAGTGAAGGGCCACCAGAGAGGAGAACACTGGCAGAAGGACCTTGAAAGGAAGAATTGGCCCCAGGGAGGGTTCCCAAGTTCTTACACACATTTTGGGATAGAATGGAAGATAGGGAACAGCTAACAAGTTCAAGACTTATACTGCAGGACCACCAGAAAGCAGCATAAGCCACCGACCCCACAAAGATGATAAGCAGGCAGGAGATGCTGTACAGTGAAAGTGAGTGAGCCACCTTAATTGAGGGGCTACCTTAAGGCTACGAGGAAGGACTCGGGACGATGGAGCAAGAGGGGGGGCTACTAGAGCCCAGGGCAGAACCTTGTAGAGGAAAACAAACAAAGGACATCCATTCAAGTGGCTCCATCTCCTTCGTTGGGCCCTCAGCCCCTAGGCCTTACAGAACACTGCCCCGTCCCTCCACGCCCCGCAATCCATTAAAACGTGGCACTAGATAGAAAAATTGACCAGTTTGTTGCTCACAATTATTTTCCATATGCATTTTAGGGAAAGTTCAGGCAAGAACGTATCATCGTCACTATTTCGCAGGATATCTTTCTGTAACCCCCTTTTCGCTCTGTTTGCTCCTTCCGCTTTACTGTTTGGGAGTGATCGCTTGCTATCCCTGTCTCTCATTGCCGGTGGACAACCCTGTGAACCCTGTTTTTTTATTTTTTTATTTTGAAAAACCGAGATGCTAAATTATTTACTCTCGCCAAGAACTCATAAGACCCAAGGGTGGACTGGCCTATAGAGAACTCTGGAAATTTCCCGGTAGGCCTCTGCACCCTGGGCCACTTTTGTGTGGTATTTTCACATTTGTCATAGGAAAAGGGTTGGCCTTGTTGAAAAAGCGTGATATGGGGCCACTTTGAGATTTATTTCCTGGGCCTCTTTCGGTTCCCAGTCCATCCTTGATAAGACCTGATTAGAGAAACACAGGTGAGCTAGCTTTATGAAGAGGAAAGCAAGAGCATCTTATTGCAAAATGTAAAGAAATGGTTTGCATAAGCAGCCAGAGATGTGAGTCTAGTTATAATTGCATCAATTTCTCAAGTGCTAGTGAACACCTCTTAAAAAATTCAGAACTTTGGCATGCAGTATATTTTTCAATTTGTTTTGCCCCTTGAACACGTTTAGCCTCATTTTGCATGAGGCCTGGAAACATCACCATGAAGAATATTGCGTGTTTTGCCCCTCTTTCCCACTTTGCCCCGTTTTCGAGCTGACACGGGGAGTGGAGATAAGAACTCAGCTGTTACCCACTCCTCAGTCTTGTGTGAGCACTTCATTTTAGCCAGGGCTTTAGTTCTAACAAAAAAATTGGGGGGACTCTGACGAATGCAATGGGAAGTGACGCCACAGGCAGTGAAAGTAAATTGATAAAAAAAATTGCCTATTTAAATTTTGGATGTCTTTCCTAATTCCAGTAGGTGCGCAGGTCACATAAGCATTTGGCAAGAGAACCGACGTTCTAAAAACATTGCCCGCTAAGTAAAAAAGTTGCAAACTTTCAATGGCTTAGACGAGAGTGTATAAGGAAACATGTCCTGTGCAGCAGGAAGTCAATATCGAAGCTTAATATCTGAGCGTGTACACTGTGTCTCCGAGGATAGCTCAGGGGCAAGCACTCTGAAAGCTAGACGGCACAGAGCAACACAGGTTCGATCCTGGGTCGCGCTTAGAAACCTGTGGGTGTTAAGAGCGTTATAAATAAACAATTACAATTCCTAGCCCCCATGATCTGTGGGGCGCGAACAGAACATTTGCTTCATTGTATGCACACACAGGGAGGATACGCCCGCCCACTGAATAAGGCCGTGTTCCCTCGACGCATGCGTGAGAACGGAAGGATCCCGGCGGAATCCGCCTCCTCAAAACCAAGCAGATTGAATAGCAATCACCGTTGACGGTAAATTGAACTTTGAAGTCAGCGTTTACACTTGTCGACGGCATGGACAAGAAAATGGAAAGCATTTACCATTTCCCTTTCCCCTCCGCCTCGTACACATTTATGCAAGGACCCAGGCGCTAATGCAATTAACGCGTTTATTAAAATGTCGAGATGTGTGGATTATACAAAGTCAGTCTGAACCGAAGAATGCTGAAATGGGCATGTGCTAGTCTTCTGGTATATGCAAGTAGACTTTAGACTTGAGTTCAAATACCCCAAGCTCAATCTCTGACCTCATGTTTGTAGCACTCGAGTAGAGAGTTCCTCTGGACTCTGTTGCCCATGTTGGCTGCACCTCTGTGGACTTCCTGGATAAATGACATGGGCAATCCATGGGCCACAGTCGTCCCTCACAGGTTCTGCTGTGGTAATGCTGCCACTGAAAACACTGGCAGTGGCATCTTCATTGTTTTCTATTTTATCTACCAGAGGTACCACCCTGTGCCCATCTTACCTATCCCTCCACCCCAACTTTGAAAGCTTGGCCCGTTACTCAACGGCATTGAAGGGGTGAAAATGAATACCACATGTAACATTTTTACTGGTGGAATTCTAACCCTGGTATTATTATACAAAACGCCCTCGTAAAGAAGTCCCAGGACACCGTGGCTTGTATAGACCATGCGGGCCGGGTGAATCAAAACAGTAGATTCCCCTAAGCACTGAAACACGATTCCGTCCCCCGAGTGCTCTGCACAAAAATCTCACTCACTCACTCACTCACTCACTCACTCACTCACTCACTCACTCACTCACTCACTCACTCACTCACTCACTCACTCACTCTTCAGTATTTTTAAAGATTCATGCCAATTGTACCCAAACCAGTATTGTATTTAATTGGCCCAAATTACACCCAATTTAAGCACAGAGCAAACTAGAGTGAGCAAATCGTTGGATTATTTCTATATATCTTGCTAGGCCTCTACTTAGAGTGTCAGGTTTAGGCAGCATGTCTATCAGGCCTCATCGCCGAACACTGGCCGACATGTCAAGAACAGGCTGTAAGGATGTCGAAGAGTTTGAAACTGCTGGAGCCGCTGCTGTCAGCCATTTTTCTTGCACCACTAGGTCGGCCACCAGATGTGGCTAGCACTGACAAGCAAATCACGAACACTGCACAGTTGTGTCAGTGAGGGACTGGCCGTGGCTACCCACTCTCAGACTCGGGGAACCCTCTGTGTTTCTCGAGCTGATGCCTGATCTGAAATTCAGCAAAGCATGTGTTCTTCCTAATTAAACAGGGGAAGCATGCATTCTCTGTCTGATAGGTAGGGAACAACACAGTATTTCCTTAAAGAAAACATCCACACTACACGGCATAGACGTGTACATCTGCATGCTACAGTAGGTAAATAATGCTGAATTGCTGCTGCACAGCTGAGTGGCATGCCCGCATTCTGCTACACAACAAATCAGGAGCCTGTTCCTGTTGACACATAGCACTCTGGCAGCAGCTACCTGCAGACACACAGAGGTCTGCATTTACTACCTGCTGCAAACCAGCAAGGGTGCATGACTGAATTGCATTTTGGATACCCCGTAAAGTAACATCCATGTCTGCTCCCGCACAGCAAAATGCCACTGCCTTACATCAGTTAGACCAAAAAAAGAAAACATTCGCTGCTGGATGCCACTCAGCTGACCACATCCCTGACTGCTACTTTAGAGGAAAGTTGAGTCTCTTAAAGGTAGACGAAGCTGTGCACTCTTGGAGGTAGACAGTAGAGAGCAGAACATCGGAGGGACAGGAGAGGAAGTGTCAGAGAGAGAGAGTGCTAAGAGACGGTGGGTGCAGTTAGGGGAAAGCGTGTAGGAAGAGACAAGGAAGATTTGCACCCAGTGAAGGGCTATTAGCCAATTAGGTGGCTAGAACAGCAGGTGAAAATATACATTCTCAACCCGCTGTGCCAGCCACCAGAGGCCCTTCCCGGGTGGCGCCATATTTTTATTTTTTCATGCGTGGAGGCAACAGCGAGCTTCACCCTGTTGCCTCCCCACCAAGCCCCATACCAACCAAACCCCTTCCCCACCCCACCCCTCTTCCCAACTTACCTGCGATATCGGAGCTTAGAGCTCTGGTCCCACGCTCCTTGCAATCCCTGCCGACACTATAGAAATGGAATAGGGACTTAGTCCCTTTTCCCTATGTCAGCAGGCATCGTTTTTCATTTTTTCCATTTTCAGGAGATTGGCTGCGCAAGCACCACGACTCCCCCGAGGGGAAAAGAAACCATTCACACCCCGGATGAACTACGGGGTGCAAATTGCTTTCACGACCTGGCAGAGGGGCGGACATGGTCGGTAACGGCCCACAGCCCTCGCGGAGGCCCTCACTTCACTCGGGCCTACCATGGCTCAGGATGGAGGCTGTTGCTGGCCTTGTCCCCCGCACCACCCTAATTTGGTGTGAAAGCCATAGTGACAGTGAGGCCTAGGGAGAGGAGTAGCCAGGCATGTAAAGGTAAGAAAAAGTGGGACTGGAGTGTCTGAAAGGCACCAAAATCCAACCTAAGCCATCCTGGGACCTTGGAGCAGTGGCCAACTAAATTGTTCCCTGAGGGAACTTAGACAGATAAGGCATTTCCTTTTCGGCCATCACAGTTACTGAGACAGGCTTCAGATAGGACAATCTCTAGTGACCACCCTGGGCACGAGGAATACCTGGCTTAGGGAGGGACCACCAAGCTCTAGATTTGATAGAAGGGGACGTGCCTTAGAAAGCCCCTGCACTACTAAACAAACCAAAGCCCATGAAATGTCTTTAACGGTTGATGTGTTCTTGATGCTGCCTGGGACACAAGACACCTGCAATTGGGAGGCACTAGGTAGGAGGATCAGAGTATCCTTGAGGTTAGCTTCCTCAAGACTCATGCACGCATGAGTTGTGTAGGAGAAAGTAGCAGAGATGAAGGGAGTTGCAAGATACCAATCCGTGGTCATCTCTTGAAGTGAGTGAACATGCCATGTGCCATTGGGAGGGGCACAACTGGGAGAGGGAGCCTGAGGAGTAGATAAAGCTTGAGTGCAGCTTAAGGGACACTCATGCTCATGTGATATTTGTAGGCGAAGGTATTAAAGACTCATGGAGGCAAACAATTCAAGTCAATGCCCATTTCCTGGAGCGATTGAACAAGACATGCCGTGGGTTGACATTTGGGATAGGGAGCAGAAAAATAGTTTTGGCAGCATGTTTTAGGCTCATGTATGCCTGATGTTTGTTGGAGAAAGTAGTAGATACTCAGGGCGGTCAGAGTAAGAAAATGAGACATGTGCCATCGGTTGACAGTTGCGGGGAAGAACAGAGTTGCTAATGGCAGATTGCATGAGAGTCATACTCATGTGATTTTTGATGGGGAAAAGTATCAGGGATTTTGGGCGGCAAGGCCATGGGAGACATGAGTCAGTATCTGGATCTTGAAATCAGTTGATGAGACAGACGCAACTCAGTGATACTTGGGAGGAGGAGAAGCAGAGAATACCATACCAGACCCACGGCACGCGGAGGAGGAATAGCCACTATCTTTAAAGCCACTCTCAATATAAGACTAGCCACCCCTACATCACTGGCATCATGTGAACTCCTCTCAGTTAAGTTCCAAACCTCACCTAATAGCACTATTACACTACACATCATTTATAGGCCTCCAGGACCCCTGGGGTCCTTTGAAGAAGATATCACAGCCCTAGCAGCCGACACCACCAAACCCACGGCGCAAAATATCATTTTAGGAGATTTCAACCTCGGTTATAAGGACACTAGCGACCCACATGCCAACTCTCTAGCCTCTGCACTACTAGAACAGGGCTATACTCAAATTTGCACCAAACCCACCCATGAAAAAGGAAGGATACTTGACTGGGTTGTGGTTCTCAATTGCACCATCACCCTACCAGATCCGACTCCACTAGTATGGTCAGACCACGACCTTATCACCTTTGAATTTCATATCAACAACTTGGAACAGAAAAAGCCCATTATTGCTCCCCCCTGCCGCACAAGGAATAAACGCAACATCACAGCAGATGCTCTAGTTCCTTTGGTAGCCCCCCTAGTCAATGCCCTACCGGACACCAATGATCCCAACACTCTAATTAACATCTACAGTGAGACCATGACTAAAGCCATTGATGCTATTGCCCCGCTAAAACTACGAAAAAGCAAACCCAAAGCCCATCTTAACTCGTGGTTCACTCCAGAGCTAAAAAAACAACCCGTACTGAAAAAGGAAAATGGGAATCACGCTGGAAATCATCCCCTACACCTGAAAACAAAACTAACCTTGCCATTATCACTGCCACCTACAGAAATAAGATAACCCAGGCCAAAAAATAAACCTATAATAACAAAATAGCCCAAGCCAGCTCCAGAACTAAAGAATTATTCAACATTCTAAGAGAACTAGGGAACACCAACCCACCGCCAGATACATGCATTAAGGATAAAGCCTGGTGCACCAGCATCCAAAATGCCCTCTCCAACAAAATTAAAGGACTGCAGACCAAAATAGCTGACAAAAGATCCCAACTAACAGTCATTACACCAACACCTACCCCTCCCCTCATATTAACTCAGGTTTCACATTTAAAAATGTCACAATTCCTGTAGTCCATAAAATCATTGCGTCTCTTAAACCATCCAACTGTAAGGGTGATAGCTGCCCAGCGCAGATTATAAAAGATGCAGTTAGAGACCTTGCCCCATTCATTACTAAACTTGTAAACTCCTCCTTCTCTAACAATTCCGTCCCAAGTAACCTCAAACAGTCCTGGGTTCTACCACTATTAAAAAAACAGACCCTTGACCCGGCTATACCCACTAACTACCGACCAATTACGACAGTCCCCTTTCTAGTGAACATTTTTGACAGAATAGCCTACTTGCAAATACAAGATTATCTTGATGCTCACAAATTATTCAGTACCCGTCAATCTGGCTTCAGACCCTAGCATGGAACAGAAACCGCACTTGTCGACCTCAAAAGCCAGATCGGTGAATTAAAAGACAAAGGAAAGATGGCCATCCTACTTCTACTCGACCTCTCTGCGGCTTTTGATCTGGTGGATCACTCCACACTTTGTAACCACCTATCCTCAGCAGCCCATTTCTCCAGTTCTGCAGTTGCCTGGATCCAATCTTTCCTTGCTAACAGAACCATGCGCGTGTTCTCACTGTCAGAAGTTGCTGACCCCATCCCCATCACCTGCGGAGTCGTTCAAGGATCCTGCGTCTCGCCCAATTTGTACAACATTTTTACAAAGACACTATTTGACAAACTGGACCGTTTGGGTGTCACCTACACAAATAATGCGGATGACACCCAGATACTCCTACCCCTCTCAGGAACCTATGATATAGACGTCACGCGGATTAACGAAGTCCACATCATCATTCAGGCATGGATGGCCACACATGGCCTCTGCCTGAATGATGATAAAACAGAATTACTCCTAGTCGGATCATCTAACAACCTTCTCAAACTAAGTCCTCACTACACAAATATCCTCATCGATGGGAACAGTATACCCATTTCCAAACATGTAAAAACTTTAGGTTTCTACCTCAATGCCCAGTCTAACCTAACTAAGCAGATTAACATGACCTCCTCTGCCACAGCCTACAGAGGCAAGTTGATCAGAGCCTGTAGACCTATACTATCCCCCACCAGCTGCCTTACGCTGGCTAGAGCGCTCATCCAATCTAAATTGGATTATTGCAACAGCCTTTATCTAGGAGCGAACAAAACCATCTTAAATAAACTCCAGATCATGCAAAACAACGTGCTCAGAGCAGTGTTGAATATTCCCAAAAGAGAGCACATATCAGAAACTAGAAAGCACTATAGGTGTCTCTCTATACATGACAAAATTGTCCTAAAAACTATCTGCCTCACTCACAAAGCGCTTAACTACCAAAGCCCCCCCCTATCTCACAGGCAGGTTCACATGGAAGGTATCCAACAGAATCACTAGATCATCCAACATACCATGTCTGGCGGTGCCCAGATACAATCTAAAAAGAGCTGGAGGTTCTAGCTTCCCGGTATTAGCCGCCCAGCTTTGGAACACTCTCCCTCAGAATATTCAGACTATTCAAACCTTTAACAAATTCAGAAGCCATGTTATCACATGGATACTCAACAAAACATAAAATAACAGCTCCTGATACCACGTACCGCTAGATGGTCTGTACAACTAATATGTGTCTATACTACTGCTATGACCTATGTATAATATGTATAATGTTGAAAATGTATATATGTACTATTGTAACTCTTCCTTGAATGCTCAAACTGTATTCATGCATACAACTGTCTATACTATGCCATGTAACCATTACTATCCTCTAGCGCCCAATTACCTCCGGGTCAGGTGAGCGATATAAATAAAATAAACAAACAAACAAACCATATGGGGAGCTTATGTGGAACTAAAACTTGGATGGTTTATATGTTTCTTGATATGAGAAAACCAGACACATGCTATTGGGTAACATTTGGGGGGCGGGGGGTAATCCATGAGAGGCCCTTGTGATAGACTCACAATAATGATATTGTTGTGCACAAAAATAACAGAGAGTTCGGGTGATGTTAGATAACAGCCATTATCAGTATTCTGAGTGAGTGAGGGAGACACAGACCTTTGTGTTACACTTAGGAGCTCAAGTTCCTATGAGGCATGACGTAAATGGAAGGTGTAAAAGCCTTGAGTAAGGCTTTAACGCCTTCCATTCATGCCACAGCTCATTTTCAATCATATCTATGGTGGAGAGAAGTGGCGCAACACAAATTGCATTTCCGGCGCCTCCCTTCTGATCCGTCATACAAATGCTCCAGCATTTGCGCCAGCATGGATTTTCATGCCAGCGGAAATGCTGGCGACCCCCATAGGGATCCATTGTGCATCCTGCCTGCCTTGCTCGCTTGTCAGGCAGCGTGTACAATTACAATTAAACCCTGCCCGATGTGCTCACATTTACTCACTTTGCAGGGCAGAGTGCAAAAGTGCAGGGCAAAAGAGGGTTTGCACTGTGCCTTGCAAATGACAAACATTTGGCAGTGGGGAGCCGACTACATGTATGCCGACACCTAATGGCTCTACGCTGCCAAATTGCTCATTTTAAGAAAGAGCTCCTTAGTCGGAGTAGCAGAAAATCCCTAATGGAAGCTAATGCGAGACTCATGCTTGCAGGAAATTGTGGGAGAAAGTAGAAAAGATTCAGGGAGGCAGACGTTAGCAGTCAGTGTCAGTGTCTAGAAGTGAGTGAACGCACCACCTGCCATTAGTGGGGGAGGAGCAGATAATCCTTCACAGTAGATTGTGTGAGACTGATGCTTAGGTGATTCTTATATGACAAAGTGGAGGAGAGTCAGGCAGGCTGAGATACCAACCAGTGCCCACATTTTGAAGTGAGCAACCATGTCAATTGCCATCCAGCTACACTTGGAAGGAGCAGTTCAGATTCCCTGAGGGCAGTTTTGCGACACTCACATGACTTTTGTGGAGGAAAGTAGCAGAGAGTCAGGAAGGGGGGAGATACCTTTCAATGAGTGAACAGCACATTTGGACTACATGTCGGGAGTACTGGGACGAGCCAGAAGCAGGGGAAGACATGCTGCTCATGGTCTCTACAGATCACTTGCTTTGTGTACTGTGGATGGTATAATTGCAGGGCATGTTCTGTGCACATCAATCACAAGGGTCTCTTTAGTATGTGCACCAGTGCAAGTACATGTAGGGATTATACACCATGGTGAACATCCTCTTAGTGTGATGAAGGAGGTTGCACTTTTAGTTTCATTCACTATCCCTCTGTTATAGAAATCATTCAATCAAATGAACAAACTTTACCATAACTCCATCACCAAAATTGTTTCAATAACATTAACTAAAATGCAAAATCCTATATTTCAGAAACAACTAAGGTAATGACATAGGTAATAGTAATTGCATGATAGCTGTGCGAATACATTTGAAGGTTGAATAGATATGAAATCTTGAAATTTGCAAAGACTGTTCTTGGTGAATCATTCAGTACCGGGGAAAATCCCTGTCCCTGAAAAGTGTAATCAATAATCATCAGAACTGTCTGACCAATTGTATTAGACATTGCGTGGTGCATCGCTGCACATGGTTAAGGTGATTTATTATAGAAAGTCTCTTCATTAAGCATATTGCGCATATTGCCTGTGACCCACTGGTGGGTCCAGTTACTATCATGTATATTTGATATACCCTTGATCTGTGTATACCAAGAAACTCATGTTTCCCCCACTCATCACATTAAACCGTTCAATGGTATATGGTAGTTCAAGTTTGGTCAAACTCTAATGATCAATCTTGAATGGGCGTGTATACCTAATCATTGTTGGTTTTAAAAGTTGAGCACTCTAATTTGAATCTTCCTCCTAAATAAGTAACGTATCGGCACTTCATTATAAGAGCTCATATGACAAGCATGCATGATAAGCTCTAACTTAAACAAGAGATACACTACATGATGGCAAGAGGTAAATAATAGTGTTCCCATCTGAGTCTTAGCAAAATTACACCTTCACTAACAAGTAAGTGTAACAACTCCCAATCAACAGAAAGGCAATGGCTCCCTTTGTTTAAATGTCCTGCACGAGTTTGCCAATAAAGTTTGAAATTGACAATTATACCATCCAGTGCAGGTTAGTACCTTATACTGCCCGTAAGGCATTTTGGCATCTGGAACATTACCACAACGTTTGTCAGCATCATCATGCCAAGATGAGGTCAGTTTGTGTTTTAGTCCATAACAAAAACCAAAAGTGTGGCAGTCCTCACTGACTACTTGGACGTAGCTAGAAATGATTTGCCAAGTAAAGGCATGGACCATCTTGGGTAAAACATCAGTGCAGTCCCATGTGCAGACATAGGAAGATGTGAAGTGCAACCATCTTGATTCCATCAATCAATCAGCATACCACCACCAATCTGCATGAGTACAACCAGGAAATATTGCAGCCCTTTCATTGCTTGGGAAGTGGGACACAAATTCCTACCTGTAGTATGCCAGCGATGCATAGGAATGATGCCAGTCTAGTATTGTCTTTTAAATAGTGTATGCATTATCAGAAGCCACATGACATGTGGTGTCTGATCACCTGGCTCTAATGTTGGCAACAGGCCTCTTGCTCTCTCTCCTGAGCAAAATTCTGGATTTTGGTGGCTTATGGGAAAAGCTGCTCACCATTGTGAAGTGCCACACTGCTGTTTTTACTCCAAGGCAGTTACATGATGAGGTCACTGTTGCATTGGGGCACGTACTACTGCAGTCATTTAGCCAAAGCATTCACATCAACATAGACAGGTGGACCAATGGTCACAGCATTGACTACTTGACCACCACAGCACACTGGGTGGGCTTCTCGAGCTCTACCGGTCAGTAGGAGCCCTGAAGTAATGCAAGCAGACAGCAGGTGTATGCAGTTCGGCACAAGGCACCATTTTGCATGCAGGAGTTTCGAGTCAAAGGACACAAGGGAGTTGTGACCTGGGCGAAAGTGTAGGAGGAAACGACACTGTAGGTAAAGCCTCATCGTTTACATTTGGGCATTGTTGCAGCAGACAATCTATCAAATGTCCTTGTTTCCGTATGTCCTGGCATGGCAGCACACACCCCCTTCTTTGCACATGTCCATCACCTCGTGGTCCCATGCTTTACGAGCAATTATAAGCCGGTGAGATCAGCTAACATTTCTGCTAACTGTGCCAAAAATGCACTGCACCAATTACATGTGAGCTACAAGTTGCCTTTGCACATCCTGAAGAACTCATTGCCCACCTGTTGCAAGTCTACCTTGCACACATGTTGGACACATTACTTGGGCAGTGCAATGCCATCACAGATTACAACATGCACAGCTGAGTTCCAGGTAGGGCATTTTTGGCACTGTATCATATGCAAACTGCTGTCTAATGTCTACTCTGCGCAATGACCTCTTGAGGAAGCCATCAAGTGGGTTAGTAGCCGTCATGAAGCAACCCTTAGCACAGTTATTCCCCTGGTTTAACTGCTTGAACTGAATCTTTCTAACAAAGCAACGGGTCAGACCTGGTCAGGTAATGCAGAGGCGACCCAGCTGGTGACAGACCTACTTTCACCCTTGTGTGATGATCCAACAGTGGTTGGATTTAAAGGTAACATTTAGTTCTTGCTGACTTCCTTAATGGCCCCTCTTTTCAAGGTGAAAAATGGCAACTTTTCATCTGCATTTGATAGTGTTGGGGAAGAAGCCTTGCAGCAAACATCACAAGGAAGAGTCTTTGGGTCTCAACACAAATTTTGAGGTATTCTGGCAGTAATTTAATGGCAAACATAATTACCATTAACGCTTTTTGGTCCAGTGGCATTATCACAGGATTTTGAGTGGTGGCAGGGTGGTATTAGTCCCCATTTCTGGAATCCACAGGACTCTGTGGGTAATTACTGTGAGTGATAATTCTGCTGCAGTAATTCTAATGATTCTCGGTGGTAAGGTGTATGATTTAGGTAAATCCTCCACCTTACTGCTAAACGCATAGAATGGTGGCGCGGTAAAACGATGGCAACATAATTACTGTGGGCTTTAGCACCTTGAAGCGTCTCATGTGCTAGACCGAATAACCAATAATAATCTCTGAGCCAAACAACCAGACAGACACAAGAATATGGCAAAGTTCAATTTTATTATTAGTGTTAAATTAAAGTAGTGCAATCTGGCGATTAACAGGCAGTAATTCATGCACTCACACTCAAGTGTGATTATACAAAGGTTTTATACCATGATATGTGTCATCTATGATGTCATTTTACCTGGCAAACTACAACTTATTGAAGGGAGGTATTTGTTAACGGAGCATGTGTACACATAATATATATATGTGTTAATACATTAATTGGGTGCCCCTTATCTGGTGGGCATACCTTGAACCACATCTTAATATGTATAATACTGATAATAGTGGGAAAAATGGCAGCGGGTTGGTCTTTGCAACATTGTATAGCATGTTGCTACATAGACCCTCTGATTGGTTGGCATGCTTTCCCAACCTTGGACTTTTGGCTTGTTTCCAGCACGTAAGCAAAATGAAACTCAGGTGCCGTAAGCAACATCAGACTACTCTCCACCTTCCCAGTTATTCCATTTTCTCTCATCGGTCAGGCCCCAAACCAAGGCTTCTCCTTTGTAGTTGATCTCGGACCTTGTTCTCTTTTCTGGGATATTCAAAGGAGTGTAGGCAAACCATCATCTTCGTTTGGGATTAATTAATAGCCCTTGTTTTCAACTTCTGAATCACGTGTGAGGAGACCACACATTTATCCATCTTGACCTTCTATTTATTGCTATGTTACTCAATTGAGTTGGGTGTCATTACCCATATTGGACTCTAGAGACTTGCTCACTCCATCTTACATTGGTCTTCTGCATCATTAATTGTCTAATACTTGGCTCTTGCAGATGTTTTTCTCCTTTGCTTAATCTAAGAGAAATATGTCTTACTTACATGGCTTATCTTTTTGACTCCCCTTGTGCCTTGCAATAATTCCTTGAAGTAGCATCCCTGATCCCGGGCCAATAGACTCTTCTTTATTCCTCACACAAAGCTGTTTTCCAGCGTCTCCTGACTCTGTAGCCCTGGTATGTCTCTGAGGTAGCTTGATTGGTTTTAATACGAGTCCAACTTCCATCTTTCCATCATGGCCGCTCTAGCCATGTTATGTTTTCCTACGCAGCAAGCTTCTATATGTCTCATATACCTTACGTTTCTGCGTATATACATTTATTAGTCAGCAGGTTACTTTATCTTCTTTGCATATATGCTTTCTTCATATTCAATTACATGTTTCTCTTGTTACTTCAGTTACATCTTTATTCTTTGAGCATTTGCATATCGTTTCAGTTAGTCTCAGTATCTTTCCTCTATGACGTCCCTCTGCTCTTGTCAGATTTCACTTATAGCTCTATGATGCCCAATGGTGTGTGCAGACATCCTTTCAACCTCCCAGTGCAACGGTACATGTTATGTTGTATGAGTGCATACCGTCTCTCATATACTCAATGCAGTATTGGAATGATACCTGTTGTCCTTCATAGGGCTCTTCTCCTACTGTTCCAGTAAGATGGAGGTGAGGTTCTAGAACTCAGAGGGGGCGGGAACTGGGGATGACATTTCCAACTGCTCCTCTACAACTGCCACTTCACCACTGTGTTTACCACGCCATCATCTTGTAATGAGTCCCATTGTGCAAGAAGGCTTTGCTGGATCACTTGCAATGTCAATGTGTGAAAGAACGCAGGCGGCAGTAACATTAACCAGCCCAATCTATTTCTACTGCTCTGGGAATATCAATTTCAAGATTGACTGCATCAACGGAAGTACATCACCAACACCAATTGAAAGTTTTGTGAGAAGTGTGGCTTCAGCCTGCTGGGATGAGATGATGTTGGGCAACCTCCTCACTGACTCAGGCTTCTTAAACACAGATAGGTCATCAACAAGAACAGACAGCAGACAATCAGCTGCACAGATGCCTGCTGCCCATCTTCTGGACATTTCATCTGTGGGAAGAGATGACGGCCCAGCCCAGTATCGGTTCTGCAAGTGGTCTGTCTGGCCAACGCACCTCTGCAAGTTGCTATTGAAGAGCACATCTAGCCCTCCCCCTACAGGTATGCAATCAGAGAGAGTTTTACTTCATCTGGCATATTGTCTCTAATTGCAGGAGAAGCCTCTCACTGCCACATGATGAACAATTGACATTTATAAAAAAGCAAACTAATTTCATTGCAGACCACTATCGAATGTCACCTATCCATTGCTAACACATCAGCTCGGATGATGAAAATTACATGTTATCCCGTGCATGCCATACATCTACAAGTGGGGCGTGGTTGTTCCATGGTGCATGTGGTTGGGAAATTGATAACTGTAGCAGTGGCTGAGAGGGCTTCCTAATTGCTGACATTATGATAAGACCATTCCGTTGCCTTTGGGCCAGTACTGGTTTGTTTTGGAGTCCCACTATTATCATAATCAAACCTCCACTTGTCAAACGTTCTCAGGCTCTCCCACAGAGCTGAGTCCTCACCTAATGTTCACGGTTCTCCATCAGAATACTGCCTCACCCTAAAGATCTTGGGTTCTCTCTCAGATCACAGCCCTCCTTAAGTTCTTGGTCTCCCCGACAGAGTGCTGGGACCCCCTAAAGTTGATAAATAACCGACCAAACTCAAGAAGATGGCAAGTTGCTGTTTTATTAGCAATGATCTAAAACAGGGAGTTTACAACAAACATCAATGGATGTACACTCATTCTCAGCGATTTCCACATGAGAACAATGATATACTCTCTTTGTGTGTCAGAATTACATCACACTATATGGCAATAGTGAAAAACCTATCAAGGTTTGGCATTGGTTAAGGGACACATTAAGATATACAATCATATAGGAGCTAGGTTTGTTATTGGCTGTCCGATATCAGGTGGACAAATTATGACTGCTTTTTGAAACATGTTATTCTATGAAAAATCAGTTACACAGTGTTTCATTGGTTTCTCAAGCTATAAGGTCTTTCGTTATATGGACTAATACAATTGTTTCAAAAAAGGTAGCAGGCACTCCTATCCAGAAAGAACATGGCATAATAATCTGTTCTGTGGTTTTTTCCCACTTTGAGATGAGAGTTTGCAGCACACGCCTTTTGCTCACTGTACCTTTCACAGATGGGAAATATCCATTTACTATCAGTCTTTGTCCTGCCCACATGGGCAGTCCAGCACCGAAATGCTACGGCAATTCCCTTCTGAACAAGAGTACCAACAGCAACCCCATACACGTGTTTCAGCCTTGTTGGGCCTCATCCGTGAGTTCAAGCTGTGCCTCTCTGAGCACAGTGAGCAGGGAGTCCAAACCTGGGTTTCCCCAGGTAACTCAGGGGGACCAACCCCAAGTTCCTTGCAAATATTTCAAAAAAGAGAGCAGGTGCTCCTCTCCAGAAAGAACATGGCTTGATAACCTATTCTGTGGTTTGTTCCCACTTTGAGATGAGAGTTTGCAGCACACGCGTTTTTGCCCACTGTACCTTTCACAGATGGGAAATATCCATTTGCATATCATCCATTTGCATATTTGCATTTGTCCCACCCACATGGGCAGTCCAGCACAGAAATGCTATGGCAATTCCTTTCTGGGACTAATACAATTGGTTGGCATACTTGTGCCATATCTGGAACATTTGCTTCAATTATCAGCACATAAGCCAAGACCCAGGTGCAAGTAAATAGGACATGAAACTGCCCTATCACCCAATTAGATCAACATCTCTCATCACCCATGCCTTCTGCCATGAAATTCTCTTTTTACTGGGCCTTGCACAGTATTCTTGTTCTAGGAATGCACCAGGATTGAGGGCACTCGCTATCCTGTCTGGAACTCTAAGTTCAAGCCCTATTTGCAGCCTCAGCTCATGTGACAAGAGGCCACGATTCTGTTCATTCTGCAAGCTTTTAAATGCTTTAAATGAATTAAGACTTGGCAACTTTTGTGTTCTTTCTTGCACCTTAATGAGAGAAGATTCATCCTCTGCACACATGTTCCTTTTCAGCGTAGATAGCTGACCTCGACCTCTCAGTTCTTGACGTCAGGCCAGACAGCCTCCCAATGCAGCTCCAACAACCTGCTATTCTACTGCGACACAGCCTTTCATTTTTCTCTCCATGGTTCCTTGGCTTAATTATTTAATGATATCAATGTCCAGCTTCTGTACAATAGTGGCTCTGCCTGCATTCTATTTACTACTTGTAGCTAGCCTATACAATGACTTGATCTACCTTGTGTTTCAGCGTATGTACATTTGTTATACTTATATATTTCTGCAGCACTTTCTAACATGTAATCTTCTATTACACCTGTTAGGTTCACTTGATTCTTTACTTTGTCATTGCTCCTCTAGGATCCATACATCGTCTTCATGCTAGGGGGGCGCTAAGGGGGCTATAGCCCCTGATCTTTTGGTTGTAGCCCCGGATAGAATCTTAGGAGCTACAGCCAAAAGACTAGCTAGCCCCCAGTTCCAACAGTTCCAACATCAGCTTAGCCCCTGGTCTTTTCCAGACCTAGCAACTCCCCTGATCTCCTGCGGATGTATTCGTCAGCTCCTCTACACTCTTCCACAGAATGCTGGCACTATCACAGGTGGAGAGTCTTCCTGTACAGTCCCTTCCCCAAGTGTTAGCAAGATTTTTGCACAACTCTCTGGTGAGCGCTGTGTAACTGTCCAACTAAAAGATAGATCAGTATTTTTTCCAAAATAAAAGACCACACACTTTAATGGTAGTTTTCGCAGATCAGTCAAGATTACTCAACAGAGGGCAAAAGACAGGCTGGCAGTGCAGTACAGGCATTCCCAATAATCAATCCATAATAACACACTACACTTTTATTCTGAAATATATACACCTTTAGTACAAGGTCAAAATACCTTTAAAATATAAAATATCTCTTAGGTCAAAATAAGTATTTAGGTTAAAAATTACAAACCGTAGAGTATAGAGTAGATATAAAAACAGTAATGATCAGTTAAGATCCAACCCACTTCTGATCCTAAAATGCAAGTCCCATTCCCGGTAGCAGCCACTATATAAGTAGGCTTTGAGAGATAGGAAGAGAAGGAAACTCTAGACAATGGAAACATATATTTATATCATCATATTCAGGACCCAAGACACCACACAGAAATTAGTCACAGAATTTCTCCTACACTCTAAAACATTGCAATATTAATAATATGTTAATGGAGGCCGACAGGGCGCACGCACCAGTATGGTTGTGCGCTGGTGAGCTCCGTCTTTCCCCATTCCACAGGCAGGCCTAATAGAGCGTTGAATGCAGAGATTTTGGCACCGGTTTATAGCTTGGTGGCGGCACAGGTCAGCAGAGCGCTGCCCAGAGTGGAGGGGGCTGGTCCCTGGCCCAGACTTTTGGCAGAACCCGCTTCGACACAGTCCCAGCCTGACGGGCCTGCAGAGATTGCTAGTGAGTCTAGGGTGAAGTGTCCATGCAGCCCCTGCCCGGGTAACTGCAGTGAGAGTGGGGGCCCTCCTGACCCTTGGAGGGGCTGCCTAGGAGCATTGGAGGCAGACATCAGAGACCGGCGGCCACCCGGGGAGCCTGTGAGCGGTCCCGTCTGCGGCTGTGGTGGACGGAGGATTATTTGAACGGGGCACCATCCCACACAAGTGAGGAGGCGTTGGAGTGGGGTGCATGCCCCTCTGTGCTTCTAATCTGGAGATCTCCCAATGGCAGTGTGCAACAACAGAGGTGAGGTTCTGTGAGGATTTCAATCTAGAAGTATACTGTGGCATTTCTGGGACCTGGAGGATGCAGCTGGGAGCGGTAGTGGTACGCATGACACAGAGCACCTGCCGGTATCCCTTGAACGCAGTAGGGCATTCGACCTGGTAAGCAAGGGGAACCCTGGATCGGGACCATAGCTGGGGGTCTCGTTGTGGTGGTGGCTGGCCTGACAGGTGAAGAAGTGGGATCCAAGGCATCTTCTGCCTGAGTGCTTTGTTGAGGGGGTCGCCTCCCGGATAGGCCTAAACCTTTGCACCCGGTGTCTAGGATGGGTGAATCCCCGTTGGAGGCCTGGAAGAGGCGTGCTGGACAGTGGTGTGCAACTTGCAGCGATGTGCAGGGGGCTCCTGGACTCTGTGAGGTCTGCAGTGGAGGGCCTGGTGTGGCATAGTGGCCGCCTGATGCACAATTTAAAAGAGGCCTGGCATGGTGGAGGTATTGATCTTGGCAATTGTGGTGCCGAGGATTAGTCCTATGCAGCCTCTCATGTAGGCTGGAATTGGCTCTGGACAGTTGGGAGGGGGCCTCTGGGGTCGGCTTTACCTGGGCTTGCCTTTTCTTTACAGAGCAGTTTGTGGACCTTTGTTTTGCAGTCCTTTATATTGGGACTGCAAAGACTGGAACACTGGTGGCTAGGGTCAAAGACGGCATTGGGGCCCTGCAGCAATTTTGGAGGCTTGAAGCAATGAAGGGGGGGAGCAATGGATGGGCCCTCAAGGCTGGTGGCAGGGGGGGGAATTCAGACCCATCGACCAAAGAGGATAAAGGATATTCTGCAGGAGATGCATGCACTGTGGGGAGGGCTGCAGGCCTCGGTTTCAGATCTCAGCGGTTGTGTGGAAGTACTGGAAACTAAGTTTGAGGGGCTTGAGAACAACCAACTCAGTGCTGATGTGATGGAAACGAAGTTTGAGGGGAGGTTGTCTGACCTGGAGTCAAAGGACGAGGACTATCAGCTGAAGATGGATTATCTCGAAAATAGAGGGCGCAGAAATAACCCTCAGGCTTTTGGCCTCCAAGAGCAGAAGTGGGAGTCAACCAGTAATGTGGCACGGAGGGTCAAGTCCTTAGTCATTGTCGTCTTTCCTGAAGAGGGGGGCATGGAGGTGGAAATAGAACAAGCCCACTGTGATGGCCTGGTGAGAGGGAGAAGACCAGGATTGGTTGTGATGTAGTTCTTGAGATACACTGAGGAACCTGCTATCTTGGAGAGGGCAAACCGTCTATGAACAATTCAATACGATGGAGACTCGATCCAGATATATCGGTATCTTTTGATTTTCACACTGGACAGTCATTGAGACTGCCACCCCCTCACATCATGGTTGGCAGACAGAGGGATTGATTACAGATGGACCTTGCTGTTCACATTGGGGTTTGAGATTAAGGAAGTGGACTACTGGGAGACCAAGGGGGCAGAAGAGGAACAGGTCCTAAGGCATCTTTTAGAAGGGGAGAAAAACATGTATAGCGATGGGACTGGTGTGGCTGACCAGGCGGCGTCACCGGAGAGATTGGGAGACTGTTGCAGTGGAAAAGGGTCCTTCGGGGCCATACATTTCTGAAACTCAATACTCTGTCTCCTGTGAAGTGACTGAATTGGGGGTGCTTTTCTGCTGCCTTCTTCGTTGGAGTTTTTGAGTGGTTTAGTGTGAATGGGTTCATTTAGAGCAATGTTGAGCAGGCCTTGCTGGGGGGCGGGGGGTGTCTTTGTACGGGCGTCTCAGGGTTCAGGAGTGGTGCGGGAGGGATTGTTGGGGGGATATTGTGAGGGGAGGCAATTCAGGATATGAGTCTTGGGGACTGTTTGTGTGTGATTGCTACAGTTCTGTTGTACTGTGGCAATTGATGGGATGGTGGCGGGGTGTATAAGTAGGGGGGGAGCCTATTGCCTGAAGGTGGGCACTCTGAATATAAAGGGGCTGAACTCCCTGACAAAGCACTCATTGGTGGCGCAGGAGTTTAAGCGATCTGGATTAGATGTGATGATGCTGCAGGAGATGAGGATTTTAGATGGGGAAGAGCGACGTATGCCTCGGGGCAGATCGGTGGCGATTATTGGGCCTCCGATGAGGTGAGGAAGGGGGGCTTGGGATTTTTGTGCATAAACGGGTGAAGCTTGACAATATCAGGGTGCGGAAATGGGGTGTTGGGAGAGTGATTCAGTATCAGGGACACTGATGGGGTCTGGCTGTCCTTGGCCGTGGTGTATTGCCCTAATTCAGGGCAGAATGATTTTTTGGAGGAAACGCTAGTCCTGTTGTTTAAGGAGGCAAGGGACACTGTTATACTGGGTTGTGATTTTAATATGTCGGCAGTTCCCACTCCGGATAGGAGGACGCTAGGGGTGGTAATGGATCGGCAGTCTGGTGCAGGGGGAGGGGGGCTGAGGGACTGACTGGATAGATTTGGATTGGTGGGTGTATGGAGACAACTTCATCCACAGGAGCCTGTGTTTTATTGTTTCCCCCTCCCCATGGTACCTACGCAAGAATAGAATATGTGTGCATGGGCTGGGATATGTTGCATATGGTAGGAGTTTGTTGTGTGGTGTCTGTCAGTTGGTGTCATGATCTCTGCTTCCAAAAGGTCAGTGTTTTCCCAACTCCCTTGGAAGCAGATTCATAACCCAGGTTCCGAGGGCCAACCAGTCCCAATTGGGACCTTTTGGACCCAGTCCTGGCGCCAGTGGCACCAGGCTCATAAATATGCCCAGTCCCAGCGCTGGAAGCGCCGGGCTCATAATGCTTGGGTGGACTTACCTGCAGCAGACCATGCTGCTTACTTGCCTGCCAGTTGAGCCTCTGATCCTCTTCTGTTTGGAACTACTTTTCCTGTTGGGTGGGGCAGGAGCCACTCCCTAGGTTCAGAACACTGGAACTCTTCTGGAAAGCAGGAACTCTTTTCTTACCTAGGCGTGGATGTGGAAGGAGACACCTTAGCACTACAGGAGGCTATTTAAACCACACCCGATGGATGAATCTTGCTTTGCGTTATTCTGCATCCTCTGCAGCAGAACGCTCATCGTGTCTTCTGCATCTGATCCTGGGCCTAAGGAAAAAGGCTTACCATCCTGAATCCAGTCTTCAGCAACACCTATAAAGACAAGAAAGAACAGGTTAGCATTACGGTCTTCAGTGACAGCTCTTCACTTACCTGGGCCATCGGCTGTCACCAACGCCTCGCGCTGCATTCTGAAAGACAAAGGCTTACCCACTCTTCGTGCGCTCCGGAGGTCTTCACACTGCATTCCGGCATCTGAAAGACAAAAGCTTACCAACTCTTCGCACGCTCCGGAGGCCTTCGGCGCTGCATCCCGCATCTGAAAGACAAAACAAGGTGCGTTTAAAGAAATTGGGGAACTTTAATACTCACGTGCCATTACTCCTTTCCACATCCAACCCAGTGGGTATTCCGGCACCCTGCAGCCGCTCCGAACTTGTACCTGCAAAATAAAAAGACAGTTAGAGCGCATCGTGAAGCAGGCAACAAGCACTTACTTACGTGCTTCCAGGCGCTTCTATTCATCACACGGGCTCCATCTTCAACTCACTTCAGCCCGTCATCCACCATCGCCGGAACCCTGCAAAACAAGAGACATCATTACTAAAGACTTTAAAGACATTAGAATTACTCGAAACTTACAGTTCGTGCAGTAAACGACGGACAGCAGTCCTCTGAAGTCAAGAGGCCTGCTCCCCTTATCCAGTGAAGAAACTGGTTACAGCACCCTGCCCCGAGGCAGATGGAGAGCACGGCGTTCACTTACCTAAGGTGAGAGCGTTAACCTTCGGGGTCCTACAGGAGAAGAGAAAGGGAAGAAGAGAGAGACATTCAATAACCCAGTTCATTAATCCCATATTTTCTATCTGCAGACATCTTACCCTTCGAGTCAAACATACAGTGCACAGAGGTCCAGCCCAAAGAGCCAGCCGTGTGTTACACATCACCTTTGAAGATACGGTATACGCCCAGTCAAGACCGGCGCCTCTAAGGGAATCAGGTGAGCGTTACAGAACGCAAAGCCTACCACAAAACTCCCGTCCAGGCGCTATGGAAACCTCGGATACCGACCAACTAGCCCAGTTACTTGGGGAACTAAGGGCAGAAGTGCATGCAGCCCGTCAGGAAACGAACGCTCTATGAAGGGAACTGATTATTTCCAAGGAGCGAACAGATGATCTCACTAGACAATTGCTACAGTCACAAGCCGGACAGACCCCGTTACCCGCATCTGGGGGAAATCTTCCTTCTACATCCTCTATGAATCTAGTGCAGATCAACCTACCTGGGAATGTACCTCTGGCTCCGCCCGAACGGTTTTCTGGTGACCCAAAGAGGTTTGCAGTATTTATCAATCAGTGCCGGTTGCATTTCTTATGCCGGCCAGCAGCCTTTCCAACTGATCAAGCTAAAGTAGCTTTCATGCTTTCGTACTTTAGTGGCAATGCGGCAGACTGGTCGATCCCTCTAGTAAATCAAGATGATCCGGTCCTTCATGATTTTCAAGCTTTTCAGCTCAGTATGGAAAAACTGTTCGCAAGACATTCACAGGGGCAGGCCTTGGACAATGAGCTTCTTTCGTTGCGACAAGGTAATCAAGACCTTTTGGCTTATATTGCGTCTTTCAACAGACTGATAGTGGAAACTCAATGGCCTGAGGACAAAAGGATTATGCTGTTTTATAGAGGTCTACGTGGAGAGCTCAAAGATGTGTTAGCCCAAGTAGTGAATCCCCCACAAGATTGTTCGGACTATATAGACTTAGTCGTTCAAATAGATCACAGACTGCAGAACAGGAAGGCCGATCGTTCCAAGTTTGATGCTCGAGTATTTTCCAAACTGCCAACTCCTTCCAAAGGAGTATACTCCGGGGAACCCATGCAAATAGGGGGTCTGAAATGTCCTCTAACTCAAAAGGAGCGGGGAAGGAGAAAAAAGTTGCAATTATGCCTCTATTGCGGAAACTCAGGGCACTTTCTTCGAGACTGTCCGGTGAAACCTGCTAAGAAGGCAGTAGGAGCTGCAGTTACCAAAGTTACAAACTCTGAGCAGGGAAACGACCTTGCCCGACAAGAATAGAGGTCCTCTTGCCGAGCGTGAAAACCAGTTCCGTGACCTCGCATTTCGTGATACCTATGGTCCTCATTAGCCCTGATAATCCGGATCGATTACATGCAATTGAAGCTTACGTCGACAGCGGTGCCATCGGCAATTATGTGGATCATGAAATGGTTTTGAGGATGAATCTAACTCTTTGTCCCAAGGCTGTAAAGGACGTCATTACTACGGTGGATGGTACGGAGATAGCCTCCGGGCCAGTAACGCATACCACTCAAGAAGTGACGCTAATAAGTCAAGATGGACACCATGAGAAGATCGTGTTCGATGTGATCAAGGCCCCTCAGTTTCAGATTATTCTAGGAATACCTTGGTTAGAGAAACACAATCCTCTGATTGATTGGCGAGCAAGAACGGTCCAGTTTCCAGAATGTGTCTCTACTTGTCACCCTCCACCTGGTGTTGCACTGGCAGCAATTTCTTCAGAGACTCCCCAGTTACCTCCCGAATACCTAGAATACCAAGATGTTTTCCGGAAGGATCAGGCTAACTCTCTACCTCCCAAGAGAGATCCTGGGAACCTGCTGAATATGTCCACGCTCCTCGCCTAATCAAAAGATTTCACCGAACATTTCCTGACAAGCCAAAACCCCCAGAAAAGCCCGGTTTGGGAGGGGCGTTGAGGGGGGGTACTGTCATGATCTCTGCTTCCAAAAGGTCAGGGTTTTCCCAACTCCCTTGGAAGCAGATTCATAACCCAGGTTCCGAGTGCCAACCAGTCCCAATTGGGACCTTTTGGACCCAGTCCTGGCGCCAGTGGCACCAGGCTCATAAATATGCCCAGTCCCAGCGCTGGAAGCGCCGGGCTCATAATGCTTGGGTGGACTTACCTGCAGCAGACCATGCTGCTTACTTGCCTGCCAGTTGAGCCTCTGATCCTCTTCTGTTTGGAACTACTTTTCCTGTTGGGTGGGGCAGGAGCCACTCCCTAGGTTCAGAACACTGGAACTCTTCTGGAAAGCAGGAACTCTTTTCTTACCTAGGCGTGGCTGTGGAAGGAGACACCTAAGCACTACAGGAGGCTATTTAAACCACACCCGATGGATGAATCTTGCTTTGCGTTATTCTGCATCCTCTGCAGCAGAACGCTCATCGTGTCTTCTGCATCTGATCCTGGGCCTAAGGAAAAAGGCTTACCATCCTGAATCCAGTCTTCAGCAACACCTATAAAGACAAGAAAGAACAGGTTAGCATTACGGTCTTCAGTGACAGCTCTTCACTTACCTGGGCCATCGGCTGTCACCAACGCCTCGCGCTGCATTCTGAAAGACAAAGGCTTACCTACTCTTCGTGCGCTCCGGAGGTCTTCACACTGCATTCCGGCATCTGAAAGACAAAAGCTTACCAACTCTTCGCACGCTCCGGAGGCCTTCGGCGCTGCATCCCGCATCTGAAAGACAAAACAAGGTGCGTTTAAAGACATTGGGGAACTTTAATACTCACGTGCCATTACTCCTTTCCACATCCAACCCAGTGGGTATTCCGGCACCCTGCAGCCGCTCCGAACTTGTACCTGCAAAATAAAAAGACAGTTAGAGCGCATCGTGAAGCAGGCAACAAGCGCTTACTTACGTGCTTCCAGGCGCTTCTATTCATCACACGGGCTCCATCTTCAACTCACTTCAGCCCGTCATCCACCATCGCCGGAACCCTGCAAAACAAGAGACATCATTACTAAAGACTTTAAAGACATTAGAATTACTCGAAACTTACAGTTCGTGCAGTAAACGACGGACAGCAGTCCTCTGAAGTCAAGAGGCCTGCTCCCCTTATCCAGTGAAGAAACTGGTTACAGCACCCTGCCCCGAGGCAGATGGAGAGCACGGCGTTCACTTACCTAAGGTGAGAGCGTTAACCTTCGGGGTCCTACAGGAGAAGAGAAAGGGAAGAAGAGAGAGACATTCAATAACCCAGTTCATTAATCCCATATTTTCTATCTGCAGACATCTTACCCTTCGAGTCAAACATACAGTGGACAGAGGTCCAGCCCAAAGAGCCAGCCGTGTGTTACACATCACCTTTGAAGATACGGTATACGCCCAGTCAAGACCGGCGCCTCTACGGGAATCAGGTGAGCGTTACAGTTGGTCGGACCATGATATGGTGTCTATGGAGTTCTTTCTTCTGGGTTTACAGTGCAGGTATTTTTTTGTGGAAATGAAATGATTCCTCCGGACGGATGTGAGGTTCAGTGAGGAAGGGGGCTATTGGGAAATACTTTGATATTCATGATACCAGGGAGGTGGACTATTGCACAGTGTGGGAGCTGGCCTAAGCAACCTGATGGGACTGTTGATCCATGAGTCTCGACTGGGAAGGGAGATTAACTCCTTGGAAAGGAGTATACAGGCACAATTGCAGGGGGGGAGAGGGGTTGATACGGGAGGCTCGGACAAAGAGGGAGGAATTGAGGATTCTGGAGATGGGTAAGGTTCAGAGGCAATTGACTTCCTGAGACAGAGGTATTACCAGAAGGGGAGCAAGGCGAATGGCCTGCTGGCGGCACATTGTGTGGGCAGAGGGATGAATGGTGGGTTGACGTGATTGGCGGGGTGGATGGCCAGATAGAGACATTCTCGGAGGGGATAGCAGAGAGCTTTGCAATGAACCCGATTGGGGGGATAGAGAACTGATAACAGAGAATGTCTCTGTTATCCATCCTATCACACTAACTATGGGTCTGCCTTGCGTTATGTCCTCAAAGAACTTATGAACCTTTGGTAGGAAATATATTGTTGGTAATTTAAGGCACTCAACTGTCAGAAAATGTTTCTCTTCATCAGTAAGTAATCCTATCCGTGCCTATTTAGCAAACAAATACCTTGCCAAATTCCTTACCAAATACCTTACCAAATACCTTACCAAATACCTTGCCAACTACCTTGTCAAATACCTTACCAAATACCTTACCAAATACCTTGCCAAATACCTCACCAAATACCTTGCCAAATACCTTGCCAAATACCTTGCTATCACACTGGTTTTTTTTTCATAGGATTGGTTAGCAAATGTTCATAACATCCTGGTGAATGAAGATGTATTTCTTCTCCTGAAATGATCTTGCTTGTCCATGATTTTATGAATTTCTAGGGTTACTGACGTCTGGAACATATCTATCAAATTCGCTGTCCCAAATGCTGATGTAAATTCAAATCTTTCTTTCATCTCTGAGTCAGTAAGATGCTTAGGGTCAATCTCAAGATCTCTCTGTATATCAAATTCCTAAATACTCTCTTGTTCTTCTAAAGATAACAATAGTTTAGTATTCTGAATATCATTAATTGTAATTTCACTCACTATACATCACCCGCTCAGTTGGTGATGCCTTCTTCACTTCATAATTTTCAGATGTAAAATGTTTTTAAGTTTCAGCTTCCTCATACATTGAAATAGATAAATCTGTGCATTCATCCAATTGCTCCTCACTGCTGGAGCAAAGGACATTCCCTTATTAAGAACTGAAATCTCTGAGCCCAAAGCTTCATTGTTAGATATATTAAAAAAGTAACCATTGGCTTTCAATTTCGATGTTCAGATGGTGACTTGCACCTAGTTGGATCGGTGAAGGTAACCAACACAATGTGGGCTGGGGAACTATCCAAATTATTTTAATATGTCCTGAAATAAGGTTGAGTTAATATAAACTAACAATGTTTCTTTTCCCTCTCTCCCCCCTTGTTCATTGTATTCCCCCTCTGTGTATCATTTCAACCTTCTTTCTGGCATTTATTGCTTTCCTGGTTTTAACTGTACATGTTACTGATAGTTTATTTGTAAATACTTTATTAATGACATTTTGAACTGATGGGTGTATTTTGATTTTACTTGTTTGGCATAAATTCCCAGAGGAAGACCTTTTGCAGGCCAAAACAGATGTTGGGCGTTTGAAAATTCAAATATTTTGCACTCTACAATTTGATTTGTTTATGATAATCTGTAGTCATACTAACTAGTTAATTTAAATTTTCATGATGTTTGGCTCCAGTCACGCGTTCAGTTTAGTCAGTGCAGCTATCACTTTTGTTAGGAATAAGTACTTACATTAATTGATTTTGTATGAGGTACTAAGGTAGGATAGCCCCAACCTGGAAGTAGCCCCCCGCCCCCTTCATGCAAGTTAGGCTGCTATTTGGGTGCAGCCAGTCTTGCCAAGTCTTACTGTGGCATATTTTACTGGGCATGTATGACAAAGCAAGCATGATAAGTGTTATTACTTGCCTATGCTGGCATTTGGGTGGAGAAAGTGTTGCCATTTCTTACTGTGGCATGTCATATTTAATGGGCAGCCATACATGATAAAGTAAGCATGATATGTCATTGCATGATCCATTTTGTTATGTGGGTAGACTGGCATTTTTATGCAGTGAGTTTGAACATGTTTTCTTATTGTTGGATGGCCTTTTTGAATGGTAAAACTAACAGGAGTAGGTCCGTCAGCAAGGATTCTGCCATATATTGGCAGAGCCATCCTAAACATATTTTATTATAGTATCATTACTGCTTTATGCGCAAAGTAAAAATGCATATGTTCTTATATGGAAATACTGGCATATACATATTGAAGGAAAAGGTATCATGGAAATGCTCCTGTTCACTGTTGGTGAATTTCTTCTATTGGATGTTTGGATTAAAACCGATTGCAAATTGTCTGGCTTTTTAACCACTTTTTCACAGAAAGTGTGCTATGTAATGCACAATTTTAACCCATTATTCAAAGATATTTCTCTGGGAGGGAGGGATCCATCCCCACCCCAAACCACTTTTGGTTGGTTCAGACTCCCTCACTATGCTCACACGCTCTGGCATATTTGTGGGAAATGTTTACACCCCTCCAATTAGCTTAATCACCAGCCACCAATGGGTGAGTGGCTGGTGGGTGAATGGGTATGAATGTGTGCATGCAAGGCTGGTGCTCCGGCAAGGGGCATTGTATCATTGATGTTTTCATACATGGTTTACTGTTATTTTTGGGTAAAACCAACTTGATGAATGTTATTACATGGAGGAGGGGCGGAGGAGTATATCAGAATGGGGAAGGCAGACTTGACATTTTCTTTTGTTTGGAGTGGCATGTTTTGCTCACATAAAGGACAAGGCCAACCTGATGTGCATTCTTACATGGGGGGGGCACGTGTGCAGTCAGCAAGTAAATGTTTTCTTACTGTGGCATTGCATGTTTTACTGGTGTTAAGGGAAATGTCAACATGAAGTGTGCTCTTATATACTGGGTGGAAGCAAATGTGTAGCCAAATAAGAAAATGGTTCCTGACTGCAGATCTGCATGGTTTACTGGCATTGAGGGCAAAGTCAATATGAGTATTCTTACATGGTGTGCGAGGGTTGGGTAAGCAATTTGTGCAGCAGCAATAACATGTTTTCTTCTTTTGGCAAGATAGTTTTACAGGCATTAAGGGCAAAGCCAACAAGAGAATGTTCATAGATGGGGATACTGGCAAAGCCAGCGTGAACGTGCTTTCTTGTGGTATCGTTACTGTGCATAATATTCCAGGCCACACACAGAGTTGGCGGGTACATTTGGGGTCAGGACTCAGAAACAGCCACCATGTTTCTACGTTAGGTGAAAGATATAAGGTGTTACTAAAACATATACTTAGATCTTTCGGCTAGTCCAATGGCCAACGTTTCCCTGCAGCAGCATGATGCATGGTGGTCCCGAAGTGTGGCGCAGCCCGTGATTTGTTGCCGAGCTTGGGGGGAGGCTCAGCATGGTTTGCAGGGATGCCCCCACATTTGTGTGTTATGCCATTGGGTGGAGGTGATGTAGTTTTGTCCAACAGTCCTTCTGTACCAGCTTCCTACCGCAAGGCACACGATAAAGGTGGTAAAATGGAGAAGCAGCAGTAAAATGGCCCAAGAGAATCAAGGTCCAGCCTATCCAATATGGAGGGCCAGGAGGAGGAGGAGGATGATGACAGCCCAGAAAGTAAATCCAGCATGACCAGATTGGTCTTAAAGATGCAGCAGTAGGGATGCAGCCCTGAAGTATCTCAGAAGGGAAATAACCCGATTGATGCAGGTTTAGGGATTTCCCTGGGCATAGCCATGCACCGATGAGCGTTCTTAAGCCAGCCATCCAAATACACCCAGGCGCACCTAAACAAAGGTGTTGGCAGCATAGGCAATTTGGTTGGCACCAGAAAATGCCAAGGGTGAAGGTTCTCCTCCACAGGATGTGTTGTTGCCTGTCTAGGCCCAGGGACTGTTCCAAACTAGTCAAAACCAAAATAGAGGGCACTGGGTTTGGCTAAAAATGAGCCAAAGTGTGCCCACAAGCCATTTCAGGCCTGACTTGTGCTTTTCCTAAAACAACGTTCATAAAACAAAATGGCCCAGAGGAGGACTTAAATATATCAATACCCAATGTCTACCAAATGGTGCTTTGGGCTGGTAATGTGTAAATTGATTTGCACTCCTGGTGACGACAAAACAGAAGCTGCCACCAGCTTACTCCCCAAAACCAACATAGTATGATAGAATCACCCTAAATGGGAGACAAAAAAGAATCCCTTGGCCGAGGAGCCGTCTACTAAAAGGGTTGCACTTGCAGTGGGTCTTCAGAAGCGGTCCCTATCACCACAAAAGGAAGAAAGAGAACCTAAAATTCAAAAGGGAAAACTGCAACAAGTGTAGGGGTCCTATAATATGAGACTGCAGAACCCCCAAAAATGCAGTTCGTTCCTAGCACTATGAATGCCTCATTCCTTCTTCCCTGCACAGACACATAGAGCAGGGAAGGATTGTGCTGCGGATAATGCCTTTCCCTGGTAGACTCGGCTGACGTAGAGATCAGCACTCCTTCGCTGAGCGGCACCAGGACATGCAAGCAGTAGGTGTCTTCATACCTCATCACCTGGTCCCATGAATTCTGATCATACAGGTGCTTCCAGTAGTGTGCTGCTTTCAACAGCTTGTTGGGTAAATGCCGGCAACATGGGCCAGCTGCTGGCTGCGGTCACAGGGGGCCACTGTCCCAAATTGGACAGATTTGACAAATTGGAATGCCATACCTGGTGATGTTGTGTTGTACCCTGTCCCTGGGCGGTACACGCACCCATATCGTCAACACCACTGGATGGGGCTGTGGCGACAGCCGGGTGACAGCCGGGTGACTGGTAGACTCAGTGGTAGTTGGGGACTCAATTGCCAGATAAAAAGCTTTGTTGTACCAGTGAATGAGGGTGCACGTGTGATCCCCCACACTTTCTTTCAACAGCCCTATACTTTGCAGAAGATCAGACACTTGCCATCCTTGATAGTTTCCCCCAGTGACAGGTCAAATTCCTGCCACAGTCAGGACCATGAGGACTGTGCATAGGTGGGAGAGAAGTCTTCCCTCCCTGGAATGCCTGTACATGCTATTATATCAGAGTCTACACACAACACGCGGATGGCTGGTCAATTGTTTATATATCTTCTTTATGCATGTCAATGTGTAAACAGGCCCAGTTGCTGCCTCTTCCTTCAAATCCTCTCCCTCTTCTCTCTCTCACATTTTAAAAGCTAACATTCTCTTTCATCCTTCCAACTGGGCAGCCCCAATCTTTGTTCCATAATGGATTTCATAACATACCATAAAATCACCTGTGATGCACATCTGGAGGGTGACTTGCTCACTATCCAACACAACTCCTTCCATTACCTTAACGAACCAATGAGCTTTCTCGCTCCCTAGACAACAGAGCCACTCTCTCTTCACTCCATTTTTCTCTATTGCACAAACGCGCTGCGTTACCCATGTCTTGCAGGTTTTGAGTATTTGAGGCACCTTTCCCCACTCGCCTTACCAATTTCACTTAATCAATCAAAATGTATTTGCCATTAAAACCATAAAGGTCATAAAACACTTTCAAATATACATTGTGAAGATGAAATACACAGATTACATCAATTGGACTATAAAAACATCCCAACATGAAATCATACAGATGTCCATAAAAAACGAGAAGGAACAGCGTGATCTTGCAACCCCATGCCAACGTTATCAAGGCTAATCTAATACAACTTCATTCATGGACTTACACAGGTTATGTGACCACCGAGTTCATAACAGTCAATTCTTCCCCTCCAGCTGGCTTTAACAATTTGATCCTGCCTAACCACGCTCTGCAGCTATGTCCGGGCACAGATGTTACTACGTTCAACCATTACTCCCTCCAAAGGATTTCAGCGCTTCCAAGGTTGAACGGATAGATGGTACTACCTCTAAGGAAAGACTACTGCCCTTCCTCCAAGGCCCAGCCTTCAGACCACCTTTTTCCACAGACCCAGAAACTCTTGCATCAACCTACGATGCTGCCATTAAAGCAGCTATCAACTCCATTGCCCCACTAAAACCCCGTAAATACAAACCCACCACCCACTCTAACTCCTGGTTCACCCCAGACTTGCTCGCACTCCGAAACGAGAAAAAGGCATCACTTACTCAGTGGCAAATGTCCCACACTGACAAAGACAAGCTGATCTTTAAAGCCTGCTCTACGGAGTAGAAAAAAGCTATCACCCGGGCAAAATCCAAATCTTTTGAATCCAGAATTTCGGAAGCCCAATCCAGCACAAAAGAAATCTTTGCAATCTTTAGGGAGCTAGAGACTCCTACTCCCACCCCCCAGAACTTCACCAAAGACAAAGCCTGGTGCGACGAAATTCAAACGGCAATGCTAACAAAACTGAGCCGCCTCCAAAGCAAAATACTAGCTACCAAACAAGCCCTGCCCAATACTCATATCCCTGTCCCACCACCAGCCCAAGACCCTCCCCAACCCTTCTCCTTCAAATCCATACAGGAAAAGGACATCATTAACATAATGAAGAACATCAAAGCATCCAACTGTAAAGGTGATGCCTGCCCAGCCACTCTCATCAAGGACTGCACTGAAGCACTTGCTCCCTTCCTGACAGCATTTGTTAATGCCTCTTTCGCAACAGGGAAAGTCCCCACCTCCCTCAAGGAAGCATGGGTCCGCCCCCTCTTAAAAAAAACAACTCTCGACCCCACCTCCCCCAACAACTATAGACCCATCACCACTGTCCCTTTCCTCCTCAAAATACTCGACAAAGCAGCCTATCTGCAGGTTCAGCACTACATCGAAGAAAACAAACTCCTGGGACTCCGCCAATTTGGCTTCCGCCCTAGACATGGGACTGAAACCGCCCTACTTGACCTGAAAAACCAAATGGACGATGCCAGAGACATGGGCAAATCAGCTCTTCTCCTACTCCTTGACTTATCTGTAGCGTTCGATCTCGTAGATCATGACGTCCTTTGCCATCATCTCTCCTCCACTGCCAAGTTCTCCCCTGACGCCACAGCATGGATCAAATCCTTCCTACAAGACAGAACCATGCAAGTATTCTCCGACCTAGCCTCTGCCTCACCCACTACCATACTCTTCGGCGTGCCCCAAGGCTCATGCCTCTCCCCCACACTCTACAACATCTTCACACGACCCCTCTTCCTCATCCTCGACGCTATGGGTATATCCTACACTAACTACGCCGACGATACCCAGATCCTCCTTACCCTCACAGGCAACTACGACACTGACTCCATGACCCTTAACAACCTCTACAACACCATCCAAGCCTGGATGGCAGACAATGGACTATGCCTCAACTCTGACAAGACAGAACTCCTACTGGTAGGTTCCCCCGAAACGCTAAAAAAACTTGACTCCCAATTCAGTCACTTCACCATCGACACCATCAAAATACCTGTTTCAGACTCAGGCAAAACTCTTGGAGTCTATCTAGACTCTAACCTCTCCATGGACAGACAAGTCAACGCCATTGCCTCCTCAGCCGCATATCATGCTAAACTGATCAACGCAGTCAGGCCTTTCCTCTCCAAAGAGAACTGCACAAACATAGCCAGAGCCATCACCGGCTCCAGGCTAGACTACTGCAACATACTCTTCCTAGGAACCTCAAAAAGAAACTTGGAGAGGCTACAAGTCACCCAGAATAGTGCTCTCCGAGCAGCCCAAGGTATTGCCAAAAGGGACCACATCTCGGAAGCCAGAAAACTAGCCCACTGGCTCCCAATAAAGGAGAGAATAATTTTCAAAGCGCTCACACTGACACACAAATGCATCCATCTCACTGCCCCCGATTACCTCTCACAAAGAATCCACTCCGTCGCCTCTACAAGACCAACAAGATCACCCTACACCAACATGCTCTCTGTGCCACTAGTAAAAAGATCCAGAGCAGGTGGATCCAGCTTCCCCTATCTCGCACCCACTCACTGGAATGCCCTACCTCCCACCATCCACAGTGAGCCCTCCCTCCTAGCCTTCCGCAAAGCACTGAAAACCACCCTCTTCTCATAAGGTCCCTCGCAGCAGCATAATGCCAACCATAGGACCCACTGCTTAAGTTGTTTTGACCAACCGCATAAGCTGTAATGATAACCTTGCTTGTTCCTATCTGTAATATGCCTCTTACTGATACCATGCCTGTAACTAAGCTCATGCAAGTAACAGCGCCTCAATGCCCCTGGGCTGCTTGCGCGCTATACAAATTTAATTAAATAAATAAATAAATAAATAAATACCTTCAAATCCTTTCTCCCTCCAAAGGATTTTAGTGCTTCCAAGGTTGAACGGATACCGGACACCCTAAGCATAGGTCTCAAATAACGTAATCTCAGCACTCGGAGCACATCACAAACGAACATAAAATGAATTGTTGTTTCATCGCCTCTACGATATAGAGGACAGCTTCCCGAGCTCGTGGCCCCATAATCTAGCAAAAGAACCAATGTTTGCATCCATTCATTAGAGATTCTTGGTTTTCAAAGGCATCTTGGGACAATCTAGGAAGATGGATCATGGTCACAAAGTGGGCTTCCATGTAATGGCTAACTTGATCGTCACTAGCACCCGCATGCGGGCAAACACTCTCTAATAACCTTCTATTACGACGTAGAGGGCTAGTTTCTCAGAACGATCGATGGTGGCAACAATGGGTCTGGTCCAAGCTAAAGGCAGCTGAACTTTTTTGGGCTGTAAGGTAGTGCTAATGGGGGGGGGGTGAACAGCAAACAAGGGGTGCAAGTGCCAGCAATCCCTGCTGGGGGGCTGCCCCACAATGTTCCCCAAAGACCCTTCCCATTGCATTCTGGGTTTAATTTCCCTGCACTTGCATTGTTTTAGGAGGAGCTAGTCTCAACGCACCCTTCAGCTCTACTTTGGACATTAACATAAACATTTGATTTTTCTGCAACCTCATTTTGTGTATCAATTCTTACAGGCTATTTCCTATCCCAAGATCTTTAAGCACTTTAATTTCGCCAAGTAGGGTTTGTAGAGATGATATGGCATTTATTCTGCGCCTATACACAAGTGGGGGATAATTCAATGCTGACAAGAGGAATCACAAAGCTGGGGGTCCAAAACAGTATTAAAATCTGTAACCCTTTTATTTTCCGAAATTAAAGCATTCACATCCTTAATGGATCGAAACATTTGATACAGACTCCTCTGTTTTTTGGTGAAAAGCTACAAACAACCATTTAAAAATGTAACACGATTAGCCAAGATTTGAAAAAAAACGCTATTTAAAAATCAGCCATAAGACAATGAACTGAAAATAACAGCTGGAGGAGCAGGGCACACCCGATTGGCTTGGGGTGGGCTGCCAGAGTCCTTCTCCCCTCCCCTGTTCCCTATGCCAGAAGCAGCCACCATGTGCTATCACTAAGCAGCAATACAGCCTCTAGCGCCGGAGGAGATGAATTGCAGATGGAGAGAAAGCTATGCGAGTCTTGAACTAGGCAAAAACAATTAGTTTGAACAACTGTGCCATAAGGCGACGAATAGCCTGGTACAGTCCTCTCGCTTACTCCCGAACTGTTTCACAATCTCAAAATCTCGAAAACACGAGATCCCAAAGTCAGGTTAGAAAAACTTCTGAGAAATCCGGAGAGCTTTCTTGCAAAAAGGAAGCAAAAGACTTAGGTCACACTGGTGAGGGGGGGTCGGAAGTCCAAGACAAATCAGGACCTGGGGTCTGGGGCCATGACTGCCACCAATAACGGGTCCGGCACCGGTCTAGTTCAATGGAGACTTACCGGTGTAGTCGGACCCTGGCGGGACCGGTAAGTCCCCATTGAACATGCCATTCCCCTTTCCCATTTGAGCACCCATAGGGCTCGATGGGGAGGGCGCTAATAACAGGCTTGCGACTTGCAAGCCCGTTATTAGCGGCCTGGTCCCTTAGCGGGACCCATAAGGGACGTGTGGTCTGACCACACGTTCCTTACGGTCCCCACCAAGGGACCTTGTAATAGGGCGGTAAGGGATTACCGGCACCGTTCTCCTTACCAGTGCCCTTTATCCCTTACCGCCCAACTTGGAATGAGGCCCATAACCTACGGACGTTTACACCTCCTTTCCCACATCAGCTCTCAGCAGGGCTTTAAGTGGGATAAGAAAACGAGAGGGGCCCCCATGGGGGCTTGGCCTAAAAATGTACACAAACCATAGTTTGTAATAATATTTATAATATATAAAAGCATGTGTAGCATTTGTGTAGTATGAAAGCTATCTTTCATAAACAGAAATATGTAACATATGTCTATGTTTAAAAAAGTATGGCTTGAAAAGTACACAAACCATAGTAAGGTACGTACATAAATATATAAATACTTACATTTATATATTTGCGTGACTTACATATGTAACATATTTCTATGTTTATAAAAGATGGCTTGAAAAGTACACAAATAAGGTACTCGCACAAATCTTTAACATTTATATATTTGTGTGCATACCTTATGATTTTCGTACTTTTAAAGCCATCTTCGATGTTTATAAAAGATGGCTTGAAAAGTACACATTTCAATCCATCTTTTATAAAGCTTTGATGACGGACAAAGCCCGATGTGTCTTTGTCCATCGGCAAAGCTTTATAAAAGATGGCTTGAATTGTGTACTTTTCAAGCCATCTTTTATAAACCTCGAAATATGTCAAGGAATCTCCAGGTTCGCCAAGAGTTAAAGACGCCTCTGTCGACCTGTGGAGGGGGTGGGAAAACAAAGGGCCAATGACTTCCTCTGGTGACCCCTCAGCGTGGGGTCACCAGAGGAATTTACAGTGACTGACAGAAGTGCCAGCCAGTCACTTCTGTCAGTTTGCCTCTGTCCCGCCAATGTTGTGGTGTGACCGGGGGCCCCGGCAGGGCCCCGGCTCAGCCCCACTTTTTGAAGACTGTCTCTGACTACGACAGGTATCCTGCTCTTGCTCCTGCGGCTTCGCAATGCAGAGTGGAATGCCACTTTGAATGTATGATTTGCTGCTTACTGATACCCCACAGCCCCAAACACCACTGCTCTACCCTTGCCTCCTCTGGGCTTCTCCATGCTGGGTCCGAGGTTCTTCTTTTCAGCCTGAATCTGTGCTTCTGTGGGTGAGTCCTGGCCCACTTCACCCCATGGACCCGGTCGTACTCCTCACGGCCACGCGCTGCAATGTATAGTTATGGGATATGAGTGTGGGACAGATGGAAAGCTTGCCTGGCCCTCCTGCCCCAATGGACCGGTCCGGTGGGGGTCTTGTCCTGCTCCTCACAGGCCTTACACAGTGGTGGGTTGTTGTGGGGTTTGTTTTGGCCAATGCATTGTGGGAGGCTTGTTGATGTTGCCTTCGGTACTGCCTTTGTTGCGGGGCTTTCCCCTGTGCCCTGCGGGCGAGCGTTCACTTTACTCATTGTGGCGGGGGGATTGTAGCAGAGGTAGACTGCTTTGTGTTGGCGTTGGGGTGCCTCGTTCCTGATCGGCCCGTATTCCCACCCAGCCTCTTGTCCTTGCTGGCCGGTAGCATGGTGCACTCTCTGGTGTCGGATGTAACATGTGGATTGAGGCTTGTTTCACTGCAGACCATTAACACCCCTTCTGCAGCATCCCACCGCTCCGTGCCAGGTAGCCTTTCCATTGCACTTGCTACCAGCACCCTGCTACCCACCACCCCCCCACCTCCTGGACACTACAAATACCAGAATGCAATTGGCCAAAATACAAAAAAAATGGCCTTTGACTTTTGGAAATGTATTTTCAAGGCGTATATAATAACTTGTAATGTGTGAAAAGTTTACCTCATTGCTTTCAGTGTTTGACATATGAAGGGTTCATATATGATGTGATGCTAATGTCACATTATACCAAAAATAAACTCTTTTTGAGTTTTAAATACAAACATCGGAAAATAATGTAGCCAATTTGAAGCTTTTTCGTTGGAAGAGGTGTAAGCCATTGCAGAAATTTCCCAGGTGATTTGAGCGGCTGAAGTGGAGTTAGGGGCGTTTCGGCTTAGTTCCCGGGATAGATGGGCTATGCTCGCCTCCTTCGCAGCGTGTACTTTGAGGTGCACGTGTGTTCTGCATGCGTGGGTGCCCTGGCGGCCGAGCTGCGAAATGGACTGGCCGCACAGTTGGGTGGGTGGTTCGGTGTGCGCAGAGGATGGTGTGAACACTGGCTTTCAGGCTGCGTGGCAGGAGTGGAGGGTGAAGTGGCTCGGACATTTCACCATGTCAGAGGTTGAATTTGTGCTTGTGGTCCATGGCTGGTTTGGTTAATGAGTTGTTGCCTAGTTTGGTTTCTACAAACCATTGCAGTTAAAGGGCCTGTATCTGTGGTGCAAGCAGCTATGCATGTTCTGGGTATCTGGAAGGTTGGGGGTTGTGTTTGCCGCAGCATGTGTAAAAAAGGGGGCGGTTGGAGAAGCGACACAGTGTAATTTTGGGATTTGTAGTTTTGTGTTTATGGGATTAAAGGGGAACTTGATTGATTGCGAGCAAATCCCTGTTGATAGTTTGTTGGCGCTAACCCACGCAAATAGAAACGCGCCAGGAATTAAAATGTTTAAAATTAAACTTCTCTGTCAAAATTGTGCCACAAAGAAGGTTGTAGTCCCATTGAAGTCCAATTCTGGCTCGATTGCCTCACATAGCAAGATGTGTCTTCCTACAGCAGTATCCAAAACGGATTTGATTGCACTGAAGTATATACACAGAGAAGTTGCAGTAGACAAATCACTACAGTGCCTCATGCCCAGTCAAGTTACAAATTGCCCAGCCACCTTACATGCAGCTCCTCTGCTTTGTTGCCAATAAAGGTATGTTATTAATAATTTTAACTCTACCAGGAGCGTTCTCTTGTATTTCCACGGTCAGTAATGCAACCCAGTGCATTCTGGGATGTGTAGTTTTGTGCAGGGTCGTTAGCTGTGAGGCGTGATATGCCTTTTGGTATTCTCACATCGAAAGGGCCTGACCCAAAAGGACTTTCGCCTTGCTGGCAAAAGGGGGTCTGACCAAAAGATGGAGTGTGTTTGAAACTTCAGCAAAAGTTAGAAGTTAGAGAGATAAGTTCCGTTGAATATTGTGGCGATTTTACTGTATAGGTTTTAATTAGTGTTGACGGAATGTTCTTGTCATGACTACCGCTTGACTTGTTTCATGAGGTTCATACCGGTTTAACTGTTTCATGCTCAGGTCCACCAGTAGGACTGAAACCACTGCAGCCCCACCTTAGGTCTGACCTTGCCCCAGCCCTGCCAGCAGGACTGAACCCTACTAGAAACCTGAACGTGTCTCACCCACTAGTCCCTGGGGATATGTCATCCAGGTGGCCAGAACACAGTCATCTCTATTGGATCCAGTTCCTGGTGTTGGACCAGTGCGGGAGGATCACCTGGATGGTGGGTGTTCGGGAAGTGGAAGTGGGACAACGAAGGGTGAGATGTGGTATCCCCTTCCTTATGGCACCCTTTCCCCATCTTACCAGCTAGGATATCTAGAAGCTCAGCCCCCCTCCCCTTTACGACACAAAAAATTTCTCACCGGCAGTTCATCGTGAGCGACAACAGACTAATACCAGAGCCGTATACCTGACATGTCCCAACACAAGGGTCAGGTAGAGTCAGGCAATTACTGATAATTGCCCACACCTGACTCAAATGACACTTCCCTACATATATAAAAGGCAGAGCACGAAAGCACACTCTGAGCAAGGCAAAACGCATGCGGAAGCTACAGTTCCGTAATGGCAGTTTAAATCGACGAGAAAGGTGGCAAGATCAGAGAGGACAACAAATAGGGAATTATCCTTGCCCTTTTCAACTCAAAACTGCGACTTTTAAGAAGCCTCAATGAAAAGAAACATAAGACCGGGGATTGCAGCTGACAAACAGTGTAGCATGTGTCAAATGTATACAGGGCCTTCCCGCATTGATAGCCAAGGCCAGAAGAAGCAATTGCCACTGTGGTACTGTCCTTACTATCCAACAGCAAAGTAACGCCAACAAGTTCAGCACAGCCCGCCAGTGAGTTGGAGAACCCGATAGCTGACCGGACAGTGTTATGCTCAAGTTTGCAAGTGGCAACATTGTATGAAGAAAGAGAACTTGAATACAATTGAACTTTGCGAGACCAAGATAGGTACCAGCCACAGAGTGGTCCGGCACCGTGTGGGTGCTCGCTGGAAGGTTTCTGTTTGGTGCCCCCCCATCTGATCGGGGAAGAATTGTTGAACTGTAAAATCAAAGTGGTCCTGCAGCATGTAACATTGAATCCCGTGCACACTCAAAAGTCTTCGAATGTCTGTAAACTGAAGTTGGTCTGAACCCGCCTGATGGTGACTAATTGTAGAAAAGGGGACTGAGCCCGGAAGAGGGGGATCCTGGGTGAACAGTAACGCACCCAAGAAGGTTGTTGTGGCAAATATGAAGCAACTGAGGGATGCCTATAAATTGAAGTTGGTCTGAACCCAAGTGAGGGAGGCTAATGGTGAAAGAAGTATCAGAGCCTGGCTGACGGGGATCCAGGGTGAAGAGTAAATCGCCCAACGTGAATATTAAGAAAGGAACTTTTTTGTTGTTGTTTGTGGTACATCAGGTCCTCTGAGGCAAGAGACTTTGCACAAAAGAGACTTCGGCACAGAAGGCCCTGATCTTGGTAAAAGAAACTGTGACCTTGTGCCAGAGAAGCCCAGGAGTGTGCTGTGCTTGAGTGACCCTCCTTGTCCCATGCAAAAAAAAAATGGGGAAGGGAGGCCCATGGCCTAATGACCCTGACTCATCATTTTGTGAACCCTTCTTTCTTTTTGTGAACATTATCCCACACTATTTTGTAGAACAGCGGTAAGGATCGGCAATCTTTTTTTTAGTATAGGCCCTTTTTATTTGACTAGACTCCACCAGGACTGTATTATTAAAATTTGATGGTCGTAGCTTGCTCCCATCTTAAAATGTAGGTTTAGATAGGTGTTTTTCACACCTCTGATACAGATCAATAAACACCCTTGAACTGTGATCACTTGTGTCTGTCTTACTTTGATGCCATGCCTTCCTTATATATGGCGTCAGGGGTGGGATATGACTCAATTGAAACAAATTGGGGAACTTGACAATTTCAGAAGATTAGTCCTAGAGCTTCCAACACCTCTGTCGCCACAAAAGAATTAATAGCCTTCAATATCTGTAGTAGTAGAGAAGCTATTATCCCCCTGGGAAAAGATCAATGATTTATACAGACTTGGTTTTAATACCCCCTCCAGGGTGTTACATACAGTTGGCCCCATAATCTGGCATAGCTTGGAAGTTTGGGGTAGACGTTCCAGCAGGCGTCATCGATCCCGACTTCCGGGGAAACGTGAAGTTTCTCTTATAAAATCATGGTGCATTTGAAGTACATTGTGGGGACCAAATTGCTCAAGGAATTTTGGCGGCAGGGTGGAAAGTCCTATTTCCTCATTTTAAATAAAGTGAACCAGACACAACAGAAAGAAGTATCTTGGGCTTTGGGCAAGCTGATAAACCTAACATTGAAGAGAGGACGGGAGAAGAGCCGACCATCTATCCCGATCTATACCTTTGCCCATCAAAATGACACAGCCCTTGCTGAAACCTTTTTACAAGCTATTTCAGAAGGAGAAGGTACAGAGAAGGGGAGACCTTTATTCTTGTTAAGGGAGGGATTGCTATATAGAAGGTAAATATCTACAGAAGGGTTACAAAAAACACAATTGGTAATCCCCAAAACCCACGGAAAGGTTGCACTAGAGATTGTGCATTCCCATCTAACCGGGGGACACTTACAACAATCCAAAACCCAGGCACGTATCAGTGGGACGTTCTACTGGCCAGGAATCCATGCTGATATAAAGACCTTTATTCAAACCTGTAAAATATGTCAAAAAACACCACTCACACCCCATTACCTGCCCCTCTGAATCCTTTACCAATCATAGAAGTCCCGTTTTCAAGAATCGGGATGGACATCATTAGGCCTCTAGAAACATCCAGACTGTGCAACAGATATGTCCTCCTGATTGTTGACTATGCAACCAGATACCCAGAGGCATTCTCTATGTGGAATAATACCACCCAGCAAATTCTCAAACACCTCCTACCATATTTTTCCAGGGCTGACTTTACTAAGGAAATACTGATGGATCAATGTTCAAATGCTATGAGCAAGCTCATGGCTGAAGTCAAAGAGCTACTCCATATTACCACCATACAAACTTCTGTGTACCATCTCCAAACCAATGGTTTGGTAGAATGATTGAATAAAACCCTTATATCGATCCTAAGGAAGTTAGTAGATAAAGATGTGAAGGACTGGGACTGAATGATCCTCTGGGCACTATTTGTAGTAAGGAAAACCTCTCAGGCCTCTACTGGATTCTCTCCTTTTTACTTAATTTATGGCAGAGAACCTAGAGATGTCCTGGACATGCTCCGGGAAGCCTGGGAAGAACGAGAAGAGGCAACCATTCCCCTCTCTCAAACTGCTAACAGATTGCAGGAGCATATGAGACTTGATTGAGATCTAGTCTGTACTCACATGGAAAAAGCCTAGATCCAACAAAAATCCACTTACAACAAGAGAGTGAGCTTAAGATCGTTTTCCATAGGACAAAAGGTACTAGTCCTCTTACCCACCTTGGAAAACAAGCATGTTTCTAAGTGGCACGGGCCCCATGAAATATTGGAACGAACAGGGACCTGTACTTATAAAGTAGCCCAACCGGACATGAAACAGAAAGTCCATTTATACCATGTAAATCTCTTAAAACAGTGGAAGGAGAACCCTTCAGCCACCCATGCCACAATGCTATCCTGTTTGGTTCCAGAAGAACTAGACAACTTTCACTAATCAACAACAAGAAGATCTAACAAATATAGTCAGATTGTTTCCCAATGTATTTTCAGAAAAAACAGAAAGAGTAAAAGGCACCTACCACTATATTAGAACACCCAAAGGAAAACTTCTGGAAGCCTGTAAATAGAGAGTAGTTTAGAAGGTGAACAAGATGTTAAGAGAAAATATTATTGATCCTTCTTCCAGCCCATAGTCCTCCCATATCATATTGGTCACCAAACCTGACCATTCCTGGAGGTTGTTTCTAGATTTCCGCCAAGTTAATGCCATTTCCGACTTCGATGCCTATCCCCTTCCACGCATCAAGGACCTAATTGATAAACTCGGAAAACGCCACTTTTATTTTCACCCTATATTTAACCAAAGGGTACTAGCAGGTCCCAGTTTATGGGCCTGATAAGGAAAAGACAGCTTTCTCTATGCCCATAGGACTATTTCAGTTCAAAATCCTCTATTTTGGGTTACATGGTGCTCCAGTCACTTTCCAGCACCTCATGGATAACATATTGCAACCCTACTCTGATTTCTGTGCTGCTTATATTGATGATATTGTCATTTATAGTAAAACCTGGAAGGGCCACATTTTCCATCTTTTTATTATTATGAGAATCTCAGAGAAGCCAGTCTAACTTCTAATCCATCCAAATGCAGACGGGCCAAGTCAGCTGTAAAATACCTCAGCTTCTTTGTAGGGAATGGTAACGTACAACCTCAACATGAGAAAGTGAAAGCCCTCTTAGATACCCCTACACCTAAAACTAAAAGAAACCTCAGAGCTTTTTTTAGGATTGATAGGGTATTACCATAGGTTTATCTCAACCTTTTCGTAAAAACTGCTAGGCTGATAGATAAACATAAGAACACGGACCCTGGAAACTTCAGTGGACTGACGAGGATGATGTATGTTACAACACTTTAAAACAAATCCTGTGTCTTAACTCAATCCTAAAGGTAGTAGATTTCTCAAAGGAATTTGTATTGAAAACGGACACCTTCCTTACAGGTTTAGGAGCAGTCCTATTACAAGTCTGCAATGGTTTAGAACACCCCATCTTGTTCAGGAGTTGCAAACTTTTCCCACGTGAAATAAATTACTCTTTGCTGGAATTAGAGGCCCTTGCCATCAAGTGGGAAATTATCCACCTCAGATACTACCTTTTGGGAAGAAAGTTCACACTTGTCACAGATCACTCTCAACTAGTATGGATTAGCCAACTGAAAGACTCCAGCCCTTGTGTTATGAGATGGTTCCTAGACCTACAGCCCTACTGTTTCACTGTACACCACCAAAAAAGGTAAAGACCAAGAGAATGTAGATTTCCTTACCCGGTTTCCCCATGAAACAGATGCGGCTAGATCGCATGGAGCAAGGGTATATGAGAAACCTGAAGGTGTCTCACCTGCTTTTCCCCGGGGATCTGTCATACAGGTGGCCAGGACATGGCCATCACTATTGGATCCAGTTCCTGGGGGTGGACCAATGCGGGAAGATCACCTGGATGGGGGGTCTTCGAGAAGTGGAGTGGGACACCAAAGGGTGAGATGCAGTATCCCCTTCCTTATGGCACCCTTTCCCCATCCTACCAGGTAGGATACCTAGAAGCTCAATCCCCCCTTTTCCAGCACAAACACATTCTCATGGGAAGTTATTCATGAGCAACAACGGACTAACACCAAAGCCATATACCTGACATATCCCAACACAAGGGACAGGCTGAGTCAGGAAATTACTGATAACTGCACACACCTGGCTCCCATTACACTTACCCACATGGATAAAAGGCAGAGCACGAAAACACACTCTGAGTAAGGTAAAACGCAAGATTCTCAGATGGCAGTTTAAACCAAGGAGGAAGGGGGCAAGATCAGAGATGACATCAAGGAAGGAATTACATGTGCCCTTTTCAACTCAAAACCACGACTTTCAAGAAGCCTCAAGGAAAAGAAACATAAGACCGGGGATTACAGCAGACGAACGGTGTTGCATGTGTCAAAGGCACACGGAGGATCCTGGGTGAACAGTAACGCACTAAGAAGATTGTTGTGGCAAATGTGATCCCGACTGAGGGATGCCTAAAAATTAAAGTTGGTCTGAACCCGACTGAGAGAGGCTAATGGTGAAAGAAGGATCAGGGCCTGGCTGTGGGGGATCCAGGCTGAAGAGTAAATCGCCCAACATGAATATTAAGAAAGGAACTTTTCTTTGTTGTTTGTGGTACATCAGGTCCTCTGAGGCAAGAGACTTTGCTCAAAAGAGTATAGGTAGACAGTCCTGGCTACCTGGCAGTTTAATGATTTGAGAAACCTGTGTATACATTGATTCCCACCTCCACCAGAACAGCTCAGCCGGGACTGTATCAAAAGCCTTGATATAGACCCTGCGGGGTCGAAACATGTGTCTACACTGTAATAAAAACTTCACCTAAAACACTGCAATTAGCGTCGGAATCAATTTATACACAGGTTTCTTAAATCTAGAAACTGCTAGGTAGCCCGGACTGTCTACCTATACCTTCCCAGAGGTGTGAGTTCACCTCTACCAACTTGTGTCCTTGCATAGAAAAATCAGGACTACAAAAATAATAAAAAGACCTCAGCATAGGAATGTTCAAAACTAGAACCCGGCTCCTCGCTACTTTGCTCAAAAGAGACTTGGGTACTGAAGGCCATGATGTTGTTGAAACAAAAACTGTGACCTTGTGCCAGAGAAGCCCAAGAGTGTGCTCTACTTAAGTGACCTGCCTTTTCACATGCTAAAAACATGGGGAAGGGAGGCCCATGGCCTAACATCCTGACTTGTCATTTTGTGAACACTTCTTTCTTTTTGTGAACATTATCCTACACTATTTCGTAGCATAGCGGTAAGAATTGTCAATCTTTTATTTTAGTATAGGCCCTTTTTATTTGACTAGACGTCAACAGGAATGTATTATTAATATTTGATGGTCCTAGCTTGCTCCAATCTTAGATTTAGGTTTAGATAGGTGTTTTTCACACCCCTGATAAAGTTCAATAAACACCCTTGAACTGTGATCAGTTGTGTCTGTCTTACTTTGAGACCATGCCTCCCTTACGACCCACTGCTGCCATATAGCAGGTCTGACCCTGCCCCGGCTCCACTAGGAGGACTGAACCCGCTGCTGCCGGAAATGTGTTTGCGCTGGGATCAGATGGCAGAAGGGATTAACATCCCAATTCTGTAACCTGTGCTCTCCTACATAGCTATGTCCCAAATGCCTGTGATATCCTGTACTACAGGTTTGAATCAATTTGCCCCCTGTATGCTTTAGTTGTGTTCTGTCAGTGCCGTTCCCTCTCCCTGCCCCGTTGCCTCCTTGCCACAGCTTTTTTTTAAACTAATCTAAGGCCCCCATCATTGGGACTGCCATCTAGCCACACCTGCTTACGTAAAGAGTTGCATCTCCATTTCTTAAGAAACACACAAAAACAAACACGCTAGAAAGGTAAGGAAGGGGTTTGGAGAGGTTATCAGAAAGTGATGAGGAAGGAACATGATGTCACACCATGTATAGAGCTTTGGTCTACTTGGCCTTCTTCAGCGCTAAGTGGCACTGTAGAGGTGACATAAGAGGGAAAAGGGAATAGGAGAGTGGGAAGGTGCAAGCGCAAGGAAATAAGAGTATAGAAGAGGGAGGAGTAACAAGGATGTCATGTTAGTTTCCTGTTTAGCTCCAATGCCACCCCAAGTTCTCTTCGCAGCGCTGAATGTGCGATGGAAAGGGGCATGAGTGGGCATGAAGCCAAATATAGAATGGGCTCAGGTCGGACATTCAAGCACTGCCAGTTTCTCAAGTTTCAGCTAGGGAGACACACACACAGCGTCCGTGGCTCTGCAGGTCGTTAAGTGCTCAGGTTGCACAAGCATTTCCTTTATCAGTGGCAGAGCCTTTCATATGCATGATGGAGCATTTACAACTCAAAGAGCTCGTAAGCACCAGTTACCTTGCAAATCTGTGATAGTTAAAGTGAGCACACAAAGCACCCAGTTAAACATTTGCTTATATCCGTGATCTCTACTAGCTTGAAATGTAAAATAAAAAGTAGTTGCTTTATGTCATGAATCAAATGTTTTCAACATCATGAATAACAACGAGCCTGAGGGTTTGTGACAGAATCCCTATATCTATCTGAGTTTATTAGAAAACATTTTTTATTGCATGTCTTAAATCACTGAAAGCACTGTGTTCTTCGATTTTCATGGTGGCCATTATTTTGCATTCTGGGATTTTTACTATTCGCGATGTAAACATTTAAGCCACAATGAGATTTTTTGGCTTAACATGTTGCTATAAGGATTTACATGTTTTCATGTAGCTTTATTATGCAATTTGTGCTTTTATAGGTAAACTTAATAAGACATTATTACTGTGGGCCTTCAAATCCACACAATTTATACCGTGCAAATTTTGAATGTATGTGGTCAAATTTGAAGAGTGGATTAAGAATCTCTGCTTCAGAGTTCATCCAAAGTTTGTGATCCTGATCCACTCCCTCCTCCATAGTATATATCTAGCAGAATAGTGAAAAGGACAGTGGGCATGTTGGGTAGGTTTCTTCGTGGTTTCGCACAGGAAATATTGAATGGGGATGGAATAGATGAGGAAAAGAGGGATGCATGCAGCAGGGCAGTGCCCAAGGTGGTAAGTCGATGCAATGCACACAAGATGAAGGGAACTGGGGAAATAAATAACTACGTAAGAGGTCAAGATACATGGGGGAAAAGGAAGAACTGTGTTACAGAGAATGGTGTAAGAGGCTAAGGCCCTCATTACGACCCTGGCGGAGTGGGTTTACGCCAGCGTTATTCGCGGCGGACCCGTCCGCCCTACTACGAGTTCCCGTAGCGCCATGGAACGTTTTCCGCCTGGTTTTTCCGGGCGGAGAAATCCATGGCGCTACGGGACCTTGATGTTAATTACGCCACCGTATTTTGCGGTGGCGCAATTAACGCCTTCCCCACTCCCATTATACCCTATGGGGCAAAAATGGGAATGGGGAAGGGTAAAATGGGGATTGGGGATTTACCGCCCCGCCAAGGTCGGCATGGGGCGGAAAATCCGCCAACCTCCATGGCGCTATCGGCAGCTTTCCGCCGTGCTCCGCGGTGCATTTAGCACCGCGATTTCCGCCAGGGTCGTAATGAGGGCCTAAGAAACCTTGGATATGAGTAAAAGGTCAAGAAACTGGGGCAAGCCATGAGACCTGGGGAAATTAAGAGGTCAAAGTACCTGGAGGTACAGATAATGATGTAAGAGGTCAGGACATCTGGGAAATGAGGAACTGAGTAAGAGGTCAAAACACCTGGGAAACAAAGAATGGTGTAAGAGGTCAAGAGACCGGGGAAATGAATAAGAGGTCAAGGCACATGTGGACATGAGTAAGAGTTCAAGAGACCTGGGCAACAGGGAATGGTGTAATAGGTCAAGAGACCTGGGGAATGATTGGATGGGTAGGAGGTCAAGGGATCTGGGGAAATGAATTACTGTGGAAGAGGTCAAAGCAACTGGGAAATAGAATGGTTGAAGAGGTCACGAGACCTGGGAAATGATTAAGAGGTCATGGCATCTGGGGATATGAGTAAGAGGGCTAAGAGGTCAGGACATCTGGGCAAGGCATAATTGTGTAAGAGGTTAAGAATGATCGTGGGAATGCCACCACAAGGGGTGGTTGGCTTGGGGCAAGCAGGGCACGCACACTAAGGGCGCAATGTTCGCGGTGCATTAGAGGACCATGACCGCCACACGAAAGAGATAATATTCGGCAGTAAGGAGTAGAGGCAGGGTTAAGCCACCTGGTGGAATGAAGTGTTAATAACTACGTAGAAAGTCAAGGCACCTCGTGATAAATAACTGCCAAGACGTCAGGAAACATGAAGGGTAAATAAATAACTATGGTTGAGGACAAGACACCTGGCATGAGAGGGATTCTGGTACGGGGTAGCCGGCAAGGGGAAGGGGGAAGGGGTTGGTGGTAATGGGCAGAACGGTGCAATAAAGGGTCTCAAAACATGGCTGTGTGGAAATTTCAAAGTGGGAAAAGGCAACATGATGTGAACTAATCTAGGAGGAAACCGCTATGGTGTAGCCGGCAAAGAGGGCAGGGTGAACAATGTGTTGGGTATTGCAGAAAGTTCAATATAGGGTAACAATACTGTGCTGGTTGACAATTTCAAAAGGGAAAAGGTGTAACAAGATGGAACTAAACTAGGGCTGGGGGCACAGAGGAGCAGTTCTGGCAGTCAGGGGTGGGGCACTATGGGGACTAAGAAACAAAGGGAGGGAACCAGATTCAGGGAGTTAGCTAGTTAGGTGGCTAAGGAAGGTGGAGGCAGCGACTGATGAATCATGGCAGGTCTCGGGCGGGAGGTGGAAGGGGCTATCAAGAAACAAGGTATAAGTGACTGGTGAAACAAGTTAGGTTAGGGAAGAGCCGGCGCCAAAGGTACTGCAAAAGGGAACATCAGCTGGGGCAGGTACATCAGCTGGGGCAGGTAGTAGAGGATAGAGAGGTTGGAAACAAAGGAGATAATGAAAGGGGTAATAGAGAGGGGGAGAGCAGGGGAAGCCAAAGGAGGCGGGAAGAGGTCAAGAAACAAAGGAACACCGGGATCAGGTGAGAGGTCCAGAGACCCGGGGACACAAGGAAAGCATGGAAGAGGACCACAGTCTTGGGGAATGATGGGGAAGAAGGCAACATCACTGAAGGGGAAGCAAGCAAGCGAGAAGAGGAAAAGTCACCAGGGCAAACGTTAAGGGGGCAAGGGCATGACACGTGGGGAACCCTCAGGGAAGGAGAAACTGGGTACAATGACAAGAACTCCGGGGAAATGGGCACTGGGGAAGGGGTCAAGTCAGCCAGGAAATGGGGAAAGGTGTAAGAGGTCAAGAGATGGGCGAAATGAGCTCAAGGCACCTGGGCTATGAGTAAGAGGTGTAAGGGTTCAAGACATATGGGCAACGGGGGATTGTGTAAGAGGTCAGGAGACCTGGAAAATAAACTGTGTAAGAGGTCAAAGCACCTGGGAATATGAATAAGAGGTCAAGACACCTGGGTAACATGCAAATGTGTAAGAGGTTTAGCAACCTGGGAAAGCCACTGATTGCAGGAGGAGATCATCTGGGAAAGTTATACATGTGTAGGGCGCCAGCTCAAGGCAGAACCCTGAGGCTGCGTGGCCGAAAGCGAAACACCTGTAAGTTGCCTCCTGCCTAGTAAATCAGCTGTGGCCTTATCCACCCACAACATGTTGTTCACTTGATATTATTGGGGGGGGGGCATGGGACATTGTGGGGGGGTAGGCAAAACTGTGAGGAAATCGTTAGGGGCGGGAAAGGCAGCCGGTACACACAAACAAGGTCGAGAGGCTGCGTTTGGACTGTTGCGGCTATGCCCTTGTCTGCCCTGGGCCTCTCAATGCTCCATCAGATGCTCTCCTTTTCAGCTGCAATGAGGAAGGAGAAAAAGGGAGTGCACACAAGATGCACATAAAACGCTAAATACTGCTGCTCTGCCCTTTTCTGCTCTGGGCTTTGCCATGCTAAGTCAAAGGTTCTCCTTTTCAGCTGGAATGAGGGATGAGGAAAAGGGTGTGCACACAAGGCACACCTGCAGTGCCCAGTACCACCATTCTGCCCTTGTCTGCTCTGGGCTTTCACTTTAACCACAGTTCCTCTCAGTACGGTCACTTCCTTCACCCAATTTCTCTTGTCATATCTCTCCTTGTCCCTACTTTGAATATCCACCATTCTCCTTTTGCCTCTGTCGCCACTTCTCTATCCTATCCACCTTATTCTCCTTCATCCATCTCAGATGCAGCCTTGTGTTAGGCTACTTCTCCTCAGTACCTCAAACAGGCACAGACCAGTCATTTGATGTGGCACCAACCTACATTGGAAGACCCTCTCCATGACAGCATGCGCCCAATCCCCACCTGTTGCCACAGCTATCCTTATCACATCCATCAACATCCTGCTGAACCTCTCCACCCCCACCATGCCATTCCCCATCAGGTTGTATAAGGTTGTGGTGGAATACTGCACACCATTCTGGAATGGCATTTGAGTTATCTGCTACCACATTTTCTGTGGGTCTGTGTAACTTACAACTATAAAACAATGTTACATCATTGCTGATATCTCTTTCTCCCTTTACAATACCTGCACCACCAAACAAATGCCCCCCTAATGCTCCTCCTCAACATGTTGTTCCTCCTCAAGGACCTACCCCTCCTTTGTACCCTTAGCCCGCTCTGTGAAGACTGCTTTATCCTCAGCAATGGGCCACAACCAGACAGGAACCATCGAACTATACTCCCCCAGGGTGCTTACACCAACGGCCCCCTCCTGGCACATGAAGAACATGCCCATGTCCTCTACCTGCACCACCTGAATTCCCACCTGCTGCAGCACTGTCCCGTCCTCTGTGGCAGCTTCCACCGGAGGCACTCAGTGGTCAAAGTGTACCAAAAGAAGTAGTGGAGCTATGTTCCTTGCTGGGCTGCTCTCGCTCCCCACAAACCCCATCACACGCCCCCTTCCACACACAATACACACACCCAGACACTTACACTTGCCGTTTAAGGGAACGTTCAGTGTAGTGCACTGAAAGTGCAAGTTTCAACTTCTTCCTACACTTTTATTTTAAAATGAAACCATTCCGGAACGGTTTCTTTTTAAAATAAAAGTATAGGAGCTGTAAAAGGTAATTTAAAAAAGTAGAGGAGCACAGCTCCCGCTCACTGCCTCTGTGTGTGCATGTAGCTATCCTCTGATGGCCCTACCTTCTCTTTCACTCCTCCTGAAGCTCCACGAATGACTCAGCTTCCCCTCTGATTCGGAAGCACAATTATAGTGCACGGCCCATGTCAGTGAACTGGCACCAGAGAATATTTATCGAATTGTTTTTTTTTATAACGCGCCTAATACTGTACCTGAGTTCGGTTTCTAAGCGCGGATTCGGGATTCAAACCTCTGTTGCTCTGGGTGGTCTTGCTTCCAAGACCAGCGCATTGGCCCTTTGCTATCCTCCGTTCACAAACAATAGGATGACGTTTATTCCCACCTGCCTCATGAGTCATAGGAGAATCTTCATCGCCAACCTCCACCTCCTCCCATCCTAACCCCTTCGCATTCCAGTGCCACAAGTGGTCAGTGTGTCTCCTGAAGTGGGAAATGTCCAAAAAACTCTCAGAAAACTGCTCAAAATGCTCACAACATTCTCCAATGGTAAGCCTGCCCATAATCACTCCTTCTCTCGCAGCCTTGCAAACTCCGGAATATGTAGAGCTTAGAACGTCCTTCAAGAGTTTTGAAGGATTCGATTGTTGATGAATCGGCCCAACGTTCCACCCGAGATCCACGGCTACTGATTGGAGCACAGATCAATGCTAGAGAATTGGAGACCCACCATATGTTTGATCTGGGATTCAACCACACCAACAAAACTTCTTGTACATTAATGAAATATGTTGAATCATGCCAAAAAGATTCGAGGGCTCTGCAAGTCTCATTTTAAGACGTGTGTCTTAGCCTAATTTCAGTAAACATCCACGTGTACTGATTTTGTGATACATTCTCTAGATGAGAATATACTTCAGTGTGAATGCCACAAAGATGTGTATCACATGCAATCGGTCTTTAATCTTTTGGATAGTCTGTGTTTGGATGGCACTGACATATTGGTTAAACTACATGATGTCCTTCCCAGAGACCGCAGGATCTGCTTCAGATGCATTGACTGGAATACGGTGTGATTTAAAGGGGAGATATGTGCCGAAGTAACATCTTGTGCCGAGCATGAGAAGGTGTGTAAATCGATAGGTGGTGATTGCTGTATTGTAAATGTATATGTAATGTGTGAATGTGTGAGGGGATCGAGATGCGCTAGGGCAATGCAAAGTATACTGTGGTCTTGTCTACACACTAAAGTGGGTCATGGCTGTGTTAGAGGACAGGACTTCAGACTTTTACGAAGGATGCACATTAAAAGTGCCAGGCTATTATGCAAGTCCATGCAAAAAGGACAAGCATACTCGTCCTTGGCATCTAAGGGGTTAAGGAATGGTGCACAGGGAATAATACAGACTATATTGTTATAGGCTGTGGCCAGAGCAGCCTTCCTTCATTTTTGAGTTCATGTCAAAATCTAACCAACATGTCATCTGCTTCTAATTTAAGGATTATTTGTGCTTAATTAATTTTGTAATTGCTGTATTGTGTTCATTTGGTGCACTCCTGAATCTGTATTTAAGTTGGTGTTATGCGTGTGCGTTCCTGGGTGCATTGTTTTGGGTAGCGCCCTAATGCCCACGGGCCATATCGGCGCTAAATAAATAAAACGAAACTAAACCTGGGTGGCCAGGGTCTTCCCCGTGGATGGGCCGTGTCTTTTCAAAAGGCCTAGATACATAGGCTAGGCCCAAAGTACATGTGTTGCTTATCAGGAAAAATAAATGAAGCAGTTATGAAATGTACACAAAGAAAGATGATTTAAGGAAGGAGCGAGATGAAAGGATAGGTGCAAGCCACCCCCCCTGGCCCCCGCCCCCTCGCCCCCTCGCCCCCTCGCCCCTCCGCCCCCTCGCCCCCTCGCCCCTCCAATCTCTGCCAAGCCCAGGGCTTGCACAGCTAACCTCAGGTGGTGTCCAGCTAATGCCTGCCTCCCCCTCTAACCCCCCAGCCAAGCCAGAATATGTTTGATTACTGAGGAAGAGCCCCGTGACAAACAAGTTCCATTCCACCTCACGCCAAAGCACCTCACTATTTGCATTCGTGCTCCAACCCCCGCCTCGACCAGCCTCCTGCTGTCATGCACCAGGACCAGAAGCTCAGATAGTTGCGAGTGTTCAATCCTTCCTCTCCACCCTGATTCCCACCCCTGCCAGGAGCATGCGGGCAGCCCATCCCATCTGCACCACGTGAGAATTGCATTCACCGTAGGTCCCATGTGACGGGGATTATCAAACGTGAACGGAAAGTGCCAGGACACCTTAATTAGAAGCACACCTGCACAACGCGGCACACGCCACTGTTACCCTAACTGTCTACCATGAGGACAGGAGAGGTGACCGAGGAATGCTGTGCCATGTAAAGCCGGAGAGCACAGGACAATTGCATTATACAAGCAATCCGAGGTAAACCGTGCTCCATTCAAAATGCATTTGGTAGAAATAGTTTATATTATATGCAATAGAAATCAGATAATGGCTGCCCTCGTTTTGTAGCAAGAGGAAATTAAGCTGAACTTCATAAATGTCCCTGGATTTTGTTTTTGGAAGGCGCTGCAATCTGGCAGTTAATGTGTCTGGGCTGCTGAGACCGGAGGATGTGTTTCCAAGGGTTGCAGACGTCTTGCAGTGAGTGCTTTCTGACGTCGCCAATAGAACATAAGGCTATATATGCCAGTGAGGCGGTCACGCCCACATGCCGAGGGCCGTTTAAGGTCACAGGATTCAGAGGTGACCTGCATAATCTTTTTTTTGTGTGGCCGTTGGGACATTCTATTCCCGCTAATTCATGCACTCTACCTGCCTCCTGCTGGAATTCTTTCCATTTTCTCCTTTTTTTTGCTCCTTTTGTTTCATATATTCTTGCCTATCTTTTCCCAGCAATGGGCCTTCTATCGTTTCTTCTCATTATTTTTTTTAATTTCTACTTCCTTCCAATGCTTCCTCAGTTCAGTCTTTCTCATTTCATCTCCCAACATTTTTTGTTTATTTTCTTGTTTCCTTACTCACAGTGCGATCTGTCTGCACTTAGCTTCGTTCCCCTCCTTTTCTCTGCGCCACTCATAATTTCATGGTTTATTATCTCTTAATTTTTGTCTTCTTGTAGTAGTGCTGTCCTCCAGATACAAAGTCATGTCATCTTTGGCACCCTTCTGCTTTTTGTCATTATAGAGCTAGTTCCGCCCCCCCCCTTCCGACCCATGTGCCCCAACATATGGGGAAGCAGAGAATGCAGCTATCCGAAACCTCATCTCGGGAGAATAGCTCAAGGGCAACGTGCTCGCCTTGGAAACAAAATGCCACGGAAAGCAACAGGTTCCTTCCCTGGGTCCACGCTTAGAAACCTCTGGGTATTAAGCGCGTTATAAATAACCTATTATGTCATATCATCTCTTGATATCTTTCAATGTGCCAATAGTTCCAGTTGTGCAGGTAGAGATGCACGTTCACTGGACTCCAACAATAATGTGTAACAGATGGCTAGTTAAGACATTTGTGTATTGCAAGAGAGATGTCACATCACAATTCACTTTTAATTAGAAAATAATCTGCAGGTTTATGATATGTGCAGAACCCAGTCTCCCATACATTATAGGAACATAAACTGTCCCCGTTTATAGGGCGATTGTTGTATCCTAAGTATCATAGTAACATAATACTGCTTGCAACTTGATTCGTATTATTTCTCTGGGTTATTTGTGCATTCCTTATTCTTAAAAGGATCATCTTGCACTCATTTTGATGACTTGATTAGAAATCCCAAATGCTCTGTTTGCTATAGGCTGAGACGGGCCTTAGCATCGAGGAAAAGAATTGCATTGAAGGTTGTCAGCCTATTTGTGAACTCTCAGGCCTTCATTCTAATTGTCTAGGTATAAGGATTTAAATAAAAGGCTCAACAAACAATAATTTATTTTAATTAATTGTATTGTCGCTTTTCCTGCTGGGGCCTAATTGCCAGCTCTCGTTTATCATTGTAGCACCTGCATTTATTTAAATCACCGTTTCACGCTAAATTTACTTATCGCCTCATTACCTCCTATCTTCTTTTAGCATCAGTACTCCACGTCCCTCTCGCTGGATCTCGGTAATTAATTAGCGTGGCACAGTTTTACTTTAAAAGTTTTGTTGAGATGAGATTGTGCCAACAAAATACTTTATAGACAACTTTTTAAATTATTGCTCAGTGTATTAACTCAGAGTTCCCTTCGATGATACTTCTATTGGTGTGATTACAAAAGCACTGTATGTTCTCAATAAAATAGCAAGCGATCCACAAGGGTGCCTAAGTGCCTAACACACTGGCCATAATCCCTGGGCCCAGGCACCATCAGAACGTGCTTCCCTGAAAGGGTAGGAGGCTGTGGGACAAGTCAGGGACCGACAGGAATTGCCTGCCATTGTAATGCAGGAATGATGGAGAACCTGGCCCATTTTCTACTTCTTTGCACATGTTACTCTGATTAACGCAAGGAATGTTTAAACCAGCATTTTAAATCCTATAATATTAGGTTTCATCATGATACGCTGTTTTTTTTAATAATGATTTGAATGATACTGCTTTTTTGTTAAATATTTATGATTTTTAAGGAGGACTATTGCTCTGCACAGTATGCAATCTTAACTCTTTCTTGGTTTTCATGTGTGTTTCTTGTATTAGTTTTGTTGTTTTTTTCTTAATGGAGTAATCCGAATTAAATAAAGAACTTGACTACCATCAATATAAGATTTGGAACCAAAATTATCTGTATCGGATCATCCTTCAAAACTTGCATCACTTCCTACTTTGCCATCATGCGCACCCAAGTGACATCTCTCTTCTCCTCTTATCAGAAGTGAGGCACCATTGAATGCTGAATGGTCAAGCTTAAATCTTCTGAAAGGTCTTCCATCTGTCCTGAAACCTGTGCCTTTTCTTAACCTCACAATAAAATATGTTTGGTTTTGGCCTAAGCCGAAACGATTGCATTGGAGTACAGCTAGGAGTAATGGCATATGAGGAGGGACACCTTGTTTGTAGGTGTTGTTTGGCTATTTACCCACCCATTGACTACCCAGGGCCATGCTAAACCCAATGGCCATTCACACCCACTTCTTGTCACTTCCCACCCAAAACACCCCTCCCAGAGATGTATTTGAGCTTGCTTAAGCAAGCCTTAACCTCAAAGTTTGAACTCAGAGTGCCTGCCAGTGTTTCTTCAAATCAGTCTTCTGCTACTTAATGGTTTAATTGGAGCAGTAAATGTGCTATCAGTTTAATACAAATGTCTTAGCTTCTTCCTTCAGCCATTTGATTTATAAGCAGCATGTGCGTCCTTCACTGAAGTCCTGTTAAAAAGAAACACGGGTAAAGCAAACCGTTGTAGTTTGCGTATAGGTATTAGAAAAGACTTAGCCAGGCACTGCTATTATATGCCCAGGTACTTACATCATTTTGCAGCTTCTACTATTAATGTGGGCAGTTAGTACCATCACAGCAGAGCTGGCAAATGCCTTTTCCATGTCTACACACAAGCCCACACTGTTGGCATTGCCAATGCTTGTTCAAACAGGTTTTCCAGTTTTGGAAGGGCAAGCAACCAAACACCATCATTCATTAACACCTCCTGATTTCACTTAAAAAGTACATCTCACTCTTTTTGGTAAAGTCTCAGAAGTGAGAACTATAGAGAAAACAGAATGCTAAACCGGTGGATTTCCATAATTAAATGTAAGACCCTCTCCCAGGAGAAGAATATTACACTGGGAGCACACTGCATATTGTTTGCACAAGTGTTGCTTCTAGACTATGTGTCGTGACCTGCACCAAAGCTGAGCCATGGATTTTTTGAAATATGGAGTGTAGAATTCTGGACATGAGTGGTGCATTGTGATTCTGATAAGCTTGGAATATTAATTGGTGGATGGTGAGGGTGTAGCATTGTGTGAGACACCTTTTTTCATGCAGCTGAAAGCATGTAGAAAATATAAACCAATGCACTTCATTTGTGATGTGTGGAATTACTCAAAGACTAAAGGATATTCCGTGGCTGTAGAGGAGTGTTTGCGGAGAGATGCATATGTAACAGTGGGCGCTTAGAACTATGATTCCAACTGCGCTGGTCAATTATATCAGTCCCTGCTGCGTGGGTAGGGTGGGATTTCTATTTATCTTATTTTTTTCTACCTTGTAAATGGCTCTATCACTAGCAAAGCAGTAAATCTGACCCAGTGCCATCCAAATATATATACTATACCATTAGGTAAGAGAGACAACCGAACATGGCAAATACTTTCAAATGTCCAGTATTAACTAGGACCTATTGTAAACATGATATTGCCATTGGCTCTAATTCAGTAACTTATCTTCTTTTCTCCCACCTATTCCTTCCGCACAGCATCATTTTGGTCTGACGCATGTTTTCGGTAATGTTTTATATGATGATCCATTTCTATATGCTGATTATACCCATGGGTCATACAAAATGTTCATACAAACCTGTTGACATGGAATCTGTGCGCTTCTCTCGAGAATCACTTTTCGTGTAGTGAAAATTAATTACACTTAATTATATGTATTATGGCTATATCACAGCCTTGATAAAGACCGAAGTTGGTCGAAGCATGTGTTGGCTGTAGGGACCAGTTATTGGGATACTTTAATTAAAGAATCTAACTTTTATGAATTACACTGTGACTTGAATACTACTATTGACCAGGCTCAGTTGTGGTTCGGCTACTTCCATTGATAAGTGTTTGCAGACTCTGCTGAAGTGGTTAGGGTTGAGGCACAAGAAGCTGGCAAGGGGACATGTGTGTAAAGAATTAGAAGCATAATTAAAATATTTGTAGTCTCAATTGTCGGTAGCAAAAGCACAGAGGGGAAGCAGTACGGTTGGTGCAAGCAGCATGCACATGAAATCCCAGACCTATGTGCGAAGGGCCAGCATTTGCATTTATCTACTGTGTTACAAAGCATGTGCACAATGTTGTATGCATGTAATGAGACTGTGAAAGGACTCCTTGGAGCAAAGAGGAGAATGTGGATGAAATTCTGGTGGCCATAGGGAAGACCGGGCATTAGGTGGGTTTGCATTGCGAGAGGACTTTAAACTTTAGTCTTGACTTGAGAAAAACTGAATGTCCAAACCGACATGAAGAACCTTGCAAGATGAAACGTCACTACTAAAAAGACATCAGTGACATCACATCTTTCCACTTCATTGGGTGAAGAATTCCCTTCAACGTAACATGCGAGAATTGGTCAGAGCAATGCTGCAGGCATGCGAGACATAGAACTCCAGTTTCTATGTGACTCACTCCACGAAAAGACGCTAGAAGCTTTTAATGACCACACATGATTCTCAGATCCAATATAAAATGTACCTTTGCCAACAGACATCGCTTGGCAATACATTTCCCCAAAAAGCACCTCATGGACGAAGGCCAGTCGCACCCCCCTACAGTTGTTCTGGTTCACTTTCTTTCTCTGGCATTTTCCAAGGTTTTTGAGGAAAGCAAAGATTGGAGATTTCGTCGACAACATAGAACCCAGCTTCCACTCCTGATACATTGGCAGACATTGAAATGCTTGCATCTAGGATTTGCATGTGTGAACAATCCAGGCATTTTGGATCGTTGGAGAACCTTAGCTCCACAGGTTTGGCTAACGTACTTGCAGCAATTGTCCAGCAAATACTGCATAGCCCTTGATATAAATTTGTTAAATATTTTGTATTGATTAACTTGCAATTTAAACTGTTTAATTGTGTATGTGACGTTTGTTGGATTTTTATACCAAATACAGTTTTAAGATTGATGCGACTATGGTTTAGTTGCATCATGTTCTTATCCTTATGGTTATGTTTACAAGTGATCGATAAGTGCTACAGGTGTAGCTTCTTGAATTAATTGGCTTCTGCCAAAGAATGTCCTGCAATAGAATCAGTGTGCTGGAGGCTGATGTTACATGGGAGTAAGGCAAGCAAAGGATGGGGTTAACAGAATTGATTGAATCAGCTGCACCCAGCAAATCATACACTGATCTAGCACTGTCTCTCTGTGCTCTCTTTCTCTCTCCCTCTCTCTCTCAATCTAGGCCTCTGCCTTTCCCGCTGTGTGCATGGCTCGCATTGTCAGGTGAGTGAACCCAGCACTAGCTGACTGCAGAGAAACCAGAGAAAAACACAGCTATCTTGAAGAAGTCGGGCAGGGAGGTGTTTTTTAACAGTAGAACGTGACCAGCAGCGACAGAGACCTTCCTTGAGGTCTCAACTGGCGTGGAATTTGGAGACATATATGTTATCCTTCTGTGTGTCCTTCAGGACTATTGCCATCACACTGAGGGCACATTGGGCCTCATTACATGGTAGGTGGCCCCGTAATGAACAGTGCCGGTAAGGGACCGGCACCGTTCATACCGGGCCGCCTCATTCCGAGTTCTGCAGTGGGCCCTGCTAAGGACGTCTGGTCAGACCAGACGTCCTTAGCGGCACCCGCGAGCAGACAAGGATGCTAACAACGGGCTCGTCATTAACAGGCCTGTTGTTAGCACCCTCCCCATTCCCATTGAGCCCTATGGGGGCTCAAATGGGAATGGGGATGTACCGGGTCCCGAGAATGGGAATTACTGGGCTTGCTAAAGTCGGCGTGGCCCGGAAATTCCCTATTTTTGGGACCCGGTACACGGTTTACGGGTAGCCATGCCGCTAAAAACGGCATGGCTATCTCCAAACTCGTAATGAGGCCCATTGTCTTTTGAAAGGGAGGTGATGGGTACATGAATATGCTCTGCCACTGGTTCTAGGGTTTCCGACAGCCTTTGTGAGGGACACGAGGACAAGGATGCAGGGTATACAGTAGTGTTTGGTTAGCAGTGCTGCTGATAGAAATTAAACATTGCATCAGTGCTCTCAGAAGAGAAATACCATCTTTTAAATCGTAGGAGGCCTTGCCAACAATGCAATAAGGAAGGCAAATCTGAGAGACAGAATGGTGTGTATTCTAGGCCAAACAATCTATCCAAAATGTACATTATTTAATTGTATTCAAAAGTCAATTATTTAACTGTTCATGTCTAATGATCCCTAGCAGTTCTATTGTATTCATTACAAGAATGTTGCACGTGTCTTGCTCAGAAAAGAACATTATCAAAACCTATAACAACCATACACCTAAGTATCTGAGAGGTTACCTAATTATCTGAGAGGTTACCATTCCAGGATATGTAGTCTCGCACCGTTGTGAAAGGAGAGGAGGACAAATACCACCAATGAGGGTTCCTCTCTGCTTCGCAGATCATTTTGGAAACCTAATAATGACCTAATAAAGGCTTTACCTTTGATGAATATATCTAAGATATAATGGTTGTTTGATTGATTCATTAAGTGCATAATGCACGCTGGGTTTTCATTTGAATAGGTTCATTGCAACCATTCACCATGTATACTCAATTGAACAGCCTCTGGATTCAGATATGAGGATAACATGGCTGTGACATCTGTCATTGGTGTTTGAGTGCCATCCAGCTTCTCATTTCCCTCTCCCATGAGGAGAGCAAAGAAGAATTTTAAAAGACAAAGTGCTGGGTGTGCATGACCAGTCTCCAATGCACTGACAACGAAGTATATTCCTATGATTACAAGTAAACTTATCGACCTTGATTTTGAATTTGACAGAAGATGGATATAGGTCAGCTGTCATTTATGTTATGATTGGGAAAACTATGTTAGAGAGGCAAGCATAATCTGGGATCCAAATTCATAGATTTATTGACAAGTATTTGAAGGAAGGATGTGGGGGCATATCATGGAAAACCTATAGAGATGTTGGCATACATTCAGAACAATATCAGGGTTAAGGCAAAGGATTATTCATGTATTTATTTGTTTACACTGTGCCATATCCATAGACATCAGGGTTCCACATAGACACATAGACAGTTCAGCTGGGATGAAACATAACATATCGTGTCGGTGGCAGAGTAGTGTAAAGTTTTCAAATGTGTCTTAAAACTGGGGTGCTTTCCTTCCGGAAGTAGGTTTACCAGAAGATCATTCCATGCCTGGGCTGCCAGCACTGGAAATGATCTGCACTTCCCCCTTGTTCTTTTTACCCAGGGGATTGAAAGGCACTGTGCAGTACTCAATCGTAGCGATCAGCTTGGTTTATAGTGAACATACTCTTGTTTTAGGTATCGAGGGGCTTCCCCGGGTTAATGTGAGAATTTTGAAGTGCACCCTCGCAGCCATAGGAAGCCAATGAAGTTCTTTCCAGGCATTCCTTATATGGTCACTTCCGGCGATATGGCACATCATTCTCACTGCATAATTCTGGATTATCTGTAGCCTCTGTAGGCATTCTTTACTGGCACCCCCGAGGAGGGAATTACAATAATCCAATATCGGATTATAATCACTCACATCAGAGTTTTGCAATTCTTACGAGTCACCAGTGGTTGAATCTGCTGCAGTACCTTCAGGTGAAAATGTGATTTTTCTATTATCCCATTTACATGGGCATCAGCCCCAAAGGAGGCTTCCATATTGACCCCTAAGGTCCTTACTTTGTCAGATACGGGGGTTAGGCACCCTTCTACTTTAAAGTTGGTATATTAATGTCCTAATTTAGCCTTTGCCTGCATGGATCCATAAATGATAAGCTCTGTTTTACAGCTGTTCAGACACATCCAGTTAGTCATCATCCAACTCTTAAAAGATATGTATATGTTGTTGAGATTGTCTGTGTCCTTTACCTAATTACCACAGAGTTCCATCACCAGCTGAATATCATATGCATAATTAGTAAACAAAAGGCCCATATGTCCCATCTGATCACATAGAGGTTTGATATAGATTTAAAAAGAGCAGGTGATAGACTATGGCGTGCCACAGGGCACTTGCCTATCAGGGTTGACCCTGAAGTGGCACTGCCCCAGCAGATCCTCTATGTTCTGTCACTGAGAAAGGAATTAAGCCACGACATTCCTAGAGCAGTTACCTGCATCTGATAGTGTTTGTAACAGGTGCCTGTGGTCTAGTAAATGAAACACTGCAGATAAATCTAAAAGTATCCACATCCCTGCCTTACCATCATCTAGAGTTCCTAGCATCTGCATTTTCAGATCCAAAAGAGCAGTCTCCATCCCAGGTGTATGCCTGAAACCCGATTGATTATGTCATGTGTAAGGACTCCTATACTTCTAAGTAATCCTGCAGTTCTGCTGCCACTATTTTATCAACAATCTTAAGTAACAAGGGGGTGTTTGTAATCAGCCTCAAATTGGATGCCGCCTTTGGGTTCAATCCAGGTTTTTTAATGAGTGGTATGATATGATATTTTATTGATATCTCGGCCATACAAATGTGTTTCAGAGTGCGACGAGGCAAGTGAGGGGAACAAAGGGAGGACAAAACAACAATCATACTAAGCCCAGTGACATTGACAACACGCAAGTGCAGGGGAGAGGGAAGGGGGGAAGTGCAAGGGGCAGGGGAGGAATGGAAAGTACTGAACACATGATCAAACAATAACAGGTAGGGCGGCCAACAAATGGTAAGCGCACGAATAAAGCGCAGACAAGAGGTGAATAAAAAGTGCAGGAATGGGACTGTAGGATTGCAGATACAGACCCAAGTTCAGGGGTTGCCAGGAGACAGTGCGGGTATGCGGCTGAGTGGGCAGGGTTCTGGGCCCGAGATCAGAGGGTAGTCAGGTGTCCAGTGCCAATGCAGACAGAGACCTGCAGGGGAGAGGAAGAGCGAAGGCAGAAGCAAAGAGGAAGTTCCTGAGGTGCTTCCGGAACCAAAGATGGTTTTCCTCAAGTTTCAGAGAGGCAAGGAGGCTGTTCCAAAGGGAGGCCCCAGCTGAAGAAAGACATCTACCACCAACTTGTTGCTTGGAGAAGCGACTGACCCTGAGGGAGTTGGAGGTGAAGGAGCGAAGAGCTTGAGTAGGAAGGTATTTCCAAAGGGAGAGTTGAAGGTAATTTGGACCCAAGCCCTAGAAGGCCTTGTGGACAATGCAAAGGGACTTGGACTTAATCCTTGCAGCCATTGGGAGCCAATGGAAATATTTCAAAGCTGGAGAGATACGATCCCAGGGCTTTAGGCCAAGGACAAGTCTTGCAGTCCTGTTCTGGATGAGTAACAGAGGGCAGAGAGTATTTTCAGGCAGATTTAGAAAGAGGCTGTTGCAGTAGCCCAGCCGAGAGGGAACCAGGGCTCTAGAGACAGTGTCACCACTAAATCCTTAATCTCAGCAGGCACTGATTTAAAATAAAAGGAGAAATTTGCAAATGGCTGAGAAATGGGGCAAAAGTTTGTATGTTCGCCAAGTTGATTTTGGAGGGCAAAAAGTCACTTGGGCAGGAGGTTGGGCGCATGTTTTTTAGCGTCTTCTGCATTTCTAGAATGGACATTGGATTAAAATCAAACAGAGGCTTGAAAAAGCATATTTTGCATAATACCGCCTGATAATGAACATTGGCCAAAGTGCATTCTGCATACAAAGAGAAGGTTCCCAACAAATGGGTACATTTGAGGGTTGTACGAATGATGTTCAGACAATGAGATATGGTTTTCGGATGATGCTAATGTTTAATGCTCTTGGCTTAGGCCAAAAGGGGGGTTTGTAAAAGCATATTTCGCATAATACCGCCTGATAATGAACATTGGCCTATGCACATTTGCATCGTACTGTAAATCGCATTTAAATGAACTTGCAATAAGTTGTCTATGCGGCCATCTTAAGTTATCCACCATTTGGAGTATCTCCTGCTTTCTGCCCCATGCTGGAAATTGTGTTTTCAGCCCAGCAGAGCAAAGTGAACGTTGTACTGTGTCAACATAGATAAACATGCTGAAGCTGCTAAGGTGGAATTGTTTGTCCTGCACCAAGACACCTTGGAGCTAAACAAGAGTTGTATTTAATCAGTAGTTTAGAGACAATCTGTATCAATAGTGTCTTCTCTGTTCAAACAGCAAAACAGAATGTTGAATAGCTGAATATGTGCTTTTGCAGAAATCTGTGTTTTCGCTCCTTGAAGCTAAGCTGACTTTAAACTTAAGAACAAATAGTAGACAAATATGAGTAAATGACACAAGGACTGTTACCTTTGTTTCCAATGTTTGAAAAACATGTGAAGTGTTTAACAGAAAACAACTAGCTGTTCAATAATGTTTAAACTTGTATTAGTTATATGAACTGGCTACGAGCCTTAGTAAATATATAACTCAAAGATGGGCTGGACGATGTGTCCGCGATTGTGAGAAAAATGTATAAATATGCATGCTTTGTAATGTCCAGCACTCTCTCATCTCACGATATCTGCTACCACACATTGTGAGGGGTTGAGAGACCAGACAGCTGTTCTGCAAAATAAAAGTGTACTTGTACCATTGTACTCGTGCCTGGTAAGTGGTATTAAGCCTCAATATTTTTTTAATCTTTCAGGCTGTTCCTTTCCATGTACCTCGCCTTTTAACACTTTGTCCTAGGTTCCTCATTATTTGAGCAGTTTTTAATATTGTTTCGTGCTAGCAAGATCATGTCTGTAAATGCTTGTTGTACCCTGGCGCAGTCATCCTTATCTGGTAGGAAGGGGCATTCCAGGGCCTTGGGTTTTACCAGCTGCCTGAAAATATCAAATAGTTTCCTTCTATCAGTGTCTGCATTCTCTACTTGTTTATTATAAAAGCTTTTCTTTGTCTCATTGATTTTATTTTTATGTTCTTTCTCAAGTGATTTTCATGCCCATTTATTTTCCTTAGACTTGTTTTTTACACACACACTTTTGGCCTGTCTCCTTGACTCTTTAAGAGTAGTCAAGGCTGTTGTAAACCAATTTTGATGCTACCGTTTATCTTAGAAAGCTTTTACTTTAATAGGGGCAACTTTATTCAGGAACGTCTTTATAAAAGAGCCATAGATTTCCACCAATTTCTTTGCTGGGTCCTGCTCTGAGGAGCCATTGATGATCATATCAAGACAGTTAATGAAGTCTTCCATTTTTATAATATTCAGATTTCTACTCGCCACTTTTTTGGCAAGATTGTGAGTTTGCTTTCAATTTTCCTGGTAATTGTAAACTACATTCTACAAAGGAATGATCTAACCAGAAACAAGGTTCTAACCATCCCTTTGCCAATATTCCTTGATAAGACCCAATCCAAGGTAAGGCCTTTCACATGGGCGGGCTCTTGATTTTGTATTTGTATTCCTGAGTTATTTAGTTGCTGTTCCAGAGTCATGGCTTCATTGTCCTTGTGTCCCCTCTCCACCTATTCAAGTCCCCCAACATGATAGTGGCACAAATGGGGTTGCTCAGTGGATCTAAGAGATCATGCCAAGATGTATGTAATGGGAGAGGGAGGTGAAGGTTTACATGGTTGGTGGTATTAAGGATATTTAAAAATTAAATTGATCCTCGTTGCTGAGGAACAAGTGTTGTGTGTGGGACAGAATTTGTCTGGATAATTGTTCTCATTTGCACCCTGGAGCAGGGGTTGGTATTGCGCATAGTCAATGGTGATTGCTCAAGGAAACGGTAGTGCAAAACATTTGGAGAGCCACAATGTACAGGCCTCTGCCCTAGAGTTTTTACTATAAAAATTGGTATTAGCATTTGACTTATGGATGACGTGCACATTTTAGTTCAAAATGTTTGCAATGTGCTGGAGCAGGGAAGGGAAAGTTAAGGGAAGAGTTTTAACATTGTTTTTGATGAAAGGGTTATAGAAGCTTACATCTGGCTGCAGGCTAATCTGCTCACATAAAGAACGGGTGGGAGAATCGGAATATGTGAAGACTTGATGGACTTGAAATGCAACATATGAACTAGGGGGCATTGGTTGCCTGATGTAAATGAGATGTTGGTTAAAATGATTCACCAAA